>NC_029775.3:119505610-119557677 GCF_000817695.3 Arachis duranensis
TACCATTCTTCTTTTTATTTTTATTTATTTTTTAATTTGATAGATTAAAAATTAATTCATCAAAAAATTATTAATTATTAGATTAATTTAAATTAGTTTTTTGTGTTATTTTTAGTTTAATTTAAAATTTACAATTATCCAATCCTAATTTGTATGATATTAATAAGAGTGATCTTCTTTTTACAAATTGATGAAATTCGAAATAATTCTACATTAGTCCATTATATCTAAAATCATTGATTTTCTTAAAATTTTTAGGCAATTAACATGTTGTCCCTGTATTTTGAAATATAACACTATTATTACATTAATTAATTTTCTTATAAAAAAAATCACTTACACAAATAAAAAGAAGTTGGATTGAATTTTATCAAAGTTCTAAAAAGATTAGTATAATTTTGTGTCAAAATAAAGATTATGTATAATCTCGCTCTATTTATTTATTTATTTATTTATAGTTTCTCTTCATTGTGGAAGGGACTTATTATTATTTACTAGCTACGACCAAGATGATAAGAATGTTATAAGTGGATGATATTGTTGAAAGATTGATGGAGAAAATAATTTTTTTATATGGTATTTTTTAATTCGATAAGTTAAGAATTAATTTGTTACGGATCTGAACTATATTTATAAAGTCTGTTATTGATTAATAGGTTGCTGTATACACAAGCTGAAATTCGAATCCTAACACTTATTTAAGCGAATGAGTAAGCTGAGTACTTGACCGACCCGAGTTGGTTTGACGCAAAAAATAATTATGATGGAGAAGAGGGGGATGGAGACCCTTGGCTGCCCTGTCTTGCTGAAAAGCTGGCCCTCTTCTTTCCAGCCCATCAAACATGCAACCAAAGCAGCTTTAATTCGAAAGAAACCATACATGACTTTCAAAGAATGGTCAATCAACCAATTTCCTAACATAAACTATCTCTTGCAACATATTACATATTCCTACATACACATATACAAATAATGGAGTAATATTATATATGGATATAAAAAATGACTATGAATGATGAAAAGTGAAAACAAAACAATAATACACATACATGTCTTTGTTGAATGACTTCACAATTAACTTGTATATGTACAAGTAGGTGCATTATTTGGCAAACATAACTTATTTTAAAAGTTTAAGTGGATATAATGGAGTTACATGATCATTATATCTTTAATACATTGTTTTATGAAAGATATTTTTAGGCTTAACATGTAATTGTATAAAGACCTTTTTTTTTTTAGTTTGTCTTATGTTGAATTTTTTTCTTTTGAAGATAATAAAAATTGAACTTAACATCTTTTAGTTATATAGACTTTGATACTATATTATAAAATTTTTTATTTAAAAATTTATACTGATAAAATGAGACTTATAAATAATTATATTTAATAGTATAATAGATGATTAGGGGATCAACTAATCTTTGCTTAGCTTTATCTTTGACATGAGATGGTATTTATTAATCATTCACATGAAAATAATATTTTTAATTAACCCATCTAAATTTATTTAAATATAACCTAATTAGGAATTAGCATAATTAGGATGTGTAGTGGACTAGAGGTAATAAGCAAGTTGCAAATTTGTAGAAGAGAATCTCAATTTGAATGTTGAAAAAGACAACTAGTGAAAAGGGCCTTTCAACATTAATTTCCAAGGGTTTAAAAAAAGCAACTTAGGAACTTATATATATTATTATATTATACTAGGTTTGTGAAATAATTTGAGCATATTATTTTCAAAGATATGAAAGAGTAGAGTTTTTCCAAGTTTCCTCTTTCTAATGGTTTAATTTATATGTTTAGTGTACATAACCAATCAATTATAATTGGAGGTCTATTTTAATTTACTTGCACCAAACATAAACTTTTAGAATGATTACTTTCATTACTACTAATGATAATCAAGTTGGGTTGGTTCAATAATTAGTTCATTAGTTTGTTTAAGTAAATATTGGAGGTTCGAATCCTGACTTACGTATACAACAATGTATTGACCAGTAGTAAATTCTTAAATAAAATTTAGTATTGCGACGGATTAGTCTTTAACTTATCGGATTGAAAAATACAATGAAAAACCAATGTATGTGTGATACCTACATAAGGTGTGAGATGTTGTAACCTAATTTTTCCTATAAAGAAAATGGGTTTGCCAAATAGAGAAAAGAAGATATAATGTGTGATGCGCTTATAAAGGCAGCAAGAAACCAAAAGAGATGAGAGGCGTGACAGTGCATGGATTGGAATCAAAGGGACGCTCTCTCCTTCTATGATGCTGATATCTTTCTACCCTAACATTTCATCCTCAAGATTCATGCAAAATATATACGATTGTGAAGATTTACGTACATTTTTCTTTATATAAAATAGTTAGATCTCATTTTAAGAAAATCACATGAATAAATCAAATTTTTAGGTTTATTTTTTAAAATCGATCTAATTCATTTTAAACTGCACAATTTGAGATAAAAATTTTATTTTATATTTAAATTTAATTTTTATTTATAATAAGTTTAATTTGTTGTAAACTTTTATCTTATTCATGTACGCATTATTATTATTTAGAAGTATTTTGTGAATGTAAAATAAAATCTATTTATTATTTTTCAATCTAAAATTATTTTTCTTTTTTAATGATAAAATATTAAAAAATTAAATAAAACGATTAAATTCAAACCGTAATAAATTATGTATATAAATCGATCCAAATTGTACTACTATACAAACACATATATAAATTAATCTGAATTTTAACGCGTCTAATTCACATATTTCTTTTTATATTTTCATATTTTTTTTGCACAGTTGTCTATTCTGATTGTTTATACAGTATCATTGTTGATATAAAAAAATCTCATAGGTATAAAATTATTCGTGCATGAAAATGATTTCGCACGAAATGTGGATATATATATAAATAAAATAAATAACGGGTGAGATAATTTAATTAATTAGATAAAGGGAAAAAAAAAAGGAGAGGCGAGAATCGCTACTTTGTCAACTAAAATTCTTGATAGCAATCATAAGAGTATATTTCATATATAAGCACAAATCTTATAATATACATATATAAGTGTGAACGAAACCAAGTTAGACGTAAGTAGTGTTATTTAAAAATAATAGTCTCACAACCAATCAAAATTCACGAGTTTATTGGTATAAAGTTGGCGCTGAAAACAACTCCAAGATTAAGAGTTTGTCTTTTTGTGTTTTTCTTCTTCTTCTTCTCCCTTTCCCTTTTCTTTTTTCTATCTCTCCTTTTTTCTATTTTCCATAATGAGGTTCGTCCATGTGTCACTTTAATTAATTTGTTTCAAATTACGGTCTTAGACTTAATGCTTCAATTATATAATATTTTAATTAACCATGAATTCCATCATCAATCCTTACAACAGTGTTATTATAAAATTAATTAAGAACTAAAAAAGTAAATTATATAATTGAATAAATTATTATTTGTAGTTATAAAAAATTTAATTACTGACAAAATTAATCATAATAAATTAATACTAATTTAATACTTATAAAATGAAAATATGTTTAACAAAACTAATAAGATATTGATTAGTAATTAATTCGGTTAATAAAATTCTATTAAAACTTTCTATTAATTCGGTTAATAAAATTTAGTTTTTTTTTTTATTTTAAATTTTAAATTTTAAATTATTCTAAATTTTAAATGATTAAATTTTCAAAAAAAAGATTAAAGAATAATTTTATAATAAAAAAATTATTTAATACTGACTAAATAAAAATTAATTTTTTATATTTATTTATAATTAACCGTTTTTAATTTGGATTTATAAAAAGAGTATGGAGTATGTTCCGTAAAGACGTGTAAAACGTCTTTTTGTAAAGATACTTATGTGTTACATTATTATTGGACGTATTAATGAATCGGTTATTTTTTAATTTCTTAACAAATTATAATAAAACCGATTTTTTTATAACAATAACAATAAATCCAATTGTTATCAGATTCGGTCGAACCGACCAATTTACATAATCCACTGAATCATGTTTTTTTTTGTTTTATTTAAACAAATAAAAATTAGGGATATATTTATCTTTTTATAAAAGATTTAAACATGATTCGTTTTAGATTGTGTAAATTGATTAGATCAAATTAGGTCAAATAATTATAATGCCGACAATTGGATTTATTATTGTTGCTATAATAAACCGATTTTGTTATAGTTTATTAAAAAAATAAATTATTAACCGATTTAATAAAGACGTCTTAAAATATCATGACATATGTAAACATTAAAAAAAAAGCATTTTTAGTGTCTTTATCGAAGTGTTTTCAAAGAGTATAGAAAGGATAATTAAGGAAAATTTATAGGAATATTATTGTGGTTGTGTGTATACGTAATAATCATGCATGGGATGGCTAGCATGACTTTTAGTAATTGGTAACAATATGTAGATTCCAAGGGCTATGGTGTGATTTTGATTTTGATTTTTGATTTTAGCATGGTACTAAGGGAAGGGGACCAAGAACAATGATAGCTTTAGCAATGTACATGTTCCCATTAAGAGAAAGTGCGTTAGCTTAGCTATACGCTATGCTGTCTTTTTCCCACTCTTCTTCATTCTTATATGAGTGCCCAACTAAACACAGATAAGTCTCTCTCTCCCTTTCTATTTTTTTTATATATTTTTTTTGTATTTTAATATATATTATTGAAAATTTTTTTTGTTTAATTTGTTTTAATATGTATCGTCATGATGGCATCATCAATACCATCATCATCACCAATTTATGTATCCATATATAAGACAAGAGAATGAGGCCTAATTTAATTTATCATCACTTAACACTCTAACTACCATGTATTATTATATTTATTATTAGCCTTGTTTATTTCATTTTATTTATTTTTTTCTTGCTTGCATTGTATAGTACTCAACATTGACTCTAGACTATATTGATCAAACCATGAAAGGAAAAAGGAGAAGGGTTTTGTTTGTTTGCTTTTTTGGATGATGCATTGCCTTTAAACCAAGAGAAGATGTAGTGATAGTAAAAGAGAAAAAAAGAGGGAGAGAGAAAAGGAATCAGTACCAGAAATAATATAATACTTTTACCGCAATATTTTTGTTTTTTTTTCTTCTTATTTTTAGAAATTTTCTTGTGTTGTAAAAATAAATGAATATTTTTATTTTGTGTCATATTTATTTGTCATATTAATATTATTTTTTATTTAGAATTTAATATAATTTTAGGGTTTAAAACTTAAGGTTTGAAATTTAGGATGTAAAATTTTATTTTAAGATTTAAAATTTAAATACAAAATAATAGTGAACCCATAGAGATAAAATTATTTATATATATTTTTTTCTATCAATTTAAATTTTAAAAAAATTAATTTCATAAATATTGAAATTTCTATGATCAAAAGATATAAAGTTTGTTCATTAGACTTTTAAAAAAATTTAATATAAAGTAACTAAAAAAATAATCATTTATAAAAAAATTTAAACAAATTCAAAAAGAGACTATTACTTTAAAAATGTGTTAAAAATATAATTTTTATATGTCTTCCTGTAAGAACAAAAATATTGATTTACTCTCGAAAATCTAAACATTTTTCTTTTTTGCAGTTAAAAGAATATTACGACATGTTGTGACAAAAATTGCTATCAAAAAAAGTTTTCCAACAACTTCTCAAGTGGAATGTAAATAGTCCATGCCATCTAATATTTATTTTGAAAATATTTGCGATTATTTAATTTTTTTAAGTTTTTATATACTAACTTATAAATATCTTAAATAAAAGAAATTGCTATAATATTGGTAAAAATTCATGTATAGTCGATTTTACGTGAAATTGATAGTTGAAAGTCATTAGATAAAAATTTAATCAAATCATTCAAATTATTTAACGACTTTTAGTTATCAACTTCACGTAAAGTCAACTATACCTGAGTTTTAACCATAAATATTCTTGGGCACGTTCAAATATTTAAATAAAAAAAGATTTGTTTAGTGTATTGGTGTGTTTGCATGTGCATGTGTTATAATGAGTGGCAATGTCAGGCCATGCATGTGAGAGTGTGGGGGATAACTGTAAGTTTTTGTGAGAACCGAGATGAGAGAAAAAATAAAAGAGAATATTGCATGGCTTATGGGGGTTTATGTTTTTGTCAGATTCGTGTGCACGGTCTCCAATAATCCACTACCAAGCAAGCATGCATTTTGTTTGGTCAACAAGTGCTTCTTCAAAATTGATACTTCTTTTTTGCATGTTAGCATTTGCATTGTCATGTTGTATAGTATCTATAGTGGTATCATTTCATGCATGCATGTTTCAGCAATTATGATGTGATACTACTACTACATGTGGAATATATATTTATAAAGTTGTTGAATTTTATTTTATTTTATTTTATTTTTCTCGTGAAAATATGTAAATATAAAATTTATCAACTAATTAAGTTTTGTCTTTTATTTAAGAGATTAATTACCATAATCTATCCCAACCTATATGTATGTAGAAATTGAGAAAATTATTAGGATAAGATATAGAGTGAGGGAAATCTTCTGTTAACTGTTCAGTTATTATTAGTTTTAGATCTTGTAGTCTATCAAAAGCAAAACTTGTTAGAAAATATCTTTCAATAATGTTATTAATAATATATTTGGATATAGACTTAAATGTTTCTTTTTTTCGTCTTTTTTAAGACCTACTATTCTACTAGTTTGTATTATAGTTATAAAAAGTTTTAGATGTACTTAAAATACTGATATTTTAATAATTTTAATTGTTAATTTTAATTAATATATATTATATATTTTTTATAATTAAAATTAATTATTAAAATTACTGAAATTTTAGTGTTTTAGATATATTTAAAAAATTTTCTATAATTATTGTAAGTTTATAATAATTGAACAGAAAATGTAACCATTACACAATGTTAATATTTTTTTATAGACACAAAAATATATTGTTGAATTCTTATTATAAGTGTCAAATATATATACAATACATAATTTTGCATAATTTTTTTAAAAAATATGATTTAGTCTCAATTATAGAATTTTTTATTTTTAATATTGACGTGGTAATAGTATTTTTTAAAATGTGAATTGTTTGAGTGTTATTCTCAAATATGGAATCGTTTAATTAGAGAATTAAAAATTAGACCGTCCGATTTATTAAAGGTACAGAAATCAGACCGTCCAATTTATTAAAAGTATAAAAATCGGACCGTCTAATTTATAGAAGTATACAAATCGAACCGTCCAATTTGTATTAAAAAATTAAAAAATTGAGATACAGAAATCAGACCTTCTGATTTGTATACTTTTTACCATTTTAAAAACATAAAAAATTACAATGTTAAGATATCACTATTTTTACTTCTATAAAAAAAACACCATCAATTATAAGTCTATTTATTTGTATACGTACAAGACTAAAGAGTGAAAAAAAAGATAATAAATAAGTTTATGAAAATAAAAAGAAAACATATAAAACAAACAAATAATTGGGAGATACATATGACAATCATGCTCATTCACTGTTAGCCTCTTGGGAACAAGGAAGTTACAAAATACTATCATTGCTACCTACTCTATTCATCCTACTTCCTATATATATATAGCTATGAAAGTGAGAAAAAAAATAAAAAATAAAAAATAAAAAATATATAGGGCAATGTCTTTAAGAATGCAAATTACAGACCGTATTGTCATAACCATGCATGCATATACACAATAAATTAAAGAGAAATTAATGACATCTATCTCCCTCCTTAGTCAGTCATAGAAGAAGTAAAGATTCTTCATCTTTTATAGAAAACCATTATTTCCCCCTATATAGTGCTCATCAGCGTAGCTTCTAAGCTCAACAAATAAAAAGTGGAAGGCATCTCCATTTATATTATTTTATAATTAAAACAAATCATTTTCCTTTTAATTAAGCATACATATATAGGAATACAGATCGATATGCTTTAATATTTAGAAAGAATTTTAAATGTTTTTATTAAAATATTATATTTTAATAATTTTAATTGTTGATCTTAATTATAAAAAAATATATAATATATATTAATTAAAATTAACACACTATTAAAATTATTAAAATATTAATATTTTAAAAATATTTTTTTAATATTTAATGGAAAGGAATAATATGAATAAAATTTAAATTATTAAAACCCTAAACTCTCTAGCTTTACTTTCCTAGACTATTCTTTTCTTTTCCCTTCCCAAAACAAATGATTTTCTATTAAATTTTAGAGCAATTTTTGAAGAATAATTCTAATGGTTGTTCTTCTAATAGTTGCTTATGTTCTTGTATATGGAGTCAAGTATGGAACTAAACACAATATTATTATATTAAATCAATTATTAAAGAAATATGTCTTTTTTTTGTTTTATAAAAAAGTTAATTTCATGTATTGACAATGTAAGAATTTTACACGGTCATTTTATCGTATAGTTATATCAGCAAAAATAATTAATTTTTAAATTTATTATTAAAATCATTTTGACGCATAAATTTAATTAGATGATCGTCTAAAATTTTTTATACTGTATCTTGGAAAATAAGAATTATTTATCATTTTTAATTTAATTTTGGATGCATGCTGCAAATAATTAACTTTGGTACTATGACATGAGTACAATATTCTGTGCCATTTCTCTTTATCTAATATATATATATAAATAGATAGATAGCCTGTGCAGGGTTGTACAGTATTAATACAACACAAACATGCACATCTTTTTTACAATCCTGTGATGGGGACTAGTCTTGTGAAAGAAAAAGAAATTAAAGAAATGTAGCTATGTATATATTAGTATGTGGTTTTAATTTTTTGCAAGAACATGATTAGAATTGAAAGAGAGAGAAAGAGAGAGGGGTTTGGTTTTGTAATTTGAATGAAGTATTGGTTTGGTTTTGATCCTATTTTGGTTTGGGGTGATGGAATGTTATACTATACACTACTCATTTCCCAGGGTGAAAAGGGTACCAACTTTTTCTATAAATTCTTCCCTTTTGGTTTTATTACCACTTTGCATTGCATGTATGTCCCCCTTTCAAAGCAAACCCTACACCCTCTTTTATCATCACTACATACAAGAATATTCTTCAATTTATTTTTCCAATAATTCTTTTGGGTTTCTGCTCCAAAAATTTCTCTTCTCTCTTCTTATTAGATAAATAATAATTAATTAATTAATTAATTAATTAAACTCTTTTGTCTTATAAGGTAGGTGTGTCCTTATGGAGGGACCAACTAAACCAAAACAAAATGTCTAATTTAGTGCCAACACTATTATTGCAGTTAATTATAAAATTATATTGGATTTGTTAAATGAGAGCATTAATCTTAGGGTTTACTAATATATATTAGGGTAAAGTATATTTTTTGTCCTTAAAGTTTGACAAAAATTTTAAAAATATCTCTAAGTTTTATTTTGTTTCAATTTTTTTCCCAAAAATTTTCGATTTGTATTAAATATACTATTGATAGCTAATTTTTCAAAGAAATTTAAGACCGATTCAACAACAATTTCATAAAGACAACCGCTCAACACAAACAAATCAAGTATAATTTTTATGCATTATTGTTAATTAGATTGATCTTAAATTTTTTAAAAATTTAATCGTCAAAGGTATATTTGATGCAAATCTAAATCTTTTAGAATAAAATTAAAATAAAATAGAACTTAAGGATATTTTTAAATTTTTTCTCAAATGTTAGAGAAAAAAAAAGGTATACTTTACCTTATATATTATAAGCTGAATCTTCTACCCATCATCAGAAGATCCATGTTTAATATGCATATTATATATATTCCTTTATGCTATATGTGCATTTATAGGAAATTAAATTAAAGTTTCAAAGAATATAATAAATTAAAGTAGCATATTTTTCACAAGTCCTAACTTCTTAATTCAACAATAATAGTGAAATTATTTAGGGTTTGAACCTAGCTCCTATATTAAATTTACAAGAGATTGTATATTTGATTTGACAAATACTATGATATATAATAATAATTGGTTCATCCAAAAATAAATAAAGTTTTAATTTCAATTTGTTTCTTATTTTTTAACCTTTTTTTTTCCCCAAAGTATAGGCATGATTAAATTAACTAATAAGAAACTTTTATTGATAGGAAGAACTAACCATGCATGACAAATTAAAGTTGGTTCAATGCAACTTGTATGTGTGTGTTTATTATTTAGAAATTAATTTTGAACAAGAAGAATATGTTATTACCCTATTGTCTGATGGCAAATGGCAAATAAATATAACATAAAGTCAAATCCAAGTTGCTTAGACAGTTATAGATATAAAGCAAAAATTCCTTTTATCACTTTGCACGCATTACAATTATTTAGTGTAGCATATGCTGCCACAACACTCTGCTCTCTAACTAGGAATTGTTCAGTATATCCTTCACTGCATTGCAGGCCACGCTTGCCTAATTTCTATTTGATTAAAGCACAACACAATTATATAATATAAAATAAAAATTTAATTTTGATATACAGTATAAAACGTTTTATATAGTCATATAAGGTAAAAACTTAGGTGCAGTCGACTTTACGTGAAGTTGATACCTGAGAGTCATTAGATGATTTAACTGATTTGACTAAATTTTTATCTAACGACTCTCAGATATCAACTTCTAGTCGACTTCACCTGTGTTTTCACGGTCATATAATCATAATCGTTTCTTTATGATTATTCACACAGTTAATATAAAAACTAGAAAATAATTATTTTTATTAATATGATATTATGTGACTAAATGTACATGTAAAATAATTTTATACTGATAATGTATCAAATTAAATTTATAAAATAATATAATAATATATTCATTCATATAGGAATTTATAAATATTTGCAGGATCAACATGCATTAACATGTTACTATATTTTATTATTCTTAAATAATTAATCAAGTGATGATGATCAGAGAAACCCTTAATTTGCATGTCACCGAACCCTAAATATTCCACTCTTTCGTATATTTAATTATTTTAGTCTTCTTCTTGGCTGCTTCAACTTCATCATTTCCAACCCTATAGAGTAACAACATTTTCTTTCTTTCTTTCTTTCTTTTTTCATGTTATTTTATTATATTGTTTTTCCTTTTTTTTTTGCATAGTTTGTTGACTAAGAGGTGTACTTTTTCCCCTTTCTTTGTAACAATAATTATTCACGTTGATAATCTTTTGCTGACAAAAAGTGCTTGTAATAAGTCTCAGATATAAACTGCATAGTATATATAATTATTAGTGAGAAAAAATGAATTATTACACATTTTCATAATTATAAAATTCAAACTTCTAAATATATAAATCATCACTCTATAATTATATCAAGAAAATACTCTGAATTTATAAATTATTGGCATCTCATATTTTTTTTTTTTTAAACCAAGGACCCATCTCCAAAACTTGAAGAGAATAATAATAAAAAAAACAAGGACACATTCACGGATTAATCTAACTCTCAAGTTAAAATGTTTGAAACTATTATTAACTTCTTATTTTAGTTTATGGTACTATAGTACATATATTATTGTTTATGTGATATATTAATTAATCTATTACCGAGACTTGTTGTTTGAGATTTGTTTAATCATTCCAAGTTCATTCAAATAAGTTAATTCATAAATTGATCATTTATATTAAAATTATCTCACTACTGCTTCATTTATAGATATTGTACAGAAGTATATATGCTTGAATTTAAAAATTAAAATATATGTAATTACTCAAGTCCATCTTAATGATAGTTGCTCAAACTTCACTGCACCCCAAAAGAAAAAGAGAGTCTAATCAAAGCAAGTAGCAAAAGATACAAAAAGTTTGAGCTCATGGCAAGATTCAAGTCTTCTACAAAAAATAGTAACTTGTATTTATTAGGCCAACTCACCAAAATAATCTATTAATTTATGTCATATTTTTCGTTATTTATCAAAATCAATACTTCTCCCTCCTAAATCAATGAGGTGTATATTTAAAAATTCAAAATAATTCAAATTCTATGGATATTAATTTCCAAAAATAATGGATAAGGTTGTGTTATCACTTGATGATGATTAATTATGACACAAACAAATTCCTAACTAATAATTAAGGGACATTTTATTTCCCAAGTTAAACATATATGTCACAAGACAATTATAGCAAATATTGTGACAAATAATCTAATCATATAATATTTGATCATCAAAAGAAAGCAAATAATCCTAATCATGAAAGAAGAGAAAAGAGACACCAAAGTTTAGAAGGTAAACAAATTGCCAAAAAGGGGTTTTTCTTCTTTGGGTTACATAAAAATAACGCTTTTTTGGGTCCAGTTTAAAATAACCTTTTGCTTCAACTTTCAAAGCAGCCCAAAATAGGTGCTATTTACAAAAAAAAAAAAACCCAAAAAGAGTTGTGAGAGAGCTAGCAGATGTAAATTCACAGAAGACCGGAGAAGAACAACTCATCATATGGCACCTCCTCTTTGTGATTGGATCACTCTCAACATTGATGGGTCAATGAATGAGTTCACCAAAAAGACTGGTTGCGGGGGTTTATTAAGAAATGGATAGGGAGATTTTGGTTCAATATAGGTAGCTGCACTGCCTTTAAAGCAGAGTTGTGGGGAATAGATCAGGGTCTCAAATTGGCTTGGACTATGAAATTGAAGAAAGTTAGAGTGAAATGTGACTTAAAAGTTGTCATAGAAAATATCAACAGTCCCAAAAATATAAAAAATCACCTAAATACTTTTTGTAAATATTTATAGAAAAGACAATAAATATGCTGATTACCTGGCGCGTAAAAATTTAGAATTAGATATTGGATTCTACTTTTAGGATACTCCTCCAAATGAGGTAGTAGCTTTTTTTGTCTGATGATGAACAAGGGGTAGCTTTGTTGCCCGTTTAGTTTGTAACGGAAATTTAGAAAAAAAAAGTCACCATATTATGCAATTCAAAAACATTATTTGTACATTAAAATCAGTTATTATATATTTATATACAAATATATATATTATTTAATTCATTTTCAATGTGTATTTTATATTTTAAAATATATTTTATATAAATAATTAATTTTAGTGACTAATTTTAGTATACATCTAACATAGTTAAAAACAATTACATAAATTTAATAGGTTAAATTTTAATCATCATTAACAGTGTAATTTTAATCAAATTGGTTTCGTTGGTGACACAAATGAGAACACATTCTAATTAGTGAGGAGTTGTTTTAACCAAAGCACACACTCCATGGACAAATATCCAACCACTCCATAATACATATATCAACATATATATCAACTCCACTCCAATCAAAGATTTAATTACATATCCTCTCCTATATTCTTGTGTGTGTGTATATAACAGAAAGAAGAAATCTGCTTCAACAACAAAATCCTTCTCTCGAACTCAAATCATCACTACAACACATACAACTTTCTGTGTAAATTAAAATGGCCAACGGTTTTTGCATCTTTTTCTTCCTGTTCACAATATTTTCAGTTGCTTACTCCGCAAGAAATCTAGATGAAATTAATCCCCAACCCCAACAACCCGTAGGCAATCTACCAGGACCTGGAGTTGCTACCATTCCTTCAGTCACAACAGGACCAATTCCCATCACACCCCAAATAACTCCGGTCGTAGCCGCAACCCCAGCCACAGCCACAGCCACTGCCACTGCCACTGGTCCTGCAACTGGAGATTCAGGTGTTGAAGATGCCAATGCGGGCACAGGCATTGAAGTTACCAATGCAGGCCCACCAGTGGCTAGTCCGGCCAACGAGGGAACTCCGGCCGAACTTCCACAACCACAAGCCCAAGTCCCAGCCATCCCTGAAGCAACACCACAATCAAAAGAGCCGTCACTTTCTTTCTTCATGCATGACATCCTTGGAGGATCACAACCATCAGCCAGAGTAGTGGCCGGAATCATCGCGAGCACCGATGTAACCGGCCTACCATTCTCAAAAGCCAACAACAATATCTTCCCAATAAGTGGAGGAATCCCACTAGTTAACCCCAAACTCAATGGAATCATCACCAATAACAATTTGCCACTCCTTGTAGGCCTAAGTGGTGGACAAGCCTCCCCTGTGTTCAAAAATAGTGGTACCGGCAACACGGTTACAGGAAGCAGTACCCAGCCGTTTATCACGGCTGGGAACCTCCCGGCCGGGTTGACAGTACAAAAACTCATGTTTGGCTCTGTGACTGTGATTGATGACCAATTAACAGAAGGGCCAGAGCTAGGTTCTGCTGTGATTGGAAAGGGACAAGGATTCTACTTGGCTAGTTCATTGGATGGTTCAAGCAAAACAATTGTGCTTACAATTTTGATGCATGGTGAAAGTGAGAATCACAACAATGGAATTGAGGATACTATAAGTTTCTTTGGGATTCATAGGACTGCATCAACAGAATCTGAGGTAGCAGTGATTGGTGGAACTGGTAAGTATGAGAATGCTAAAGGGTATGCTACTGTGGAAACACTTCTCAAGGAGGATCAGCACACCACAGATGGGGTTGATACCATACTCAATTTCAATGTCTATCTTTCTGAGTAGTGAATTGTAGATCGACTTTCATATTTCTACTTTCAATGTGTGTGCGTGTGTGGTTAAAATTGTCACAATCATAGTCAATGTTTGACTAAGATTGATCCATCATTGCTAAAGAAACCTTTGTCATTCTTATACTACATGTGTGAAAATTATTACTATGTTATTATTATGTCTAGTTTCATGGAAATTGCAAAATTAAAAATGACAATATAAAATTAAGTACTTTTGAACACAATTTTGTATGATTTCCTTTTGCAATAGGTGTGATCTTTGTAAAAAACATCCATTAAGAAAAACGTGAACATAAGCTTCATTATACTAGATTTGGTGAAAGTACAGTACATACCTCTTGTAGAGATGTCTTTAACTCCAACCAAGTCAACAACTCTGCTTTCACTGCTCAATTAGTTTCATTGGCCATAACAGAAATAATTTTGAGAAATTATATTTCTATCATTTTTTTGGCACACCATTAAGTTATATTTTTCTATGGTATAAAGGATAAAATTTTATTTTTTTTAATTTATTAATCACTTTTAATACCAAAAGTGAAAGATATATATAAAAATTGGTGTATATAAATATTCTTCAATATCTTTTGTATTCATCATTAGAGACTGTTGACTTATTTTCTTCTATTATGATTAGGTTAGGTATGTATGTTATGTGGATTCGACATTCCATCTATGAGAATTTGCAAACTAATACAATATAAATTTATTTTGAACTAATTTCTTGAAAGAGTATACTATGTTTCAATTATATATCATATTTTAAAAATATTTTAGCTAAAAAACTTTTATAGAATAAATGAAATGTACAATAATATTTAAGTAATAATCTAATAATAATCTCTTAAAATTAAACTCAATATCCTGACATCTCAGCACTATCTTTGTGCTTTACAAAAGTCAATTATGTATTGAGTTTAGTGTAGGGGATAAAATTGGCTTTTTTGGAGTAAGGAGCTAGTGGCTCCTCAGTATGGGCAGAAATGAACCAAACAGGTTCACTTTAATTAAAGAATGAGACTAAATCACTAAATGCCTAATTGATGAGCTTGGGCTAGCTCATGAATTGCTTAGTCTCAATGAGATAAAATTCATGGAATAGCTATCTTTCAAACTTAGTAAGCTGAAATTACTCATACAAGAATATAGCAACAATAATAAAAATAATAAGCATAATAAGATAAGAGTAATAATAAATGTGCATTTGGCATTCCTATGATGGGCAGGCAATTTCGCAATCAGCATTTGCTATAATTCCAATTCTAAATTTCATTTCATTTGTATGAAGCTTTAATGTAATTACAAATGTGTACCTATCCAATGGCAAGTTACAATATCTCAGCAAGTTGGTTGAAGTTAAACAGAGGCCTTAATTCTGGCAATGAATTTCAAATGTGGCATTTGTAACAAGTTTGGTGGTGTCTTTCCAAATTACTATAACCAGTAACACCAAAGGAACCCCACAATCGCGAGCCTGACATAAACTTCTCAGTTAGAGTTACGATGAAGCAATGGGATATGTACAACAATGTCGTCCAGGAAACTCGTAGAATCCATGGCAGAAGTTGTTGGACAAAAAAGGATCCAGATGGATCTTACAACTTCTGTGCATAAAGCTTTAAAAATCTGCAACAAAAGAAGAAAGAGAAAAGATGGGGAAGACTCTAATAGTCTTATTGGGAGCCTCAATCGACAAGAAATGACCAAAGGTGTCGCACTGCAAGAGCACTCGCAATTGCTTACCTCATTCTCCTCTCCAATCTATCAACTCGTTCCGAGGTGCATACAGTGCAGTAGCTCGCTCTTCTGCCTCAGTATCATTAACTATACCTCGGCATTTTGGGAAACCACAGTAACAAGAAAGCCGCTCATCAATTGAGAAAAATCTGTCACATGAAACAAATACAGTCAGAACAATATTAAACAATGAAGTATAATATATTTGAAAACTGCAATTTTGCACAGAGCTAAAACCAATACAAAAGTCAGTTGTATGGTTGTTTTTAGTGTGCATATCATAATTCTTTTGAAGAAGAGAGAAACCTATAATCATATGTAAGCTCTTCCCATTGTTTAATGTCCCTCTTTGCAAATATTATAATATGCTCATCCCCATTAGCATTAATAACTCGCGAATAGCAATTCGGCTGCACAGAAACAGAAACTATATAGGTGAGCAATAAATTGAAGATCTGACTCTTTTGTTCTTCATCCAACATGAAGGTACAAAAACCGAATCAAACTTAAGAGAGAAAGTCCAGAAGATAAAATATAGTAACTAGATTTATTCATAACAGATGCTGCAATAGTTGTATCATTCTTGTCCATGTTGGCAATTAATGAGCTGAAATTTGAAAATATTCCTTTTTTTTGTGCTAGTGTAAGGGGAAGATAAAAACAAAGAACAATGTAATATCACTAAATGATTGAAGCTGATTCAATGGACATCTAATTCTCAAACAAATTAGTTGCCAGACAACAATGTCACCTTTAATGCAAGCAGATATAATTATTCAGAAAAACTTACCACCAAAGAATTGTATATGAAGCGCTCTCTCCGGTCAGCTATGGGAGGCCTAACAAGTTCACCAGTGTATTCAATCACCTGGAGAGAGGAAATTATTACAATCACCCCTTCAAGATTAATTTCTCTAATATAAAGTAGGGCCATTTAAATGAGAATGTTATCTTTACCATGTCTCCACCTTTATATGGATGCTTTGCAAATATGCCAAATCCATGAATTCTTGATTTCCCTAAAATTTTGGTAGACACAGAATATCGAATATGTTATAATGAGACAGGACAGCTTCATTGCTGTGAAAGTAGATTACGATACTTTAGGCCAAAAAAAGGCAACAAATACATATATAACATTTCTGATCATATAAAGCAGAGAATGATTCCTACCAAATGCTAGCCGTTTGCGAAAAGTTTTCCTCATGTACTTGTACTTCTCTGAAATAGAAAGTATGTCGCCCGAATCATCACCCAAAGAGGTCCTCAGCCTATGTACTTGGGCGCAGACTCCTCTGCCAGAAGGTTCTAGTTCATTAGACAACCCATGCTGGCAGTACCCACCTATTAGGTATGGTTGGTTCTCAACAAACAAACGTTTTGACGATGCAGCTGCAAGAACTTCAGGTTCTTTCCGTCCTCTCCGGCCAAAATAATCATATGGTTCTGCCCAAGAAGAATTAAAACAGACGTTTTAGTCAATCCCATTATCAATTAATTATTTATACTGAAGAATTCATACAAAGCAACATGAGAACCCATATCAAGAGAATAGGAATCCATCTCCTGTAGCCAATAGAAGAGCTAACATACAGAGATAAAGGGCATCCCAGTTCACATAGCATCCCGTGTTAACACGGGATCTCGGAAAGAGCTGTAGCCAAACACCCATAGAGAGATAAAACATCCAGTAAAACCTTTTACAGATTTACCTTTCCTAGTTTTGGGACCCTTTTATCAAGGCTCCACTATGTGCTTCAATAAAAATAAAAAGGACTGGTAAATATTTTACCACTTCGAGCACAACCAGATGGGTTGGGTGGTGGTTCATAGTCAGAACATGGACCCGCAGCTCGAACAATACGTTCATTGGCAACAGAATGCTCATTAGATGGCTGCCTATGTTTCTTGCAAAAAGAAAGCAGTCGAATGCACTGCTCTTCATCATCATCAACAGAAAGTAGATAGAGCCTGTCCTCATTCTCAAGCTATAAATAATAAAAATTAAAAATAAATAAATGAATAAAGAAATCAAACTTTTAGTTAATTATCGTATCAAAGCCAACACCACACTGTCAAACAGAGTAATCAATAGAACATGGTATATTGAATAAGAACAAAGGAGAAATACCTCAACACAAAGACCAGCAGCACGAGCACAAAGTGGATGATATGCTACTCGGCAAGAATTGTTTGAACACTGCAGAATTGATATGTGAAATAGAGAAAAATACAATTAAGTCTCGCATAGAGTCTTTCAAAAAAAAGAAAGAAAAAAAATCATGCACATGATTGTGCATTTGACCACTAACTGGTTGTTCTTTATGGTTCAGTTAGTGCCTTAATGGAGATTCAGTGCTCTACTGCTCCAACTAGAAAATGCTTACTTAAAGTACTCTTCTATTAAAAGCTCAAAAGCCAAACTACTTACTTGGATGCAAGCACCATAAGATACACCACATATGCTACATAACAACTTCCAGCGGTCCTGTTCAGATTAAAACATCTCAGGATTAATAGGAAAGTAAATAAAAAAAAGTTGTGCACGAACTGAATAAAGACTCTGGTAAAAACATTATCACCATGAAATAAATGACACAAGCAATCAGATGGAGATTATAAAAGAAAAAGATAAATACTGGAAATTCTGATCTAACCAAAAACTTATAAACTCAAAAAAAAATCCTTGAAAACAATAAAATTTAGTCATAGAGGCCTACCTTACTGATTCTGTTCAAACCATCAATAGGTTCCATCTTTTTTACATCAGCTAAGCAAGTCTCTGACAAATTTTATAAACTCTTAGCAAATATAAGCAAGCTATTGAGTGAAATAAAGAAAATTTAAGTCATACACAAACAAACCAGGTATCCACATAGCACAAGCCAAATGTGCCCATCGGCCATCTGTTGTAGGCTTCATTGCCCCTCCTATAAGAAACTCAATTATAAATACTAAATGTTGTGTAAGTCAATATTTAATACAGCATAATTTGTACAGAACTCATCATACCTATTAGTGGACATAAGCAACAAGGTGGTGGAGGATCACCCGATCGACATAAGTTGCACAACCATAGCACTCCATTAACAGATTCCAGTTCTCCATAGCATCTAGCATGTACCTATGAAAAATATAATTCATGGCTCACAATGATAATACCAATAAATGGATAAACCACTAGAGCTTTAATGATTCACTAGGAAGTAAAAGACAGATGTTAACCTCAATATTCATATATAATCTGCATAATCAAGAGAAAGAGTTGCATAAAAAATTTTGGGGGTCATACCATCATCCTGCATTTGTCACACTGCAGAAACAGATTGGTCTCGTATTCCTTACAACATAAATAATGCCCATTAGCAAGCAGGACATAAAACCAAATAATAAATAAACAAGCAACAAAGTAACATGTTTTATTTCCTTGAATGAACTGGGTCATAAAAGAAAGGATAAATAAAAAGGGAAAACGTTAAATAGAATGCTTTGGAGGATTAAAGATATGTGTGTGTGTGTGTGAGAGAGAGAGAGAGAGAAAGAGGGTATACCTCATCCATGTGGCAGACATTGCACTTATCAAGATCAAACCAATTAATATGAACCGGCCTATAACCAACAGGTAGGTCATTATATCTTCTGGAACCTAACTTCAAACTTGATTTCTTTGAAGAAACTTTGGATTTGGATAATCCCTGGAATTGACAAGACTTCGGTCAGTGAAAATTAAGCATCGGGTGCATAGGTTGAAACATGGGTATGATAGACAAAACAATTGGCTAACTCAAGTTGACATGTGAAAGAGAGAAAGAGACTGATTAAATAGAGATCAAAGAAATGATTATAATACAGCCAATAATAAGCTAAAGATAATGTACAGTAAGAGAAGTAGAACAAGTGAGTAGACTGACAATCCCTACAAGTGTCAGCTTCTCAGTAAAACAAGTAAGCTTTAACATGAGGTAGGTTCATTCAACCAGCTACATGGATCAATCAACACAAATATACCATTAAGTAATGGAACTCTTTTTAGGTTATAGGTCTCCTATAGGGTATAGCTCAAAATTTTCCAGTCCATTTCATTAATTTCAAAAGTATTGACTTTATGTTCGAGGTCAAAAGAAAAAATAGAATGAAATAGAATACCTGTATTAGTTTAGCTACTTCAGGATTGGAGAAACCAAACATACCAGTCCCAGATTCATATCCGCTTTCTACCCTATCTTCCGCAACAGAAGCTTCAGAACCATCCTTTTCTAATTTATTTATCCTTTGGTATATTTGGTTCCAGCAAGCTGATGGTGTATGATTGTTGAACTGTACCAGACATTTGATGTTATATTAACAAAAGTAATAAGCAAAATAGGTCCCTCTCTACTCTTTTTTACATGGAAAAATACGAGTTGAATAGTAAGGTCAAGACAACTAAGGAATTCAACAATGATCAAATAAACACAATTTCCTGTCATAAAAAAATGGTATGCCGCCATAGATCACAGTATTTTGTCAACCAAAACGGGAAATTTAAAAAGAATTAAAGAGGACATAAAAGTCTTTTTTTTATATAAAACAAGTGGAAGATCATCAAATATTAGTAGAAAAATGTATCCAGGAGCAAACTCATTCCTTAGAGTAGAAGCCAACCTGCTCACCACCATCAACTGTCACTCTAAATAGAGGTCGTTCTTTGGACTCTGGATCTCTCAGGACCTCCATTTTATAAGCAGCAGATACTTTAGCATCTAAACAATCGAAGGGAGAAAATAAGGGGCATTAAACAACAGAATGAAAACTACTATATTAACATGAAAAAGAAAAAGTTTACATCATCTTTGACAAACATAAGAATATGTCATACAAAGAGCCCAAATAACCATAAATAGATAAGTAAATGTTTCACCAGTGACTGAAGTAAACTTCCTCACTGCAGTGTACCCTTCAGGCCAGATGGATTTTCCATCACAGAAAGATGAAGAATCTTCAACTACTTTCCCTGAAAAAGATGAGTTTTAAATTCCATTTGAGTACAATGCTCTTTGATAACTTGAATCTCATATATGTGATGCTCTCTGCTGACATATAATTACATAATATGCATGCTGTAAATCTATACAGAAGTATCATTCAGCCATTATATTTATTTTTAGGGGGAAAAATCAGGTTCTGTTGAAAATGCCATAGACTTGAGCCATATTGATCCATGTATTCAAAGATATTAAAGAATTTACATTTAATCCACTCTGATTGTAAAACTTTATGAAATTAGATATCAGTAGGCAAGAAAGTACACATTATAGCATTTGTTCCCCTGTAAAAGCAAAAGATATTAATGGTTGATTGATCATGTAAAATATTCTATGAAAAATAACCAAAGCCTTTTGTTTGGACACTATTACTTGTCAAGTTTAATACAACTACTTGCTGCAGATACATAAGGGAAATATAACTGCAGATATTGACAAATTACCAAGGCTTATAATTTGTAGGTCTCCTACTTCCAAGGGAAATTTAATGTTTTCCAGTGCTATGGAAGGCTCTTTGTCACTCAAAGAATCTTCTCCTGAACCTGTACACTGTCCATCCTCTCCAGTTACATTTTTACAGTCATCAGCTGTACATCCTTTTTGCAACGCTAGCATCTCTGAGGGAAGTTTCTGTTCATTTAAATACCTGTTATGTCAAATTGAAAAACCACAAATCTGAGCTACCATGTGAACACCACTCAATTTTGAATGCCAAAGCAGAGTACGTAAGGAACTAAGGACCAAAGATAAACATTAAGAATTCAGAACTGCAAAAAATGCTAACTGGTCATAACTTTGACCATTAAAATTGAAACAGCATTTGTTCCCTCTTTTTGATATTATAGTTGCCAAAAGTGAGACCTGATGAACTTAAAAGGGCGAAATGGTTAACATTACCTCTTTGCCTCTTCCATACTGTCAAAGAAACTGGTTTTGTTGCACTTTGTGTATAGCTCAGTAAGAAGTCCACTTAGGAACGATTTCACCTGCTGCAGTCTAACCCTGAAAAATAGGAAAAGGTAGAATGAGTCTAGAGTGAAAAGGCAAAAGTCTTACACTGAACACAAAGAACAACTTTTTCCCATTAATTTTAACATAATACTAAACCTTGCAAAGTCATGGGTGCCAAAAAACTGGACAGGAACCGAGTTTCCTCCCAATGTATTCAAACCCTTGCACTTGCGTGCAAGTGATTCATCCAGAACAACAGCTGGCCACATTGCATGGCCTACAAAACAAACAAAATAATATCATACAAAGTCGTTATAAAAATACCATCATCGACTAGTAACAGATAATGCAAGAACTAAACAAACAACATGGATTAGACACCACGTGACCTCCCTAGAATACAGTTTGAGGAAAGAAGTGAATACAAGATAAAAAAAAAAAAGTAATTTTAGCAAACCTGTTAGCTTAGCCCATACGATGTCTCCAGGTTCAAATTGTTGACAATCATTCAAACTTGCAGCCATCGCAAGCATCTCTTCAACATCACAATCAGAGACATTACTGTCACGAACTTTGCCATAATTCAAATTCAAGCGCTTCATCTCCTCGCGGGAGATATGAAATTTCACATTTTCATTTGAAAGAATTAAATTTTCTTCCTCGCCATCATCATATTTTACCTGCATAAATTTTATTTATATAGATCTCTCAAATAAGAAATCGTCCGGTATTACCAAACACAGAAATCAGAGACTTGCATAGTTTTTCAGTTAAGGTAAGTAATAATTAAGATAAGTGAGGCCTTACATGGTGTATCTTAGTTTCGATATCATAACCTTTGACATGGCCAGCGTACCATTTTATATCCATTGGCCAAAACACCTGCATAAAACAATCACCTCCGTTGTCAGTAATCTGCAATAAAATAGCATGAACAAACTCGGTGTTACAAACACAAAACTTGTAACCGAAGAAAAGTACAGAATATTGCCTTGCATCGCAATCCAATGAACGCCTCAGGGTCAGCATTATCAAAACTCAACCTGCATCAAGTGCAATTAACATTCACTTAAGATTCCAAGAATGGTTCCTTCCCTTCTAACATGCAGATATCATAAACCCTTAACAACAAAATACACATAGCCTTAGAGCCTCTTTTGCAACATATTATTTCGATAAACTTATCATCACATTTGAAACCTAAATTAAGCTATAATCCAAACACACTAAATGCCGGAGCTCAAAACTTCCAACTTGCCTATATATTTAACCAGCAAAGTTCAGCTCCGTGGATTTTTTTTTCTTTCGAAAACACCCCACAAAAATAACATAGTGGATACATGCTCAACACGAATTCCCCAATTTCAATAACTGGCATTTTAGCTGAAGTAGCAAGAAACAGAAAAAAAAAAAGGAAATTTTACCCAACCCATCTCTTCACTGTACGAGATTCAGATACCAACTTCTCCACTGAAACGCCGCCACCACCACCACCACCACCATCGTTATTACTAATGCGGCATTCTCTCAATCTAGGCCCGTCGTCAAGCACTCCCAACGCGCCCAAATCCACTCCCAATTTCTCCAGCTCGGTGGTCCCAATCTTCCTCTTCTTCGAAGTCACCCTTTCCGCCGGGTCCTTCCCAGCCCGACCCGATAATGAATTGTAAAACGACGCAGTAGTAGAACCAGAACCACCCCTCTTTCGCCGCCGAGAGTAAACAAAAATTAGCGGTGGCTTATCATCATTGCTGTCAACATCATTCGGCGGAACAACAACAACAGAACTATCAGTAGAAACATTGTCAGCATCATCACCACCGTTGTTGTTGCAGTTCGTCGTTTTGGCGCTAACGTCGTCGTTTTGGTGAAAATGCGGTGTGAGCTTGCGAGCCTTAACTTTCTTGGACATGACGTTGGAGGAGCCACTGCAGGGTGACGTGGCAGAGTAGAGATGATCCAATGGAAGGTACCTTATGGTTGCGCCTCTTGTTGTATGAACGTCGATGGTTCCGTTATCTTCTTCTGCTGCTGCTATTGCTCTTGCTGTAGTTGCCGCTGTTGCGGTTGTGACAATGGTTTCTTCGCAATCTTCGGGTTCTGCTGATTCACGTGGTTGTGGAAGGAATGCCATTGCAGAAAGAGAGAGAATTGGATAGAGAGAATGAAACAACTGAAAAAAGGGGAATTTTGGGAATGTTAGGGTTTTGGAGGGAGAAAGAAAGAGGGGCGTTATTGGATTTGGCCACAAACAAAATGTGTGTTTTCCCGCCGTGTGAAGAATGGGAAAAAAGAAAAACTCTCTCTCTCTCTCTCTCTCTCTCTCACACTCTCTCTTTTCTCTCTCACACACTCTCTCTCACTCTAGTCAAGTGATGAAGCTGCTATGTTTCTTTCCTTTTCTTAATTCTTATGTTGAGCTGAAGCTGCCAGCATACAAAGAATAAATTATTAATTAGATAGAAACTTAGATGCAGTTGAGTTGGTAAAGTTGATAGTTGAGAGTCCTTAGATGAAAATTTAGTCAAATCAATAAAATTATCTAACGACTCTTAGTTATCAATTTCACGTAGAGTCGACTGGACTGAGTTTTTACTTATTAATTGTTATTTTGTTAATTATTATTTTTAAGTTTTCACTTTTGTTATTTTTTGTTATTAATTATTAATTAAAAGATTAAGGAACAAAACAATTTAAACTTGTTTTGACACCATTTATTTGATTTAGCTGAGCATAGTAGTGAGCTGAATAAGGAAGTCTTGGGATGTGTTTGTTTTTTCCTTGGCAACTTCAGACGTGCATTGAATCTGCTGTTCTGCTTCAAACTCAAACAAAGCGATCAGCTGTTTCAGATTTTTCAGATCTTGTGTGTCTAATGTGTTTGTGTTATTTTTTTTAATGTAATTTGTCACGTTCTAACTAATTTCTAAGCAATTTCAAAGTTGATTAATTTTAAGATCCTTTTTGATAGACAGTTTTTTTAATTTATTTTATTCGATATGCAAATTTTTATTACAATAGCTGTTTGAAATTAAGATCAAATATTAGATATCTTTACTTTTATTTGAAAATCAAATTTATATAATTTGTAAACTTTTGGAGATTACTTTTTTATTCAATAAACCACGGGACTAATGTCCAAAAAGAAAAAACTAAACGTTAACTATTTTAGAAAAAATAATTTTAATAGTCACATAGAAATGTAAAGCAACACAATAACAAAGAGAAAACAAAATAACATCTTAATTACATGTAACCGTCAAATATTGTCAATTTATATTAGGTGTTTTTTTAACCCGTGTCGGAGAAGTATGACTAAGTTGATCGCATCATAATTCAATTGTAGAGACTAAAAATTCAAGTTCACTGCAGTTTTAGAATAAACTTTATCTTAATATTTGTAAAGCTAAGATTCAAACCCAAGAAGGATATCTCAAAGTTCGGTTTTTGAGTGACCATCCATAAATCAGTAGAGGCCTCCTACACATATAAGTCTTTTTGATTTACAAGTCTTATAAGTTAGCACAAGTTCAACAAAACACACGCACTACATTCTCATATTCAAAAGTAAATAAACGCACGTTATTCAACAACTTACCTGTTTCCAAAACGCGCTACTCACCATGCATTATGAATGACTTCCTTCTTTTTCCTCTATGAAAACGAGTTTCTTGCTAAATTTGAAGATAATGGAACTTTAAAAATACACCTAGACAATTACAGAAATACACCCAAAGAATTACAAAAATACACCCAAATGGTTACAGGAATTCACTCAAACGATTATAGGAATACACCTAAAGAATTACAAAACTACACCAAAGGATTTAAGAAATACACCCAAAATTCGTTGAAGTACACCTTATGCATAATTTAAAACTCTTTCTCTTTCTCCTCCTACTGCTTATTCTTCAAAAACGATTTCAGAACTTGATGTCAAAAAATAACGGAAATTGAGAATAACGAAGAAAAAAAACAGAGAGAAAAGCACGTAAATGAAGAAGGAGAAAAAGAAGGCAGGAAACAAAAGAAAAGAAGAAGAAGAAGAGGAAGATGAGAAAGAACGTGCAGTAATAAGAAGAAGGTGCAGTGAAAACGTGCAGTAGCGGTTCGAAGCACGTTAATATAAATGATTTGTATAAAAAAATGCTTGTATGAGGAGAATTATTCAAATCGATGTTGATATTGAAACAAGCAACAAATATGGCCGTAGAGTCTTTACAATTCCATCGCAACGTACTTTTCTATTCTTAGTGACTGTACCATTCGAGTTTAGCTTGATAAAATTTTATACAAAATAATGCTATAATATCTACTTGGGTAAAGTGATAATTTTAGGCTAAGAAGAGAGTTGTTTTATGAATTTTATCTTTGTTACAGATTTTGTCATTCTAAAAAATAATCTTGTTCTTATTAGGGGTGTAATCGGCTCGGTTCGGTTCGGTTTTGAACCGAAAACCAACCGAACCGACCTGATCGGTTCTTCAAAGAGACCAACCGTCCGGTTGACTGCAGTTTGAGCAACCGAACCGAACCAACGGCGGTTTGGTTCGGTCGGTTTTTTTGGTTTTTTTACACCTACTTATCTAAATTTAAAATGCCATAAAATGAAATTTAAAACCTTCAATAAACTAGAAAAACAAGAGTTTATCACATCCAAATCCAATACAAATTCAATTTAATTAAACATAAAACAAAAATAATTAAAAATGTCTAGCAAAACAACAAGATTAAAGGGTAAATGTGTAAAAATAAAGTTTTTGAACCAATATTTCGGTTCGGTTTGGTTTTTACTGAGCCAACCAAAAACCGAACCGAACCGTTCGGTTTAATTTCCAAAAAACAAAAAAAAACCAATTTTTTCGGTTTTCTTTTCGGTTGTTGTAAATTTCGGTTCAGTTTTGCGGTAAAATTCAGTCCGGTTCGATAACTTACACCCCTAGTTCTTATAACACTATAGAGCACTCATTGTATTGGAGAAGAACAGCAGCCAAAGAACCTCTTTAAGGGAGGAATGAAAAGACAAATTTCCAGTTAGATAGAATCATAAAGGATTGGTGAAAGTTGTTTGATCTTAAACTAGCATATATGTTCTTCCAGATTTTAGGTGTAACTCTGTAGTCGCACAAAATATGAAGCACAAACTCGAAAATTCTTGTTGGTGTTTATCTTTTAATTATTCATTGATTTCAAATTTATTATCTTCCTTTTAAAAATAAAAGAAGTGTTGAATTATTCAATTCATCTGTGAAATTATACTTGTGCAATATTTTGTTACAAAAGCTAGTTGATTAATCGGTACATTTAGAGTTTTATAATCCGTTTTTTATATATAATTTAGAAAATAATTAATATGTATAATATTAAATAAGATGATAAGTTTTTTAAATGGTTAATACGTGATTTTGTATTTAAGTTATAATAATTTGTATTTGTATGAGCGCTATTATTTTAATAAAAAAATATTTTTTTATTGAAAAAAGATTAGAAAAAGATGTTTTTCATATAATAAATAAATAAATAAATATTTTTATATTGTTATACCAAAAGATAATTGATAAATGAAAGATTTTTTTATATAAAATATCTAAACATAAAATTACTTTTACCTTTTTGTAAGATCTTTTAAAAAAAATAACTCGAAAAAAATCTTTTCTTAAAAGCTCACCCAAATAAACTCTTTATAATAAATGTATATTTGAGCTTATAATATATGAGATTTATATAGTATATATTTCTGATTTGGTTTGGTTTCTCATTTTTTTATAAATTATTTTATTTTTATTGGGCTAGTGTATTAAAAAAAAAAAACACTATTAGTGTGAAACCCATTGTCTCAAAAAAACATACGTAGGTATACGAGGGTTGAAATCAAAATCACTCCAAGAGTGAGCTAAGCTAAGTAAGCTAGGTTGAAGAAGAGAAGTTGCACTTCACAAAACTCACTTCTCCTCAACACTTATTCACTTTTGGCTTTCCCCTAAGATGAAACTGGCAGGGATCAAATCGGTGGAGAACGCCCACGATGATTCCATTTGGGCTGCCACGTGGCTCCCGTCAACCGCCTCCAGACCGCCGCTTCTCCTCACCGGCTCTCTGGACGAGACTGTTAGGATGTGGCGCTCTGACGATTTGGTTCTTGAGCGCACCAACACCGGTCACTGCCTCGGTGTAGCCTCAGTTGCCGCTCACCCCCTCGGCTCCATCGCGGCCTCCTCCTCGCTAGATAGCTTCGTTAGGGTCTTCGATGTTGATTCCAATGCCACAATTGCTACTCTCGAGGCTCCTCCTTCTGAAGTCTGGCAAATGCGCTTCGACCCTAAGGTTTATTGTTTGTTCTCACGTTGCTATTATTTTCCATTTTTCTATTCGTTTATATCAGAGCATAAGCATAAATCAACCCAAAAAATTTGAGTTCTTCGTAAAGAGTTTTATTAAATAAAATTTCATAGGGTGTTTTGGAATTTAAAATTAAAGGAGGTACTTTATTTATTAAATAAACTGCATGAATAATGGCATATGACCAAAAATAAAGAGGGAGATTTGATTGAAACATAAGAGTCTCAACGCAACTAAGTTGGTGAATTATATTTTAGAAGAAAAGAGATATGTAAGGCAAATTCTAGACCATTATCCGAAGGTATACTTTTAACTTTGGAATTAGTTTGTGTTTCAATCAAGGCAATGAAATTTTTAACATGTTGTGAATTGAGTTTTGCTTGAAAGGACCGATATTTCTAAATGCAATAACTCAAAACTGTTGAGAAAATGGCAATTTTCTTTGCTTTGAAATATGATATACATCAAGTTTCTATATGGTGTGAGGAAATAAAAGGAACCTGTCTAGGTAAAATATTAAGTTGTTGTGCGAAAATGCCACAAATTGGAAGGTGTGATAGGTGAAGTTTGTAAGGAGTTTATTTTGTGAAATGTAGAGCTTGCTTAAGATATATAACCCTGATGAAAAAAGGTAAGTTCACAGTGAAGTTTGTGTGTAATTTTAGAAATGGAAATTAAAATGTGGTAGGTAGAAAACATCATGAATAATTAATGAAGAAGAAAATTTGACCACCCCTTTGTGAGCAATAACATGTGAACCATTAGGCATGTAAACAATGATAGGTTTAATAGGATAATATGATGAAAACCATGATAAATTGGAAGCCAGTACAAATACACACTGGCATAGGGAAGAACTAGCGGCATTGGGGTTGAACCAAACATAGTCTCTGGTTGATTTGTGCTTGTGCTCTGATCGTTTATTCAAAAGTTGAAGCTTGTAGATGTTGGTTGAGCTATATATAGTGACTGGTGTGACTATGAAAATGCAATAGCCAATGATTATGCAAATTTAATGGCTGGTTGTATTTGTGTTAGCTAGCTTTGCTTGATCATGCAGTTTTGTTGTGGGAATGATCTATTCCGACATTTACATTTACTTTTTTATTTTTTTGGATTAATGAGAGACATATTCTTTGTTGAAAGGGGAATACCTATCTGCTAAATCAGAATTCCGGTTGCTTGCTGCATGTTGAACATATTTGTTGAAACAATAAACAGGGAATATTTGCATTCTTATATATGTATGCATCGTTTTTCTTTCTGGAGGAAGTTTTTTTGCTTCCCACATGTAGCCTTGGTCTAACGTCTCTTTCGGGGATGGTCTTAGTAAGACCAAAACAAGTAGAAACCATGATAGTGGACTTATGGTCAGCCATGCTTATTGAAAACATTATTTTTTCTTTCGATTTGGCTGAGGATTGGATAACTAGGTTCGTCCTTTTCCCTTTTCCTTGGTGTTTATCACTGGTGTGAGTATTTTATTGTCACCATAGTTTTTGTTATTTTGAAAGCCATGTTATAGTTTGACAGATTAAGCACATGCGCTGATTGAGTTTCCTTTGTCCCTTTTGTGTTTCTTGTGTAGTTGCATTAGCAATTTTTTCATGCTTAAAACCTACGTTACTATACAATATACTTGTTTGTTTACCTTTTCAAGAATTTTGTATTTGTCTTTTATTCTGATTAAAGGTCAGTTTGTAGTGTTTCTTTCCTTTACATATGTAATATGTAATTCACTTTTTGTTTTCTTTACCTTATCTTCTTCCCTAAGTCAAGTATCCTATTCATAGATACGAGGTTATTGTATTGATCATTTCAAAATTATTTTCTAATTATTTCAATGTTTGATTCTATATAAACATTCTTCAGTGTTCTAAGCAAATATTTTCTAGCTCTTCCTTATCACCTTATACTTTGAATTTTGTGAGTTCATATACTTGGCATTTATCATTTTAGTATGTTGTTTCTTTTATCTTTCTCCTTTACTTATGGAGATCCGGTACACCTTAAAAATTGAGATTGAGATTGAAAATTTTCAGGTATATGTGAAATTTTGTACTGAAAAGAACTCATTCATGAAGCTTTCACCCACAATTGAAACTTATTATATCTCAATTCTGGTGGTTATTTATTCAAATTAGTACTTTGTTCTGTGGACCCGCTGTTAACTTGTGCCCATTTATGGAATCTGTTAGTCGCTTAGCGTATGCGCACACTATAACAGAAATTTCTGTTGCCCTGAAGCCTTGCGATAGCAGTAAATAAATTGACCATTTTGTTGTGAATAGATTATTTTGTACATTTTAACTATACATGTAGTAGTTATTCAATTGGCAAAAAATCTTTTTCTTCAGGGTGCTGTTTTAGCAGTTGCTGGTGGAGGCAGTGCGTCGGTCAAGCTTTGGGACACTAACACATGGGAACTCGTTGCTACTTTATCCATTCCTCGTCCAGAAGGATCCAAACCGACGGACAAAAGTGGCAGTAAGAAGTTCGTCCTATCAGTTGCTTGGAGCCCTGATGGCAAGCGGCTTGCTTGTGGCTCAATGGACGGCACGATTTCTGTCTTTGATGTTCAGCGTGGCAAATTTTTACACCACCTTGAGGGTCACTACATGCCAGTACGGTCTCTTGTTTATTCTCCTTACGATCCAAGGCTACTATTTACAGCTTCAGACGACACTAATGTCCACATGTATGATGCTGAGGGGAAAGCTTTAGTTGGCAACATGTCGGGTCATGCAAGCTGGGTATTGTGTGTTGATGTGAGCCCAGACGGGGCTGCCATTGCCACAGGTTCGAGCGATAAAACTGTAAGACTATGGGATCTTGCCATGAGGGCGTCCGTGCAGACAATGAGCAACCATACAGATCAAGTGTGGGGAGTAGCATTTAGACCGGATGGACGAGGTGGTCGCCTTGCTAGTGTATCGGATGATAAGAGCGTATCCTTGTACGATTACTCCTGAATTAGATGATATGCACAATGACGACATGTACTTTTACTTTCTGTGGAACCTTGGTAAGTGGTAACTTCTTAGTGCATTATTTACGGCAAACTGACTTGAACAAAATGCATGGTTGTAAATGTTGTATCCGTATTTGATTGAGTATCCTTGTTCCCTGATTTGTTCCTCGTTGCGATCAAGCATTAAATTTATATTGCCATTTTCTAATTTATCCTTAGCAATGGGAGTGGTCCTATCAGACCTAACCAAGTTTGTCATGAAACAAAATCTTGGTCCAAGATTATTCTAGTGCTGTGTTATCCTTTTGTTCCTTTAACTGCATTTTTATTAATTTATCTCTTTCACACTCTTTTGTTACTTATATATGTTGTACAATTTATACATTTAAGGAAGTTCATCTTTTCTTTTCCAATCAAATAACACCACTAAGCACTAACCTAAAAAGTGCCGTTAAGTTTTAATATAGGATCCATATCTGTCTAAATTACTAATAGTAAATGTCAATGTTAATTTTTAATAATTAAATCACTATGTTCAAATTACTCTCTTTGTCAAAATAAATAAATAAATGAAAAAATTGTCTCCAAATACATTAAGTTGATAATGCCTAATATCCAGTCTAATATAATCCTAAATGTGGCACTTATTATCCAAACTCGTTGAATGTTTTCAAAACACAAATTGAACTATAATTATATCGTTTTAGTTTTGGAACAAAACTCTAATTAGTAATTACATCTTAAAAGTGACACTTAATATGATAGAAAAGAAAAAAAGAGAAGGGGAAAAAAAAAGAAAAATGTGAAAATTCAAATGTAGTCGACTTCACGTGAAGTTGATAGTTAAGAGTTATTAAATGAGTTATAAACTTCACGTGAAAGTGTGAAACAGACTGAATTTCCCCTATTAAAAAAAAACCCCAACGAGAGAAAGTAAAAAAGGAATCGGGAATAAAAAAATGGGAAGCGGTAGATGCTGCAGTACGTGAATTAGGTGAAGTTGGCAGCCAAAACCCATAAAAGCAGCACCTTCCATCCAAACAGTGAAAAAGCCCAATGTACTTACCAAACTAACAGAAACAAAGAAGTTACCACCACTGACCTTACTCCCCTGCATCAACGCCCTATACGACGTCGTTTATCTCATTCCAACGTAAAACCCCATTACCGTACGGTTTTAACGTATTCCTTGATCCAAACAGAGAAGATAACCAACCAGCTAGACAGAGAAGTGAAGAGTGTGTGCGTGGGGTATATGGGGAATTATAGTGATTTTTAAACTACGACGAAGAATCGAAGAATGGTTAAAAACCCGTAAAAGCGTAAACCCTAGTTGTTTAAATAGCCTCCAGCTTTCTCCACCTTCGTCTTCGCTCTCTCTCCAACTCTCTCTCTCTCTTCTCTCTCTCTCTCACACTTCGGAAACTGCACACACACAGAGGGAGGAAGACAGAGAAATAGCACGCACGCTCGCAAAAACTCTCTGTTCGATTCGTCGTTGTTCTCTCTAAACCCTAGAGAACGCGCTTCCTAGGGTTTAGATTCCTTATCTGTTCTGAAAATTTTGAAGTTTGGCAGCTCTGATCGGAGTTTATTTGATCGAGGTGGTTGATATGGATCTTCCTAGTCTCGCTGTTGTGCTCCAAGCTGCTCTGAGTCCGAATCCCAATGAACGCAAAGCAGCTGAGCAGAGTTTGGATCAGGTTTGAGCTTATTCAATTTCTGATTGTTAAATTTAGATGCTGATCGGTATTGAGATTGGGATTGAATGGGGTATGTGTTTATTGATCATGTTGTTGAACGTTTGAATTGCTTGGGCTATTTGGGTAGTAATTAGACTTTGTAAGCTTGTGCTATTTGCAAAGTAACTAGATTTTGAAATGAAATTTGATTTTGTCGTTGGATGTTGGTAGTGGTGTCAATTTTGTGTTGCAGCATAGCTTGCGAATTTTAATTTGATAAATATTCCATTGGAGTGAAGTGTTTAGGAATAATGGGCACAGTGAAAAGAAAAGGATAATTCAGCTTTATGGTTGGTTGAGGTGTCAATCTCACTTATTATAGCTTGTGAATATTTTGGTGTGGATGGTAATTGAATCTAATAGTATTCAACTTAAATGAGTTTTCTAAGTTATATTATATATGTCTTCTACAGTTCCAGTTTGCGCCTCAGCATCTGGTGAGGTTGTTGCAAATCATTGTTGACAACAACTGTGATATGGGTGTACGTCAAGTTGCTAGCATTCATTTCAAGAACTTTATTGCGAAGAATTGGTCCCCTCTTGAATCTGGTATGCCTTTATATTGCTTCTAGAATAGTAGTTAGACAGTGGATCCTTTGTTTGATTGCTGATTGCACACCATTTCTTGTTTGGATTAGATGCCCCAGAGAAGATATTGCAAAGTGACAAAGATTTGGTGAGGGATCACGTCCTTGTGTTTGTGACTCAGGTTCCTCCTCTATTGAGGTACTATTTTGTGGCTGGTTCGTGTTTGATACCAACATTATCTTTATTTTGATTCAATTTGGTTGATGCCACATGTATCGTAACTTGCTGGAAGATAATCATAACATAGTTGTTTCCATGCTTTGTCTACTTTTATTTGTAGGGTGCAACTTGGTGAGTGCTTGAAAACAATTATACATTCTGATTATCCTGAGCAGTGGCCCCATCTTCTCGACTGGGTGAAGCACAATCTACAGGATCAACAAGTCTATGGTGCCTTATTTGTGCTGCGGATTCTTGCCAGGAAATATGAGTAAGTAGCTGTTATATCATTCAATTTTTTTTGGCGTGCCCTTTTCTTTCTGATCCACGAGTTCCTATTTATGTTGTAATTGAAAAGCAAAATTATATTGAACTACCAACTTCCTCTTTCATATCTTATGATTATTTCATTTTATCTTTTAAAATCTTGATGAGTATTAATTAGAATCTTGGAAGGTTTATATTTCCGTTTATTTCATTTTCTTTTCCCTTTTCATATTGTTTTTGCTTATAATATGCTGGTTCTATAAATGATGTGATTTTGTTTTCAGGTTTAAGTCAGATGAGGAGAGGACACCAGTTTATCGCATCGTTGAAGAAACATTTCCTCACCTTCTCAATATATTTAATAAGCTTGTCCAGATTGCCAATCCATCGCTTGAAGTGGCAGATTTAATCAAACTCATATGTAAAATATTCTGGTCATCGATATATGTAAGTTTTCTTTTATGTATTTCTTAACTGAAAGGTTTATTATAGCCATAGATAAGAGCCTCCTGTTCTCAATTATGGAGCTGAGTTTATGACATGAACAAATAAAATGCCAACTTTATGTTAATGCTTGTTTAGTTTTGATAATCTTTGCCACAATCTCAATTTTTTCTGTGAACTTTATTTGGTGTTTTTCTTCTGCTTGTTTATGTAATTTACTATTGCAATTCTGAGATTGTAGTCATATATATATTTTGCAGTTGGAGATTCCAAAGTTACTGTTTGATCAAAATATATTCAATGCTTGGATGGTACTGTTTTTAAATGTATTGGAGAGACCTGTCCCAGTGGAAGGCCAACCTACGGATCCTGAGCTTAGAAAATCATGGGGTTGGTGGAAGGTCAAGAAATGGACAGTTCACATCCTTAATAGGCTCTACACTCGGTATGTTTGATTCATCAAATTTTAATTGATAAGTTGCTGTGAGCATTGTTGTTAGGTTGAATATTTTATTACGTTGTTACAGATTTGGAGACCTGAAGCTTCAAAATCCGGAGAATAGAGCATTTGCACAAATGTTTCAAAAGCATTTTGCAGGACAGATTTTGGAGTGTCACTTAAATTTATTAAATGTTATCCGCGTTGGTGGCTATTTACCCGACAGAGTTATCAACTTAATCCTTCAATATCTAAGCAACAGGTAATTTTATGGTTTTTGTTGTAATTTTGTATATCTGAACTACGTAGCTTCCTTCCATTCATTATGGTGCCCCTTTGTTCCCCCCCTTGCTTTAGGAAATCGTAGAAGATACACAGCTTTCCCAACATAGTTTCTAGAAAAAATATAAATACTAATCCTTTAATTTACAGTTATTCTTGTTGCTAGTCTGTTACAGATGTTAGTTATGAATGACTTTTAAGCACATAGTTGAATTTTACATCTGATGGTGCATCTATATTGTTTGTAATTACCAAATTTCCAATTAGACCCTGGAATATCTTTCTGTTATTTGATAAGTTATGAATCCTTAAAATTTACAAGTAGTTAAATTGTTAATTTGCCCCAATAATTTGGAATTTACCCTTTCTCAATTCTTTATTGTATGCAGTATTTCAAGGAACAACATGTATACTCTGCTACAGCCTAGGCTTGATATCCTCCTTTTTGAAATAGTGTTCCCTCTTATGTGCTTTAATGATAATGATCAAAAGCTTTGGGATGAAGATCCACATGAATATGTGAGGAAAGGCTATGGTAAGTACCATTATTGGTTGAACATGTAAACAATGTTTTAACATTTTGTAATTGGAGTGAGATTGCTTATGTCTTGGCTTTCTCTTGTAGACATTATTGAAGATCTGTACAGTCCGAGGACTGCGTCCATGGATTTTGTGAGTGAGTTAGTGAGAAAACGTGGGAAAGAAAATCTTCATAAGTTCATTCAGTTCATTGTGGAGATTTTCAGAAGGTAAATGTCTGATTTATTGTTAGTAAATTAAAGATTACAGTTGGTTGCAATATTTATGTTCTTATTCTGGTAGGTATGATGAAGCTCCTGTAGAATACAAGCCATATAGACAAAAAGATGGTGCCCTTCTTGCCATTGGGGCACTCTGTGACAAATTGAAGCAAACTGAACCATACAAATCTGAACTTGAGCGTATGTTAGTTCAACATGTTTTCCCTGAGTTTGACAGTACTCAAGGGCACCTTAGGGCCAAGGTATACTGTCCTATTATCTTACACCTCCCTTTCTTTCTTTTACTCCTTTGTTTAGAAGCAATAAGAACGTCTTAAAATAAAATAGAGGAAATTTGTAAGTCATGAATGGAAAATTAGGGTATGAATGAATGATTAAGACTGCCTCTTATGGGGGAGGAAGGTGGTACTATTTGGTTCAATAGCGAACCACTAAAATTATCCAAAATTCAGAAAATGAGCTTAAAACGATGAAAGTTTATATATTGACGATGTTCATCCCAAAAATATTGTTCTCTCCTGCTATGAGTTATACCTTGCAATGCTCTACAAGTTGGGAGTATGCAAAATGTGGGGTCCATTCAAGTACAGAACATAAATGCAGGGAAATAGTGGAATTACCTATTACATAATCTTTTGAAATTTCAATTTTCTTCCTGTTGGCTTTACTATAAGTTAAACAAATTATTTGTTTGCAGTTCCATATTTTAGTTTGATTTTGTGTAAGCTAATTTGAATTTGGGTTAAAGATAATGATCATGAAATTTTAATTTCTCAATTCTTAATAATTTTTGGTGCACTCTATTTTGCATTGGAAAACAGGCTGCATGGGTTGCAGGACAGTATGCCCATATTAATTTCTCAGATCAGAACAATTTCCGAAAAGCATTGCACTGTGTTGTATCCAAAATCCGAGATTCTGAACTTCCTGTTCGAGTTGATTCAGTATTTGCTTTGCGGTCTTTCATCGAAGCTTGCAAAGGTGGTACCTTTTTTTTCCTTTTTGGTTTCAGTACTTCTCTCTATGTGGTTGATATTATTTATTCTTAATGTTTTTTCTGTGTTGTTGCAGATTTGAATGAAATCCGTCCTATTCTTCCTCAGCTCCTTGATGGTACCTGTCTAGAAATTTTATCTTCAATATTAATTTGTCTTACTGAACAGGCAGGGCTGAATTGAATTTTTTACAGAATTTTTCAAACTGATGGATGAGGTTGAGAATGAGGACCTTGTATTTACTTTGGAGACAATTGTGGACAAATTTGGGGAAGAAATGGCACCATATGCTCTTGGGCTGTGCCAAAATTTGGTAATTTTTTTTTTTCAGTTGATTCTATAAACATTTACTTGAAGGGGAGCCTTGGAGCAACGGTTTGAGTTGTCTCTGAGGTCACAGGTTCAAGCCGTGGAAACAGCCACTGATGTAATTATCAGGTTAGGTTGTCTACATTACACCCATTGGGTGCGGCTGTTCCCGGACCCTGCGTTATCGCGGAATGCTTGTGCACTGGGCTGCTTCTATAAACATTTACTTGATTTAGATAGCTAGGAATTTTATGTTGAATAACAATTGTGTCTTTTATTTTTTTATCTTTTTTCAACAGGCAGCTGCATTTTGGAAGTGCATGAATTCTGCAGAAGCGGATGAAGAAGCCGACGATCCAGGTGCTCTAGCTGCTGTTGGCTGTTTGCGTGCCATAAGCACAATCCTCGAGTCAGTGAGCAGGCTTCCTCACCTTTTTGTTCAAATTGAGCCAACTTTGCTTCCCATAATGCGTAGAATGTTAACAACTGATGGTCAAGGTACATGCCCCCTCATTTGATACAATTTTCTATCTTACTGTTGAATTTTGATGTAAATTTTATGCTATGTTCCCCTTCCGCCCCAATGGGTCTTATGGTCTTTACTGAGAATTTAGGATATTCATCGTTTTAGATTATATATGTAATGAGTTCCAATTAAAAGGTGAAGTTACAAACATGCTTGTTTAATTTGCACACTGTTTATAGTTTACAAATCAAACTTACTTTGCTTGAATGTTCATGCTTGTATCCATTGTCATCTGTCCATGCCTGCAGAGGTTTTTGAGGAAGTTTTGGAGATTGTATCGTATATGACCTTCTTCTCTCCAACAATATCATTGGATATGTGGAGTCTTTGGCCATTGATGATGGAAGCACTTGCAGATTGGGCAATCGACTTCTTTCCAAGTATGTTAGCACTTCATTAGCTATCCACTCACTTTCATGCGCATATTTTTGATAATATGTGGATTACTTATTGCTTTAATGGTGTACTAAAAGCTGGAGATAGTTGGTGTATCCCACTAAACCTGAAGATAAATTCGTTTTTTTCCCCTTTGATAAAAGAGGTATAATCAAGAAAAGATAGATGATACAAGAAGATGGGAGGCAGGAGATCCTCCATGAAGAAGATAAATATTCTTATTATCTGATTAGAAAATTAGGTCATCATCATTTGATAAAGAAAATAGCTAAAACCATAACATAAGCTTTTTTCTGCTTAAATGAGATGAGTTTTTACATTATATAACTTTCAATTGGTACATTAACCCTGTGCCTGTACTGGTCCAAGTACATTTGGTGTAGGTTCAAATTATGTGCTCATTTTTTGGGAGAAGGGGGTTTTTGTGCATATAGGTTGCCTTGTTAGATAATTTTTCATTGTTTTCCATAACTTCTAGATACATATTAACCTCTAAACATTTGCAGATATTTTGGTTCCTTTGGACAACTATATTTCAAGAGGAACTGCTCATTTCCTTACTTGTAAAGAACCTGACTATCAACAGAGTCTGTGGAATATGATTTCATCTGTAAGTTATTTTCTCATTATTGCTCGAGTTATCACCTTCTATGGTGAAATTTGGTTGTTCAAAATGGTGGTTATTATTTTTGCTCTTACTAATGTTGTCACGATTCATATTTCATGTTGCAGATCATGGCAGACAAAAATATGGAGGACAATGATATTGTGCCAGCTCCAAAACTTATTGAAGTTGTCTTCCAGAACTGCAGAGGACAGGTGGATCATTGGGTTGAGCCATATCTTCGAATCACAGTTGAACGTTTGCATCGAACCGAGAAATCGTATTTGAAATGTCTTCTCATACAAGTGGTAAGGGGTTGCCGATAAAATTAGCTTCTGTTACCGTAGCTAGATTTTCTGGGCCCATTTTTCTCTTACTAAAAGTTAAAAAAACTTATTCTTGACTTTCGGCATTACTTTGCTTGGCAGAATAATTATGGTTTTTACTTTTCCGATATATTTTAAAATTCCAACCTAGATGTATTTTTGATTGACCACAGATTCAGTTAATCTAGTATAATTTTTTCAAGCTTATGTAAGATTGTCCGGGGCTAAAGATATAATAATTCCCTCTAAGAGCTAGTTTTTCCAGATTGCAGATGCTCTTTACTACAATGCAGCACTTACCCTCAGCATATTGCAAAAGTTAGGTGTTGCAACTGAAGTCTTCACTCTCTGGTTTCATTTGTTGCAACAAGTCAAGAAGAGTGGTGTACGCACTAATTTCAAAAGGTTTGTTCTTTTCTTACCCATTCTTTAGCCCTTATTCTAGCTTTACTTAGCTGTTTCAAACAAACAGGAGAAGCTGTTTTCTGTGATAATTTGAAGGTCTTACTTGTCATAAATTGATAATCTTTATGCAGGGAACATGAGAAGAAAGTTTGCTGTCTTGGTCTTACATCTTTACTGGCACTCCCAGCTGATCAATTGCCTGGCGAGGCTTTAGGCAGAGTGTTCCGAGCCACTCTTGAACTTCTAGTTGCCTACAAGGAACAAGTTGCAGGTATCTATGTTTGCCCTTCTGTTGACGAGATGTTACAATCTTGTATTCATTAAGGGCAGTTGATTTCTCTGTTTTTCTTGGCCATATAACATTTGTGTAATCTGTGGTGTGCCTAACATTCAGTCTAACTCATACAGAAGCTATAAAAGAGGAAGAAGCTGAAGATGATGATGATATGGATGGTTTTCAAACAGATGACGAAGATGAGGATGTCAATGGTTCTGACAAGGAAATGGGAGTTGATGCTGAGGATGGGGATGAAGCTGACAGTATGACCCTTAGAAAGTTGGCTGAGCAGGTGAGGTTATACCTAAATAACATTTGCATGCATATGTAAAATTTGAATCTAATATAGAATACTAGATTTATCAATTCCACCAACATAATATGGCAAGTTCCAGTTGACCAGTTGTATTGTCTTAACAGGTCTACTTTTCAAAAATAGGGCCTGACCATTCAAATTTATAGTTTTCTGGACGGTGTTTTGTTTTGTTTTTATATATATATATATATATATATTTTATCTTTTTCCTTTATGTCTGTTGCCCATAGGCAAAGTCATTCCGACCCAATGATGAGGATGATGATGATTCTGATGACGACTATAGTGATGATGAAGAGTTACAGTCCCCAATTGATGAGGTGGATCCTTTTGTTTTATTTGTGGATACAGTCAAAGGTAATCTTGAAATTGGTTACATTTGTTATATACAACATCATTTATTTTTGCTGTTGTCTGACATGCCCTCATATAACTCTTGTAGCTATACAATCATCAGACCCCTCCAGGTTCGAGAACCTTACCCGCACACTCGAGTTCAATTATCAAGCTCTCGCCAACGGCGTTGCCCAACATGCTGAGCAGAGAAGAGCAGAGATTGAGAAGGAAAAATTGGAGAAGTTATCAGCTGCAACAGCCTCTTAAGCATCTGAATGTACATTAATAGTGTTGTTCCTTTCTCTTTTGGGGTTATCTCTCAGGTTTTCAGTTTTCGACCCATTCTTTAGTAGGATCACAGGGGTTGCCTATTTATTTGAGGCGTTTGCTAGCTCTGGTCGCAAATTAGGCTTTGGGCCTCAAAGAATTTGCAGTTTTGAAGCGGCCGGAGCTTTTGTTCCCCGTTGACTGGGAAGGATGTTGCTTTCAAACAACCGTGGGAGTTGACACTTTCTCCAGGTCATGTCAAATCTATTGGTTTTGGTGCTTTTGGGGGCCATTCTTTTGGTGGAATGTGCCCATTCAATGAAAATGAGTTATGTAATATTTGTTGCCTGTCACATAGATGGGGAATGTATTAGGGTCGCCAATTTGCCGAATTGGTAAAATTTTTTGGTGAAGGGTGGTATTAAGAAAATTTTGTTTTTTTCGTAAAGAAGCCTTTTCTTTGTCATAATTTTTCGGTCATCAGATGAGTTATACAAAGCCTCTTAAGGGTGGTTGGATCAATGCAGTTTGTAAAACATTTATGATCAATTCTTCATTTATGTGTAATATGTTGTGGGAAAAAAAATCAGCTCGATTTTTGTTTTTTTCGATCACTTTGTCCCTTGCAAATTGCAATGGAGAAAGATTACACTGGCAGTACAAAATACCTAAAATAATGACATTACGGTATTGCCTTATTTAAGTTCGATTAATTCTTTAAATTGTTGTCTTAATTCGCTCATTTCCAATTCTCTGAGCCTTGATCATAGGTGCCCTTTTAAGAGAAGAACAATGTTAATGTACCGGAAAAGAAAAATAAAGTGCTTCTGGTGTTTCCATTTCATGGATAAACAGATGCATATAAATCTTAGTGGGTTGGCGCTTGCTTTTACAAAAAGCATCACGTTTGTGTTGTCACGTTGTCACACTCGATCAAATCGGATTCTCTCTTACTCAGATACGATTACAATTACCTAAAATGTTTCAAATATTAGTTCAGTTAAATTCATCCTAAAAATTTGGATTATCTCCTACCCAATTTCGATTACAATTACGTAAAATGTTTCAAAATATTTTGTTAAATTCATCCTAAAATACTATAACTTCAGTATAGGATTGAGTTTCTCTAAAATAAAGGAGTTGATAGTTGATACAATGATAAAATAAGGAGTTACAGATTTAATGGTGATAATTCATTATTTTATTACTCTATTTAACTATAATTTTTTTATAATCCTGTTTAATTAATAATATTTTATTTAATCACATAATTTTAATGTTACGAACTTATGATGATAGTAGTATTCAATTAGGAAGATTATCGTAGAATTTCAACTACCCCAGAAAAAAAAAAAATCTTCCTAAACATTTAGTGGTTGATATAAAAAAGTTTAAATGACAAAATTATTTTTAAAAATATTAAAATAAAACAAAAATATCATGCCATGAAGTTTTTCTTTATGTCTACTTCACCTCCAACTCCAAGGCTCCAAATATTTTTATCACATTTTAAAAATATTTTTTATCCATTTCACTTTTGAATATATTTTTGTCAACAATTAAAACATTTTCTTTTTTTGTAATATACTCGTTTCAGTTCCACCAATAAGGTGAACTCCAGAATCAGAAATTTCAAGCTACACACGCAGAAGACTCGCCACACTTACCAAAACATAATCATTACGCATACAGAAGAAAAATCTAACTACTGAATTCTGAAAATTTTCCACTGTAACAACGACAAGAATTTCAATGATGACGAGTGTGGTGATGTTGTTGTTGTTGTTGATGATGGTGTTTTCGATTTCAGCTGTTGTTGCCACCCACGGCGGCGTCTTCAGCGTTAAGTATAAGTACGCCGGCCAGCAACGTTCCCTCTCCGACCTCAAGGCTCATGACTACCGCCGCCAGCTCTCCCTCCTTGCCGGCGTTGACCTTCCGTTGGGCGGCTCCGGCCGCCCTGATGCCGTCGGGTACCGCCCATTCCTTATTCTCAATTTCCCAATTTGGTTGTTTTATTGATCGTTATTGGTGAATTTGATTTTTTTTTTTTTGGATTTATTTGAGGCTGTTATTTAGTATAGATTTTCGATGAGTTATTTTGTGTTATAGAAAGAAATTATTAGGTGCTAACTTTAAAATATTCATGGATCGCTCTAAGTAAGATAATGCTGTTAAATCTTAATTACTTATTAAGTGTTTAGAGTCTTGGGAATGGAATTCTCGTTAGGAGACTCTTACTTCCTTTATGAGACCTTAGTTGTGTCGAGCCGGATTAATCTGGTTTCGGTGGTTCCTTGAAATAGGACTCGGATGCTGGTAGTTAGTGGTTGGTCCTCCCACTTCATGAAGCTGGAACATCAGTTTACATATTGTCATAGTACTATCTTGTTTGGTGCTATATGAGCACCTAATAATTTCTTTTGCGGTGTGTCGTTGCTCTTGCTATTATTATTCGTTGATTGCTTGGTGCGTAGGCTTTTGTGGTGGTTAGAAACTGTGAGAGAGTTGTTGATTTTGAGAGAACTAAGGTGGGCTACAAAGCAAATGTGGCATACAATCAATGCATCCGATTTCTAGTTGCTCTTTGTGGAGTGTGTTTTTTTCCGTTTGCTTTGTATAATTATATCTGGATTTCGCCTCGTGGAATTTTAATTATTCTTGGTGGATTGTGTTTGCCTTTTTTGTTTTGTTATGTAGGCTTTATTATGCCAAAATTGGGATTGGGACTCCTTCAAAGGACTATTATTTGCAGGTTGATACTGGGAGTGATATTATGTGGGTTAATTGTATACAGTGCAAAGAATGTCCCAGCAGAAGTAACCTTGGCGTATGCCCTCTCTTTCCTCCATTTCAATTTTGTACGATAATTATCTTTGAATAAGTTTGGGAAAACATGTATTTTCAGGATATAAATAGTGTAAGAATATTCTATAAAGTGTATATGCATGAAGCCTTTCTCATTGTGAAAACTAGCATTTTACGATAAGCCTACAGCCTTGTAATCTGCATGTATGCCTGAACCATGTACAGCCTCAACACTGTTCTTATTTGCATTTGAATTTCTTTTTGGGTATTAAAGATGGACCTTACACTCTACGACATCAACGAATCCTCCTCTGGTAAACTAGTTCCTTGTGATCAAGAGTTTTGCAAAGAGGTAAATGGGGGTCTTCTGTCTGGATGCACTGCTAACGTGTCATGTCCATATCTGGAGATATATGGTGATGGCAGCTCCACTGCAGGTTACTTCGTGAAGGATGTTCTGTTATATGATCAAGTGTCTGGAGACCTTGAAACGGCTTCAGCTAATGGAAGTGTTATATTTGGGTGAGTTTTCTCATGGAAGTAATGTATGTTATTATGCATATGTGGAGGTCATATGGTTGTTTTTAGATTTATAAGCAGCCGCTTTGTCTTATTCAAATCATCATATGACAGTAATTTATATTTTTTTTAATCATTGTTTGTTATATTAAGTGTTAACAGTTTCTGTTAATACCATTTCACTGCTTAAATTTAAACTCTTCCATCAGTGAAATTTATCAGTTTTACCAAACATAGTGGCTTTTTGGTTTAGTTGTTTGGACTTTGGAGACTTTGGGCACACTCCAAGATAAACCTTTTTCACCGGTATTGAATAAGTTTATGTTTTTTTGGAGGCAATCATGTCGTGATGCTTTGCTAATTATTTTTTTTTTGTGTATGATAAATTAACTTGATATACTTACATATGTCCTCTGTTTTTTATTTTTCCTTCCTTCCAATTTAACATGAGAGTTTGATTTTTTCAGGTGTGGTGCTAGACAGTCTGGAGATCTAAGCTCATCAAATGAAGAAGCACTTGATGGAATACTTGGATTTGGAAAAGCCAATTCTTCATTAATTTCACAACTTGCTTCTTCTGGCAAAGTGAAAAAGATGTTTGCTCATTGTTTAAATGGAGTAAATGGAGGTGGTATTTTTGCTATTGGTCATGTTGTGCAGCCTAAAGTGAACGTGACTCGATTATTACCAGACCAGTATGTCACTTCTCAAATATACTTTGTTTGGGGTTATAAATTGCTCATTTGGGATAATTTTGTGTTTTAACATATGAAATGTTTTGCATACTTGGATACCAAGTCTTTATTCTTCTGTTTATGATATTTCCTTTTCAAAAATCCATACTTTGAGATATCTGACATGGGAAAAAAAAATTAGGCCTCATTACAGTGTCAATATGACGGGGGTTCAAGTTGGCCATACTTTTCTTAGTCTATCAACAGATGCATCTCAACAAGGGGACAGAAAAGGGACAATAATTGACAGTGGCACAACCTTGGCCTATCTACCTGAAGCAATTTATGAGCCACTAGTGTCTAAGGTATATAAGAGTTTCATTGTTTTAAGAAACTTTATGTTACAACTTTGTGTATTTTAGTTTGAATTGCTTTCTTTGGATAGATAATTACTCAACAACCTGACTTAAAAGTCCAGACTCTCCATGACGAGTATACATGCTTTCAGTACACTGGAAGGTATGACGCATTAATGTGCATTGACTCATCCTTCTACAGTATTAATGCTTTGACGGGGTTTTATCATAATTTTCTCTTTCTTGAGTACACATCTGAAAATGAAATGTTTATGCATTCATGTTCTGCTTATATATGGTGTTCCACCAACATAGGCACTATGAAAATCCTTTGTTTTGTGGCTAGATTTGAAAGGAAATGCCTATAGTGGGAGTGGTTTTGAAAATGTTATTTGATGATTAGCATTAGAAATGTTAACAATGCACCATGGAATTTGGTGTTTTTGAGGTCACTTCTATAGAGTTCTTTCTGACATGGCAGTTGAGCATGGCATGACTGGACTGCAATATGTTTTTATCAGTTTACTTTTCTGGAATCATTTAGTATGTATCGTTGGGGTGCTTCAATAACTATTCACGTCCCTTAGTGTACCAAATGACTTCTAGTATTTCTCCATTCAGTTTTGTAACTGCTATTTGTTTCGATGTTGCAGTGTTGATGATGGATTTCCACTTGTCACTTTCTATTTTGAAAATGGACTCTCCTTGAAGGTTTATCCACATGATTATCTATTTGCTTCTGTAAGTACACAACAAATCCCATTACATCTTTGTTGTTATGGCTATCAAAGGGCTGTTGACCCTTGTTTTGGGACCTATTGTTGGCTTATTCTGTCATTTGAGCCACTCATGCTTTATCTTTGTCATTTACTTCTCAAGTGTGGCATAAGCTTTCTGTTTGAGACTGCACTTCCAATACAACATTAATTTGAAAAAATTTACTAGCATAGATGAGGAGGGAAAGAAATTAGATATGCTTATGAAATAAAAACAACTTATTAAAATGTAATGTAGTAAGAGATATCTTAGTATTCTTTTAAAAATGAGCAACTATATCAATAACAACATGGACACTTGCAAAAAGTGCGACTTGCATCAATCTTCTTTCCTCTTATTTTCCAATTTCATTCCATCTGAAAGCGTGCAAAGCACCACATGTAGTGCCTCTTAATCGTTATGTATAATACGTATATAAGTTAAATACTAACATAGCCTGTCTGCAGGATAACTTCTGGTGCATTGGTTGGCAAAATAGTGGGACTCAGTCCAGAGATAACAAGAATATGACTTTACTGGGTGGTATTTTTCTTAAAAACCTTTACCCATGCCAACTTTATGATTTATCGCTATTATTTTTGGTGACTTAAATAAGCTAAACAAAAAACAAGAAAGAAAACAAAGGCCAGGAACTGCTTAAACAGAGGGGCAGTTCTGCTTAAGACTACTCTCAAACTCCTCCCAAGGAGAGGAAAGCTTCACTTGATGATTAGTAACAAGATTTATCACTATTATGCTTAGTAATTGTCTGAATTTCAACAATATTTTTCATTTATTTATTGCAGATTTGGTGCTTTCAAATAAACTTGTCTTTTACAACCTTGAAAGTCAAGTTATTGGATGGACCGAGTACAACTGTGAGTATCATTTTTTGGTTTTTTGAAAAAGAAAGTTAGGTCGCATTATTTGTTTGCAAGTCATTTAGGTTTGGGTTAGAATTGGTAATAAAATTACAGGATTTCAATTTCAATTCAAAATTGACTTCTTACATGTAATAATATCATTTTTGTTGCATGACAGGTTCTTCAACCATTAAAGTGAGGGACGAGCGAACTGGCACAGTTCATTTAGTTGGTTCCCACTATATATCTTCTGCTTGCACTTTAACTACCAATCGGGTGATGATGACCTTGTTTCTAATTGCACTTCTTCACAAGTTGATTTATTGAAATGGAGCAATTAATATAAATATATATAACACAAGTCCAAAATTATGGTTAAAGGAATTGAAAATAGAAATAACATGAAAGCTATTAATAGAAGAAACTTAGTCTTTAGGAACCCTCCAATGATTTGTAAATGTGATTTCAAGGAATATCAGGGCTCCTACCATTGGGAACCCTTAATTTTAGGTCCTGTTATTTCTTTTTGTGGTGGGGGTGGGGGAAGGAGGAGTTTGGGGTTTAAATTTTGCTCCCGATGGGGGAATCTGTAAATTACAAAATCTTACCAATTGTATATGCTATTAGAGTTTAATCTTAGCAGCATAGCATGGCATGGGTCCCAAATTAATACAGAATAATGTCCTATAAATTAAGCGTATTTGGTCCTCATCATTTTCTCATACAAATCAACGTTATGATTCGGAACGTAAATATCCAATTCTAAATTTCGCTTTGTATATTATGGCAACAGCCAACAGGGGTTAATTTTATTTACCTTTGAAAACTTTTTTTTTTGTGAAAACTTCAGGTGCGGTTAATTTTATATGAAGTTAATAGTTGAAAATAATTAAATAATTTGACAAGTTTGACTAAATTGTAATCTAACGTCAGTTATCAATAAAATTAACTGCACTTGAGTTTTGACCACTTTATAAATACGTATTATGAGTTCTTGTGTATTTATTTATGTAAGTATAGTCCGGTAGTTACTTACCTTGAACCAAGTCATCAGTAGTTTCCAGGATAAATTCTCTCTGTTGGCGAACATTTACTGGGGTTATGTTTTTTATATTCATATGATTTCAATATATTTTGGACAAATATAAATAATTAAGTAGTATAGATATACCTTTGTGATACTTGCATTTATAACATTTAATTTTTACATAAAAACATGTATTTACTTTTTATGACAAAAAATTATTAATCCTCCGTATTGTCTCTTTTTTGCTTGATTCATTCTTAATTATTGTAAAATGCCACTAACAAATTTAAACATTTTGTGGTAGGTAAAATAAGTAAGATAAAGAGAGGAAAACATCTTTAGCGATGAGAGTAGAGAGTACCATAACAATGATTTTTTTTTAAAGTAATTATAACAGTACTTATTTTTCATATACTATTAGTGTGAAAGTCAATCGTGTATTATCAGTTTATCACAAAGTTAAAAATTTTTCTTTTTAATTTATTATTTTAAAAATTATTTAAATAAATAAATTTAATAAATTATTGTGTACAACTTTTTACAATATTTTTTTTTGTTTTCTACGGTATCCCTCAACTCGGCAGGCCAAGGACTAATCTGCCGCAGTACTGAGTTCCATTTAAGGGTTTGTCGCTGGCTAATGACTTGCTGCATGTATAAAGCGGGATTCGAACCCCCGACATTTGTTTAAGCGAACTAGCGAGCTAACAACTTTTACAATATATTAAAATTAATCATTACATGATTAAACTTTTTTTTCTCAACATTTAACGTGTTTGGGGTCGTTTTTGGACAGTAACAAAAAGTTGGTGAAAGCATAAAGGAGCCCATGAAGCATTGGGATTCAAAAGCAAAGCGGAAAGCCCATAAAAAAGGCAAAGCGGAAAACAGACTTCAAAATTCATCCAAAGCCCATGGCCAAAAAAATAAATCATCCGAAGCCAAAGAAAAAAAAAAAAACACAATCACGTAAAACAAGTTAGTCCAAGTAAATAAATAAATAAATAAATAAATAATTGCATTGCACAGTGCACACTCTCTTCTTCTTCGGACGACGACTGAAGTTAGTCGAAGTCAACCATCAAGTTTGTATTCTTTTGATTTTGGTGGTTTTCTTTCTTTCCGTTTCCCCCCTTCGCTTTGGCCTTATAGTTGTAAATTCAGCTTCCACTCTCTCTGTGCGCTATGCCAAAGGTTTCTGACTTCTGAGCTCTCATCTGTAAGAAGCATTAAATTTTTTTTTTGGCTTCCAAGTTGCAACGCCATTTTCATTTTCTTTGCATTCTCCTTTTAAATGTTAATGTCGTCTCTGCACTGCACTTCTGGAACCTCAATTTACTTTTTTTTTTTAACTATTGGTGCAGCTGCTTCATGGTTCTCTAATAACTTGCCGGATCATGCTATAGTTTTTTATTGAGTGTGTAGATGCAGCGGATCTTGAGGTCGCACACGGCCGGGATCATCGGTCTCGGCATATTTGACAGCGAGGTTCTGCCTTCCTCTCTTGTTGAGATTGCTCCGATCCTACGTGTTGCCAATGAAGTTGAAGAGTACAATCCCAGGGTTGCTTATCTCTGTAAGTTGATTGCATTTGTTGTTTAGAATCGCGGTGATCAGAAAGCAAAAAGAGAGAATATGCAGAAAGCGAAGAATATGAAAATTTACTAGAATAAGAAAAAAGGTTATTACAATTTGATCATATAGTAATAACTAATCTTGATTTACAACTCATATCAAAGTGATAAACTTCCATATATGCTAATAGCATTTTCTAAATTCATGGCTTACTTATTTTTTAGTTATTTATTATTATTATTATTATTATTATTATTATTATTATTATTATTATTATTATTATTATTATTTAATGAAAATGTGCATCTTTGTCTGTTATTATTTTGTTGTAGGCCGATTTTATGCCTTTGAGAAAGCTCACCAGTTGGACCCTAGTTCAAGCGGTCGAGGTGTTCGCCAATTCAAAACTGCACTTCTCCAACGCCTGGAAAAAGTAAGTGCTAATGTGTTTGTCTTCACTATAATCTGTTTGTTCTAGATATGCATGTTCTGCATTAGTTTGCTTTTTGGGGAAATGGACTTTGTATATTGTCATGGATGCCGATTTGAGAAAATTCTTGGTATACTATGTTGTGCTTTTGGCTCTTCTCATAAATAAAGTATGGAACTATTATTAACCCACTAAAAGATATGCTGTTGAAAGCTGAACTTGGGTCAGGGTCCTTGCTAATTTCTGAATTCTGCATTGTTTACAAACAGCAGTTTCTTTCTGTGTTGAAGTCTTGAAGAGGTCTAATATCTAATTAATAATTATTTCTGTCATGGTTTAAGGATGACATCATTATGAATCTTTCTGGTATGTCAATATAGAATGCATTGTTGTATCTACATTGATTTGATGGTGTGGTGTCAATGATGGCCTACATGTTAATTCTAATTCGTTCCATATTGGTTAGGAAAATGAGTTAACTTTGGAGGGCCGAGTAAAAAGTGATGCTCGCGAGATGCAAAGCTTTTATCAGCATTACTACAAAAAATATATCCAAGAATTACAAAATGCTGGTGAAAAAGCCGACCGGTAGGTTTCTACATAGTTTACCATCTGATTGGTTCTCTATCTGTTATATGATTAATAGTATGCCTCTTCTGTCAGTGAATCCATTAGCAAGGCATATCAGACTGCGAATATTATTTTTGAGGTTTTGAAGGCTGTTAACATGACTCCAGCCGTGGAACTTAATTGTGAGGTACTGAGGTTATTTTCTGTAGCTCCTAGATGTTACTTTCTATATCCCCAGGATTCTATTCTCTTGTTGTCATTCCATTTTTTCTGATCTTTTTTTCTCCATCAGTATTTGTATATTTGTAAGATTCCTATTATCTGCTACGTTACACATATGATTGTTTGCCATTTCTATTGTGGTAGATTTTAGAGACTCAAGACGAAGTTGTGCAGACGAAAAAGATGTTTGTCCCATACAATATTCTTCCTCTTGATCCTAATGGTGCAAATCAGGCGATAATGCAATTTCCTGAGGCATGAACTTCAACTTCAAACATTTCTGTATTCACGGGTGCTCTACTTTCTCACTAATATCTCTCTGCAGATACAAGGTGCTATATATTCTCTTCGTAATATCAGGGGTCTTCCATGGCCTAAGGACTACAAGAAAAATACAGATGCAGACATTTTGGATTGGCTTGGACTGATGTTTGGCTTTCAGGTAACAACTTGGAACTGTGACTTTATCTATTTATTTGGGTAGTCTTATCCTCCTCCCCCCCATAAAAAAATAAAAGCCCCTTTTTTCCACTTTCTCTCAAGATGAAAAAAAAAAAAAGGTGAGTACTTAGTTACTAAATTATTCCAATTGAATTTCCATGCGATGTTTTATAAATATATACGGTTTTATACAAACTACAGGAAGACAATGTTGCAAACCAGAGAGAGCATTTGATCTTATTGCTTGCAAATGTTCATATTAGAAAATTTTGGAAGCCTAGTCAGCAGCCAAAGGTGAGTTTTTCATTGAACAGCTGATACCAAATTTCTATTTAATTGTACAGTTTCTGCCATTTCTGATGTTAAATGGCTTCAGAAGCTTTCACTATCTTGTCGACAGTTTAAATCTTGATGGTTCATGCAGTCATCAACTTTTTTTTTGTTATTATTGTTGTTCCATAGTTGCTAAAGTAAATCCACTATAATAATAGTGATAGAAGACAATTGTATAAATATTAAGCATTTTGCTAAAGTAAATCCTCTAAAATAATAGTGATAGAAGTACATTCAAACACATTGATGATTAATTATAGATATCAAACATTCAAACTTTCATTTTTTTTTTTATATAATCACACTTAGGTGGTTTTTTCTTTGTTTGAATCTGAAACAAATATGTTTCATTGATTTTGTGGACATGAAAGATACATGTATCATTTTTCATCTCATAGGGTCTTGAAAATGCAATTAAATACAGTCAATGTGCAGTCA
>NC_029775.3:119557689-119625460 GCF_000817695.3 Arachis duranensis
TCAATGTGCACCAAAGCGCTGCAGTTTTTGTCATAGGGCCTTCCAAAACATTTTTTATACGTACAAAATATAATTAAGCTAATGGTTGTCAAAAATTACAATAAGCGCGTCATCAATCAAGTATTAACCATATATAACGACTTTGTCCAAATTCAATACTAGAATTGCATCCAAGTGCAAATGTAAAAGAAAATATTTAATTGTAATTGAATCTTTCAAATGTCAAATTCAATTAATTTCAAAGCAAAATATGATGTCTCACGTGGAAATTTTTTGTTTTTTATAAAATAACTAACATAAATATCGTACTAATAATTAAATTATTAAATAACCAAATAATTAATTTCAAAATTATTTTTATAATTATAAAAAGAGTAACCGTAGGAAGTCAATTTTTTCAGCCAATATTACTCAACTTTTTTAAAGTTATTTTGTTCATTTTAAATTCTAGACCATAAATCAACATCTCTTAACTCTAAATCCTAAATTATAAATCCCAAAAATCTTCCACAAAATGAGATATTTTAGAACTAGAAAAGAAAAATTGGTTAATATTGGCTTGACTAAAGGTTGATTCCTATACTTTCTCTTATAAAAATTATACTACCTAAGAGAGAGATTTTTACTCCACATATTCCAAGGAGAGTAGTTCTCTTGAGAATCCAAAATCACAAGCATAACAATAATAACTCTAATGGTTAATATTGACATTAATTGATATAATAGAAGCAAATTAAACTAAAAATCTCAAATTCTATCTTACCGTAATCCTAAATTTCCGATTTATTGATACGTATAAATATAGACATGACAAAAGTTGAAGATATAAGTAATTATGAAGTTAAAGAGTCACATTGATGCCTTAATATTTGGTGAGACTTGAATTAAAAGTGATTTTCCTCTTCTTCAAGCTTAGACTATTTCAATTAGGACTTGAGAATAAAAGCCAACATAAGAGAGCACAATAATGTATCTGTGTTATTTCTTAATTATTTCTTAATTTTTTTTATATGGGACCTATATTATCGGACAATTTTTTGATAAATTATATGAAGCTAGGCAGCAAATTTTGAATCGTCATCCTGTTCATGCCTGCCTTTTTGGGCTGAATTTTATTTTATAAGAGTAGAAGTGTGTATCTTGCATATCTTACTTCTAGAGATTCTATTTTGATGACAATGATCATTCATTTGGGGACCTTGTGCTTAAAAAACTAGTCTTCTTTCTTTTTACTTTTCATCGTATAAATATGGGCAAATGCTAATGTACTCAAGAAAAAGTAAGGAGTGCAATGCTCCTTAAACTCTGAAACCTAAACCCTAAACTCTTAAATCTAAATCCTAAACTTTAAACTTTAAACTCTAAACTATGAATCCTGAACCTTAAATTCTAAACTCTAAGCTCTAAACTCAAAATTTTAACTATTGATATAAAATATAATAAATAGAGAGCTAAGATTTGTTTGATTGGCAAGGAGTGTAGCACTCCTTACTTACATATTAAGGAGCATTTAAGGATGAATCTACAACAATGCATATAGTAATTGTTAGATGGCCATTTGACTTGTATATTTTATGTGATTAGTTGGATGAGCGTGCATTGACACAAGTGATGAAGAAACTTTTCAAGAATTACAAAATGTGGTGCAAGTATTTGGGCCGGAAAAGTAGCCTTTGGTTAGTGTTTTATTCTCCTATTGTTGAAATATATTCTTAAAATTAAAAGGAACAGTAAGAAACTAAGAATATTACTGAAATAGCTCGTCTCTGTCATTCAACACACATAATATATGTGTAGGAAATATAGTAGAGATTGTTGAAATAGAGAAGAGATATTATTGTTAGATAGTGATTAGTAGTTTAGATGGTGCATTCATGGAGGGTAGTTGATGGGTGCTTTACATTTATTAGTGTTCTCCGTTGCCTACACTTTTTCCGCTTGTATTTGGCTGATTGGTCAATGCCACTGTCACATCGAGGGGGAGTAAGTCACCTACCTTCAAAGCACCTATGGACTACTCTCCATTGGTGCACCAACTAAACTACTAACTACTTCTTAACAATAATATCTCTTCGCATATTTCAATAGAGATGATATAATATCTCAACAAATTATTCAGCATTATATATTATGATTTTGCAAGTTCTTATTTGTGGTGGAAAAGTAGCCTACGGGTTCTTATTTGTACCAGGCTCAATGCTTCTATTTAGCTTTGCCTAGAAATATGTATTTGTAAGATTTGAATGCAACCTGCCTTGTGATTGTTTATTGCAGGTTACCAACCGTAGAACAGAAAGTGCAGCAACGCAAACTTCTGTATATGGGTCTGTACCTTCTAATATGGGGTGAAGCCGCGAACCTAAGACTCATGCCGGAATGCCTTTGCTATATATATCACCATGTATGAGAAGATGTTAATTTCCTTTTCCTATAATGTTTGGTTGATCCCTGTTTTTCCCATTTTCTAAGCTCTTGTAGATATTTGACTTGCTCTATGTTGAAATATGAGAAGAGATATTATTGTTAGATAGTAGGTAGTAGTCTAGATGGTGCATTAATAGAGAGTACTTAATAGATGCTTTACATTTATTACTCATTGTTTCCCAGTTTATCTATTATGTTTCTTCAACTGCAAGAAAAATTAGACTAAAATTACAAGCAATAATTTATGTGAGAAACAATGAGTATATATCCAAATTATTCCTTCCGAATTATTTTTTAAAATTTTCTTTGGCAGGAAATTAATATTTCTCTTGACTTTAAAAGTGGACATAAGTTTGGTTGTTACATTGTTGGTTATTCTTTCCCATAATGGACCAATTTGATGTAAAAGTTTCTAAAAGATTTCTTGAGTATCTCTCAAGAGTAACAATTGAAGTCCTTATCCAAATTAGAAGGATTACCAAGTTCACTTAGATGAGCCCTTTGTCATTAGATTCCATCATTCATATGTGAAACACAAATGTGTGTTTTTTGTTTGGAATAATATTGTTTAAGAGAGGTTGTGTTTTGCACAATAAAGCATTTAATGGTATGCCCGATTCAAATAAAACCTTTTGATGGTAACTTAACATTTTTGTTGAATATTGATGCGATTTGGTATCTTTTCATGATGGTTTCTGTAGATGGCTTTTGAATTATTTCATATGCTTAGTATTGATCCAATGACGGGGGAGAATGTCATGCAAGCAAATGGGTGTGAAAAGGAGGCTTTCTTAAGGAAAGTTGTTGCTCCTATTTATGATGTGATTGCAAAGGTTATCCATATAATATAATATATTATTTATTTATTTATTTATTTTCATATTGGTAATATGAAATTAATTGCTTTGGTCATAAGGAAGCTAAAAGGAGCAAAGGAGGAATCTCAAAGAATTCAGAATGGAGGAACTATGATGATTTGAATGAATATTTTTGGTGTAGTTGCTGCTTTTATTTTTCCTTTGGTGTTCATCATTAATACCTGTCTCAGAATTAATTTAGTGATGAAATTACAGGTCAGCTGATTGCTTCCAGTTAGGTTGGCCAATGCGTGCTGATGCTGATTTTTTTTGCGTGCCTGATAAGCTAGATTTTTACAATGTAAGCACTGGTCACTAATCTCTCTTTTCCACTCCATGTGTTGGTTTTAGCCATTTAGTTTGTTCTAAATTCTTTTAAAGAAATGAGACGTGTGATTTTTTTGGTGATCCACTTGTTTCTTATTCCATTAGAGTTTTTTGTAAAGGTAAACATTTATGAAGGCTATTGTTTTCATAGGAGTGCTAGGATTTTTCTATATATGTGGATCAATTACAAATTATTATCTTTTGTCCATTGATATCTTTCTAGGTTTTTATTGTGCTCCATATTTCTAGGAAAATGATTTCAGTTTGGATGTAGTGCCAAATTGTGTTTTGCTTCTTCTATTTGATTGCTGTTTTGGTGTCTCAGGAATGAAGTTTCCTCATGTTATTATTTCTATTTACTGCATAAAGCATAATACTGTTGCTTTTGTTTCACCTTGTAAAACTGTATATCTAAGATCTGTTGTACTGAAATTGAGTTGCCATTTTTTGACTTCTTTATTGGAGCCAAACTACATAGTTGTGTATTCATGTCTTGTCTCTACTGTCCCAGGTTTTGGAGTGGACAGAAATTGTGTATTTGTGTCTTGGGATGAAGTTTTAAAATTTTTCTGTTTCTCCCCATCAAACTGGTTTATGTACTTACTACTCTGCATTTTTGTCCTAGGGACAGCTTCCAAACACTGCCTTAGAGTCGGTCTTTTGAGTGAGAAAGACATATGACATCATTGTGTTTCAACCACATGGCAAAAGATGGATAACATAAGCATTATGTAATAATGCCCATAAATACAAACATATGATTTCACAAATTACATGTTCTAATGGATCCTAATTATAATCAACTAATAATCACAAATGACAACATTCTAACTGTCTCTACAAGCATTGTTATATCTTCTGTTTTTAAATGGAACTCTTATCATTTGTACTAGCACAAAAAGTATAAAGAAGTTTATAAAGAAAACTGTCAATGTGCAGGATCATGAGCTGGCTAACAGATACCGATGGATTGGGAAAGTAAATTTTGTTGAGATACGGTCATTTTGGCATATTTTCAGAAGTTTCGACCGCATGTGGAGTTTTTTCATCCTGTGTTTACACGTATTAATTTCCCACATTATGTTGCCTTGCCTTCCTCTTGAATTTGTTGCCAAAAAAGATCTGTGTCTGAAAATGGTTAATTTGGTGTCAGGTTATGATTGTTGTTGCTTGGAATGGATCTGATGATCCATCTTCAGTCTCTTACGGTGATGCATTAAGGGTGTTGACCGTATTTATAACAGCAGCTATATTGAATCTTGGCCAAGGTAGGTAATCAAATTTTGTCTGCATATGATATTTCATTATCCTGCTATGATATTTCAGTTCACCCTGTTACTGAGATGATGCCTTATACTTCATTTATTCAGTTATGTGACTCTGTTCAATTGTAACATATTGTGGTCCTCTGACCTCTTACATTACTGAGATTCTGACCGACTCTTTCTCTCCACTTGTGCAGCTGTTCTTGATATCATTCTTTGTTGGAAAGCAAAACAGAATATGTCATTGTATGTTAAGTTAAGATACATTCTCAAAGTTGTTTCAGCTGCAGCTTGGGTGTTTGTTCTGTCAGTTACTTATGCATGTACATGGGATAATCCTCCTGGGTTTGCTCAAACCATCAGAAGCTGGATTGGAGATGATGCGAGTTTTCCTTCGTTGTTTATCTTGGCTATTGTTATTTACTTGTCACCGAATATGCTCGCTGCTGTATTCTTTCTATTCCCATCTGCTTACCAGTTCCTTGAGAGGTTGAACTATAGGATTGTGATGCTAATGATATGGTGGTCACAGGTAGGCAGTAGTTTGTTTTTTTGAATATTCTTCTGGTTGGTATACCCAAGAGCAGTTTTATGCAATTACAATGGAGATATTTGGATTCTAACTTGGTCTTTCTGATGCATTATAATCGCCAGCCTTGTCTTTATATTGGTAGGGCAATGCATGAGAGTGCATTTTCCCGTTTCAAGTAAGAAATTGAAGTTGAGAAGCTTCTATTTTCCATGACTGCTTAATATTTGCAGGCATCTGATGCTTTGCAATCTTGTTTATTATTTCAGATACACGATGTTTTGGGCCCTTGTTATAGTTACAAAGCTGGGTTTCAGTTACTATATAGAGGTGATGAATTTTTATTTCATTTCATTTTGAAGCTAAGTCATTAGTTTCTTTCTGATAATTTTATTATGATTATTTGCTTTTTCATATTCAGTTCCACCATTTGCGTGATTGTTGCTAAATTAAGCCACTGTCACAATGTTACAACTTAAGATGTAGTTCTTGGTGTTGGGATCTGCATTGTGACGAACTAGCTAGCCTGGAGTTCTAGCCACATCTTTTATGAATTTTAATTCTTTTCCTACTGCCTTTTTGTGACATGGAGCATTCTTCCAGAACAATTATGTGATTTTTACTTGTTCATCTTTCTTAAATTTACTGTAGATAAAACCTCTAGTTGGACCTACGAAAGCTCTGATCCCAACATTCCCATGGCACAAATTTTTTCCTCATGGTAATAAGCTTGAATGCAGTGGCTTTCATATGAATTCATTTCCTCACAGGATCTTATTACTGCTTGTGCGCTTTGCAGCTCAGAACAACATAAGAATTGGTGCCTGTGTTGCACTTTGGACTCCAATTACACTGGTAGGATTATGTATGTGATTAACATCCTTTTCTAAGTATCTGTAGCATACTTGTATAACTCCGTTTTTTCAGGTATACTTCATGGATACACAAATTTGGTATGCATTATTCTCAACCTTATTTGGTGGTATATATGGTGCATACCAACGCATTGGGGAGGTTAGTATATTGTCCCCTTATGCATTGGTTTTATGCTTTGAACATATTTGTGGGAAACTCAGAAGGCTTATTCTTTTAGTGTTCATCTTGTCCCATTGGAAAACTTTGGATTGGGTTTCTTCTAGTTAGGGCTGTTTAATTTCCTATAATTTCAACTTTATTATTGATATAATATAGCTACCAATAATTCTACTATTGTTAATATTGTTACCTCTTTCTGGCATATCTTTTATTGACACATGATCATTTTTATATGATAACTTGATCTCATCTTGCTTTAGTGGATGATCTCGGTTTTCAGATACGGACACTAGAAATGCTTAGATCTCGTTTTCACTTGTTGCCTGGTGCCTTCAATGCCAATTTGTTCCCAGATGAAAAGAATGATTCAAGTAAAAGAGGAATAAAAGCCATCTTTTCTCGTAGAATTACTAAGGTTAACTAGTTTACTTTTACCATTAGTTTATTGAGCTTATGATTAGTGCATCTTTACATTGGATTACATCAGTTTACTTGGTACAGGTTCCATCTAACAAAGGGAAGGAGGCTGCTAGATTTGCAAAATTGTGGAACCCAATAATCACCAGTTTCAGAGAGGAAGATCTTATTAGTAATCGGTAATGTGATGGATAGTGTAATTTTTTCCCTTTTTTTAGTACTTGATATGTTTTCCCCGATTTCTGCTCCTCTCTCCAGTAGTCCAGTCTCCATACAGTACCTTTTGTATGGTAGTCTAATGAGAGTATTATACTATTCAGGGAAATGGACCTTTTGCTTGTACCTTATAGGGTTGATCGTGAGTTGGGTTTTATGCAATGGCCCCCCTTCCTGCTTGCTAACAAGGTTTGTTTATTTTTCACATCTCTGTACTGTTTAATTCCTCCAGTTCCATGTACTCATTTAATGATTCTGTTTGTGGCTCTATGGTCACTAGATCCAAACTGCAGTAAGTATGGCCATGGACAGCAGTGTATATGGTTCTGATCTAAGAGAAAGAATTGAGGCTGACAGTTACATGTCTTATGCTGTTCGTGAATGCTATGCTTCACTCAAGAGCATTATCAAGCACTTGATTCAAGGGGAACATGAGAAGCAGTAAGTCTTTTGAAGCCATTTATTATAGTAGTTTACATAAGTGTGATTGTGGAAAAGTAAACAAGAAGTGTAGGTGAAACATCTACGGGACAGGAGAACGCTACTTCAATAAGTTGAATGGTCGAGCTATATTGCACGTATGTTTTGCACAAATTACTTACTTATCACACGACCAAATACGTATAGTCACATGTTTTGCACACCCTCCAGGGGATGTCAAAATTCCCCATCTAGCGGGACTTCCTACAGGGACTGCCCTAGGTAACTAAAAATTCAGGTCTGGGTGTGGCGATAGCCCTCCTTGCCTTGGAAGACCCACATTATGTTAAAGTACTAAAATACCCTTCCCGTAATGCATTGCATATCCATTTATTATGCCTTTATGACATTTCACATATAATGCATTTTATTTAGATAAAAAATGCTTAGAACCAATTGGCCCATACTCAGTTTCAAAACTTAAAATTCACCTCATATACTACTGATACAACGGAATTGGTCTTGCCAATCCGTTACATCTACACTCTTTATAATAAATACCGTTTTGACACAATATTTTCTTAACAATTAAACATGTGTTTTCTTTGTTTTGTTAATTATAAAATAATTTAAATATACAATTAATTAGTAACAACCATATTTTTATATGGGTGTCAAGAGTGTTTGGTGTATGAATAGTACCTTTCTATCCTTGCTATGTGGATTCCTGATATTCTGAAAGAAAATCTTAGCTCCTCGGAGAGGCCCTTAAGGGAGAAGTAGTCTATCAATTGCTTATCCTCCGGCATAACCATCAACATTCTTTGTATTGGAGTTGGTTGCGGTGGCTGCAATTCCCCAAAAGACGAAATTTTTTTTGGCAAGCTCGTCATCAAAATTTCCCACAAAATCTTTTTGTTTTGGTTGTGGCTTGGCTTCTTCTCTGACTTGTCCTAAGTGTTTAGGAAATGTATGCGATGCACTGTCTGCACAATTGCCTACTTGCTTAGTGGTCTGACACAGGATGGGTCTGTATGATGTGAGGCTGCTCTCTATGCTTTGCTTCCAATCTCAGTACAAGCTCATGTTCAGGCAACCAACTTGTCTTCTCTTTTTATCGACCATTTGGTGGCTCTGGCGATGGTATTTGATTTATGATTTTACTGAGAGAAGTTGGATAAGTGATTCTATTTTCTGGGAAGCGGTTCACACTCATTCAGATTGTTGTATATTCATTAAAGCAAGCTGCCTTTATATGCTAGATGTACAACAGACTCCTATTATTAGGGAGGAAATTATGGTTACAATTAAATGTAACATATTACTCCTAATTAGTGATAGTATTAGAGTTTTGTTGGTCTAACTAAACAGCAAAATCTAGTTCAGGGAGAAAGGGTTGCATAACACTTACAAAGGTTATCATGGCATCACAAGTGATGAGAGAACTACAATACTCCCCCCTAGTGTCCAAGAGTGGGCATATGTAAGTGGGCCAACTAATAAACACTGCATAAGCTGATACCATATTAGAATTGAGTGGGCCTAACTCACCCCTAAAAGATAACTATAAAAGGGTGAGGGTTGCTTAACATTTATAAAGGCTATCATGATCATGTTCCAAGTGACGTGGGACTTCTAATAGAGTTTTCTATCATTAACAAGGAAAGGAATCTACACTAGTTCATCGAAGATTCTGCAATAAATATCTTCTCATGGAAAAAAAACAGGAAAGATCAGCAATAAATATCTCTAGTTCATCGAAGATTCTGCAATACTCCCTCAAGGGAGTGAATGTTCTTCCCATAACCTTGCTAGCTGGCTCCAAAAATCTTGAGGTTGGGGCCCTTGGGAAGTACATTTGCTATTTAATCTTCTGTTCAAAGATATGGAAGATGAAGGCTGCCATCTGCTAACTTCTCTTTTATAGGATCTCTGTCAATCTTCTCATGTTTTGTGTGATCTTGCTGAATCTGATTGTGCGCAGTTTTAATTGTTAACTTAATTCTTTTTCTGTTCTAAATGATATCAGATTGTCGGTTCCTTCATAAAATAATACAGGAAACAGTAGTTTCATCACTTTTTGATACAATATCTAGCCTAAACTTCTTTTGATGTCTTTCATAACAGGGTTGTAGATTTCATCTTTGCTGAAATAGACAGCCATGCTGAGGCTGGTACTTTGATAAGTGAATTCAGAATGAGTACTCTTGCCCACCTCTACAGACAGTTTGTTATGCTAATAGAATATTTGGTAACATTTTAGCCCTCTTTAATTCATTAGTTCACATTTTCTTACATTTGATGAACTTTGGAGTAAAATTGTTTTGGGACCTTTCTCAATAAGATTTGATTATAACCTTTCTCTTATATTTGATTAATTTCTATTATAAGCTAATCAAAGATCAAGCACAGAACATCCTAATTTCTTTTCAGTTTGGTTGCCAAAATCTAACTCATTTGTTTCCATTGTCATAGATGGAGAACAATAAAAATGATAGGGACCAAGTTGTGATTCTTTTCCAGGACATGCTGGAGGTGGTGACAAGAGATCTGATGATGGCGGATGAGCTGGATCATATAGTTAGGTGATGCATGTATAGAGTGTTATGTCTACATCTTTAAATTGCATCTTACTTCCTCCTGTAGTTATGATCTTATCATTTTGTTTTATAGTTTGGTGCATTCAGACCTTGATATTCGCCAACCATTTACATCTGAAGTAGCTCTCAGGTTTCCAGTTGTACAGCCCACAGAAGCTTGGAGAGAGAAGGTTGTTAACAAATGAATTATTATGATGAAAGTTTGAATAGTGAATTCTATTGGTAATGACTTAGTTTCTCTTGGATAGATTGAGCGGCTTTACTTGCTACTTACAACAAAAGAATCTGCCATGGATGTACCATCTAACTTAGAAGCAAGAAGAAGGATTTCTTTCTTCTCAAGTTCACTGTTTATGGACATACCAAAGGCACCCAATGTTCACAGCATGCTTTCATTCTCGTAAGTTCTCCTTCAGTCTACATCCTGTGCCATTTCCCTGTTGAAATTCATTAAACATTCAGATTAAAGATTATGCTAATGTCCTCTATTGCATTTGGCATGATCTTAATATGTTCCTTCCCTTGCATTCTTGTTGATTAACAATTCAAAAGATTTTAGTTCTCTGAACTACTTTAATGACAGAAGTTTTAGTCATTATACTTTATGAACTACTACAATATCGTGAAAAACCATGGTAAACTTTAAGGTTTAATTTAGTTGGCTCAAAGGATTTTTCAAAGATTCTTAAACAAGAAAAAAGGTGGCATCAAGTACTATCCATTGAAATGCGTCTGGGAATAAGGTGTAGAATTTTCTTTCTAGTATTTCAGCTTGAAATTGTGCCCGTGTACTATTAGAATTGATATTGAGTGAACCTAACTCAACCCTGAAAGCTAGCTCATGGGGTGAGAGATGCCTCACACTTTTAAACTCTCTAGAGACCTTATTGTCTGAAGTGTGAACATTTACTGGTCGGTTGCCCAACAATATTGGATCGGATAGACTTTGATATCATATTAGTATCTAGGTATATCTAGTATTGATTTTATATTTATTTAGTTTCATATTATATTGATTTCATCATTATAATTAACTTTTATTATTGGCCTATAAAGAGGTGCTCCTCAATGTACATAACATGACAAACATCATCTGATATTTATTCTTGAGTTTTTATTATGAATTCTATCATGGTATTCTCCTTGAACTCTCCGAATTTTGCCGTTGCTCCAAACTCTTTTGTGAGAGTATTTTTACTTTTTTATTCTAGTTTTCAATCCAACAATACACCTTTTGTGTGCACTTCAAGTTCCTGCAATTTTGTTTGCACCTTGTTTTTCGGCAGTTCTGTTTGCACCCCGAGTTTTCCCCCAATTTCATCTGCTCCCCGAGTTTTTCAGCAGTTCTCTCTGCACCCCAAGTTTTCCGACTGTTCCATCTGCACCCCGAGTTTTGGCAATTCTGTCTGCACCTTGAGTTCCGACAGTTCCAGCAGTTTCGTCAACACTCTCCACCCAAGTTCCTGCAGTTCTGTCTGATCCCCGTTCCTGTAATTCTAGCTACACTCAGTTCTTGCAGTGATTTCAAACTTCTGAGAATTTTATTTAGATATTATTTTAGTTTTCTTATTTTGATGTTTTTCAATAAGTTACCGCTTGAGTTTGAAGGGGTATGTTTTTCAGTATATCTCGTATTTGTTTTATATTTAGTTAGTTTGATTTTATATTGATTTAATCATTATAATTAGATTGTATTCTTGGCCTATAAATAGGCACTCTTCATTCTACATAACATGACAATATTTGATATTTATTCTTGAGTTTTTATCATGAATTCTATCAATATTAGTATATGCTACCTAACAAGTTGTTGTGGACTTTTCATGTAGGGTTTTAACACCACATTATAGAGAAGAAGTTCTCTTCCATTTACATGATTTGGAGGCACCAAATGAAGATGGTGCTTCATTACTCTCCTACTTGCAACAGATGTTTCCAGGTTAACCATTACCTAAATAACTCTCTTCAAAGCATAAATGTGAAAATTCATGGGTTGAGATATGTAATGTATTGCTCGTTAGCATTTTTATTACTGATGTACAGATGAGTGGAAGAACTTTCTTGAGAGAATTGGGTGTGCTAGTGATGAGGAACTTAGAGAGAGCGAGGAGTTAGAAGAAGAACTTCGTCTCTGGGCATCCTATAGAGGCCCAACTTTGACTAGAACTGGTTTTCTTTCTGCCTCCATCTCTTTCTCTATTGGACACACTGTTAACTCAAGTGATTATGTTCATATATTGTTTGTTCTAGCCTTGGAGTTTAGAATGTCTATCATTGCAAGAAACTGAAGTATTATTATTAATGCAGTAAGAGGCATGATGTATTACAAAAAAGCTTTGGAGCTCCAGGCTTTTCTTGATATGTCCAGAGATGAAGGTGAATTCCTTCTCTTGAAAATGAAAGGATTTATTTATTTATTTATTAAAATAGGACATTATGGCACTAGTTATCTTTATAGCTTACCTTAAAGGAAAAGACTCTTTGTTAATCATTACTGAACCTTAGTTGTTTGTTACTAATAACTTTGCTTTTCTGAATGGTCAGATTTGATGAAAGGTAATGAAGCTATGGAAAGTTCATACACAGATAACTCAGACACAGAAAATTCAGATGATAGCTTAAGGGGGGGAAGGTTATCAGGGACAGATTGCCAAGCAGTAGCTGATATGAAATTCACATGCGTAGTCTCGTGCCAACAATATGGTATTGACAAGAGATCTGGTTCTCCACTAGCACAGGACATATTAAGGCTTATGAAAAGGTAAGCATTTAAGCCCAATCACTATGGCGGGCTAGTATACCTGTTTTCATCACAGTAAAATATGGTCATTGTGCCCATTAATTGGTATTAATATTTTACTGTGCAGATATCCTTCACTTCGAATTGCCTATATTGATGAGGTAGAGGAATCTGGCAACGACAGACAAAAAAAGAACATCAAGGTTTACTACTCTTGTTTGGTGAAGGTTTCTGACCCACATCGAGCTCTGCCTCTGGACCAGGTATGTGGTATTCTGATCATGGTAAAGGCAGTATATGATGATTTGTAGTTCCTTTTTCCCCCCTACTAGTAATATATTCTTTTGATATAATGAAATTTTTAGGTTTGCATAAGTTTTTGATCCCTATAAAATAAGCTCTTTTTGGTTTATATATATATATATATACCAGCAAAATTACAGAACTGCCTAAATTAATCTCTGGCGTCAACCTTCCTTGGGTAAGAACTGTGAACAGGAGATGGGGAAGAAAGGGTCGATGATTCTAATTTAGATAACTTCTGAGTTTTGCTGGATTAAACCAAAAGAGAAATTTTACGAGGACCAACAACGTAAAGCGCTTATGTTATGGGGGAGCAAAAACTTCTTTAAGCCAATGTTTTACTAGAAGAAATTAGGGAATTTTCAACTAAATGATATGAAAAACTCCAGAACAACAAAATCTATATGCAAGAAGGAACAATAGAAACAAGGAACAGAGCAAGGTTTCAATATCAATACATCATAGATGGAAGCTCCCTTTGAAGTCGCTTTGAGCCAAGCAACAGGGAAAAAGTTTAAACTATCCCTCAGAATTGAATATTTATAGTTTTCCTTAGAATTAAAAGTATTGGTATGAAATTTTGACAAAACTGTCACTTTTTTACAATAAAAGTACATTCTTCTATATCTTACTTCATACTCTCCATCTTGACTTTCTGAATAAGGTCATATATAGAATAAAGCTTCCTGGACCAGCTATCTTAGGTGTGGGTAAGCCTGAAAATCAGAATCATGCAATAATTTTCACACGTGGAGAAGGCTTGCAAACAGTTGATATGGACCAGGTATAATGATCATATAAGATCACGTGACAATAAGGCTTCATCATTCCATGTGATTAAGTTTTGTCTCTTATAGGATAATTACATGGAAGAGGCATTGAAAATGAGAAATCTGTTGCAAGAATTTCTGAAGAAGCATGATGGGGTCCAGTTCCCTAGTATTCTTGGACTAAGGGAGCATGTATTCACAGGAAGGTGAACCCATACAGATGATGGTTTTGCAACTACAAATCACACTTTAAATATTACTGACCGTCTTCTCTAATTTCAGTGTTTCTTCCCTTGCACACTTTATGGTAAATCGGGAGACAAGTTTCGCAACGATTGGTCAGAGATTTCTTGCTAATCCCCTGAAGTAAGCTTTTGTTCTTTCTTTTCCACATGTTAGATGATGAACTCAGCCTATGTATACATAGCTGATTCCAAACCCAGAAAAACGAGGGCTGTGTTAACTATAAGGAGGAGTATTAGTAGGATATTTAGGAAGGTATATCCGTATCCATAAAAGAATTACTAAGTTGCAACAAGAAGGGCATTCTCTTCTGGATAAAATCTATAAGTTGTGAAAGTAATGGGATCGAACAAGAATAAATGGAGGGGATGAAACGTGGAGGAAGAAAAGCTTTGCTCAAGGAGGAAAGAGTTCTCATCCAACCACACATCAGTGGTCTGGCCAGCTCCACTTCTGCCACCGAAACCTGGCACAACCAGCAGCCCTTTAGCTGCTCTAATGCAACAGTGCTGGCTTGCAGATTGGAGCAGATTGAATGTAGCTGTTGCAGATTCATATATGGTACGATGACATATGGAAGAGAAGTGGTGATCTGGCAGTAAGGGGCTGCAATTTTAGTGGCAATGAGGCAGTTCTTTGCAGCATTGGTTCAGTAATACAGGGTTGAGGTGCAGCAGTGCCTGGGGGAAGGTTGCTCTTGACGTTAGTTTGTGGCACTACAATGGTTGCTGGAGATTGGGATGTTTACTGATTGAGTTTTTGGTTTTTGTGATCTTTGAGCTATGTGCTGCATTTCTTTTCTGAACTTTCTTCAATTGGTATGGCTATGTTTTGGAACATGCAGCTAAGCATGAGATTAAGGCCATTTTTTGAACTGATTAAAGTTTTTCTTTTCTTTATCGTTTTACTTTTTGGGGATTTGTTGCATTATGAATCTATGGTTCTGTTGTTTTGGGGTTCTGGTTGAAAAGCTCCCGCAAGGCAACATTATTGCACTATAGGCAGGCAGCACACTGTGTATATGCAGAAAGGGCATGGGGCAGATGGTTGAAGGGGTGTGGGGGTGAAGAAGATAATTCTAAACTGAAAAAAAAAATTCAATATAGATTAGCATAAGTTAAGACTAGTTATATTTACAGCCCATGAGATTCAATTGAACTAAAAATATTATGAGATGCAACAATGCATTCTCAAATTCAGCAATGCACATGGCACAACTTGGTAAACCCAAGTTAGACCTTAAGGATGGCCTTGGTATCATACTTTGGATTGAATAATTCCACTGCTAATGAATTTTCACTGTTAATGACGTGTTGATTAGTAGTCTGATGTAACAACAAGTGGCACCAAATTCGGGTATAAGGTGGATTATCAGTAGGGATGCTCTTAAGATGTAGACTAAAGTACATATGGTGAAGGTGTATCTTTCTCTTGGGAAGCCTTTAGTACTCAACAAGTTAACAACAATGTTCAATCTGTAGGGTTCGATTCCACTACGGGCATTCTGATGTGTTTGATAGACTTTTCCACCTTACAAGAGGGGGTGTCAGCAAAGCCTCCAAAGTTGTCAATTTGAGTGAAGATATTTTTGCAGGTACGGTATTCAATCTATTTATCTATCTATCTATCTATTTATAATATATAAAAGCTGATACTAACTCTCTCCATAATGAGTTTAAGTCATCTTTTTTTTGCTAATGATGCCACATCAACAATTCTAATGACTTGGCAAAAGATGAAAATCAACCAATCACTATTTAGTAAAATGTTTTAAAAAAAATTAAAACAAAAAACTCTTATCTATTATTATTCAATTGAAACATCAAGTACTAATTAAATGCAATAAACATACATTAAAAGTGTCATAATAATAATAATTATAAAAAATTTCAATTACAAATATTCAAATTTTACAACTTATACATATTAAGGCTTTTACTACTCTTTATTTTTTAATCTCTCATACTAATTGTTAAAAAATTTTTAAATTTAATATAACATTTTTATATGCTTTTCATTCTCATTCATTTATTTTTTTAATTATTTACAAACAAAACAACCGCAAGAAAAGACAAAGTGTAGCCATTAATGCAAATCGAAAAATGAAAAAAAAATGAAAATGCAGTTTTGTATAACTCTAATATAAATAACCTATGTCTTTTTAAAAAGCAGTTTTGTATAACTCTAATATAAATAACCTATGTCTTTTTTAAAAATAAATAAATTCAAAATTTATTTATAATATGTTCTCTAAAATATTTTTAATATAACATTTATTAAAATATACTATATAGTATAAATAATCTACCTCTTCGCGCATTGCGCGGGTCTCGCTCTAGTTCCTATTATTTGGCTTCTATTTGTCTTCACCTTCTTCAAAGGTTTTAAATTACATTTCCAGGCTTCAACGCTACTCTTCGGGAAGGAAATGTTACTCATCATGAGTACATACAAGTTGGGAAGGCGAGAGATGCAGGTCTCAACCAAATATCTATGTTTGAAGCTAAGATAGCTAGTGGCAATGGAGAGCAGGCACTAAGCCGGGATGTATACCGACTTGGACATCACTTTGACTTCTTCCGAATGCTGTCTTTTTATTTCTCCACAGTTGGATATCACTTCAGTGCTCTTGTAAGCTATTGCTGGAGCCAAATTTTACTAACATGTTGTGTAGTTTTTTCCCCTCTCTTAAGAAACTTGAGAGACTCACATTGGAACCCCAAAGAGTAATGGGAAATGTTATGTGGGGAAACCAAACTCCCCACAAAACAGCAGCTCCTAATGTTTTAAAGATCACAGGAGCTACCATGTGAGCTAAGACTAACTGATGATTTCTCTTTTTGTCCTTGTATTACCATGTGATATAGTTTTTATCTGATGAGCTTTTGAACCTTTTTTTCCCCTGTTAATTTTGGGCAGATTACTGTTATCACTGTATACGCATTCCTTTATGGTCGTCTCTATCTTGTTCTCAATGGGGAAGGTTTGAGTGCACGAAAAGCCATTCAAGACAATAAGCCTCTTCAAGTGGCTCTTGCTTCTCAATCATTAGTTCAAATTGGGTTTTTAATGGTTTTGCCCATGTTTATGGAAATTTCCTTGGAGAGAGGCTACCGAGCTGCAGTTAGTGAGTTCATACTAATGCAGTTTCAGTTGGCCCCCATGTTCTTCATGTTCTCACTCGGGACAATGAGTCACTACTTTGGAAGGACGTTGCTTCATGGAGGTGCAATACCAATATATAGATCTACGGGTCGAGGGTTTGTAGTTTTTCATGTCAATTTTGCTGAAAACTATAGATTTTACTCACGCAGCCACTTTGTGAAGGGTATTGAGCTCTCGATAGTGCTTGTTGTATATGAAATTTTTGGTCATAATTATAGAAGTGATGTTGGATATGTCTTGATTAACATATCAATGTGGTTTATGGCGGGAACATGGCTCTTTGCTCCGTTCCTGTTTAATCCATCTAGTTTTGAATGGCTAAAAATTGTTGATGGTTGGAATGACTGGAATATATGGATTAGGAACGATGGAGGTATTGGTATACCACCTGAGAAAAGTTGGGAATCATGGTGGGAACAGGAACAACAGCATCTCCGATATTCAGGACTGTGGGGAATTGTAGTAGAGATACTGTTATCATTGCGTTTTTTTATCTACCAGTATGGTCTTATATATCACTTAAATATCACCAAAAGGGAATCAAATAGTTTTCTGGTAAGTCTTGTATTCTTCCCTATTTCCTGTATTCTTATCTCACCAAATTTTGACAAGTTGAAATGGACTAACGGGTTTTCTTTCCATGGCTGACAGATATATGGCATTTCATGGTTGGTGATATTTGCAATAGTTTTTGTCATGAAGGTTAGTCACAATCTTCTTTCTATCTTTTAGGGGCGTGTTATAATATACTTGTCCGCTTCCACTGTTATATTGTCTAGCTGGATCCTTTGCATATGGATGTTGTATAGTGGGGAATGGATTAGAGTTTCCTTATGTAGCAATGTGTAGCTAGAATGGAATTTGGGATAGAATAATTGGGAAATCAGAGGGGAAATAGAAGAGATAATTCAGAGGAAGAGAAATTTCTTTCATATTTCACATATCTTACAAGCAACCTATTTATACTATACTACTCTTTCCAATATTAACTAAGTAGGCTATTTGGGCGGTTGGGCCCATGCGTGTTACACAATGTTAAGTAATCCTCTATTCTAGTTTGTATTTTTGGCCCACAAAATGTCAATACTACTTTCTAATTAGTGAATATTGATTTCTATTCGTATAGCAAATTCTTAATTTCCGATTCCTTCTTGTCTCAGATTGTGTCTGCTTGGAGGCGTAAGTTGAGTGCAAAATCTCAATCTTTGATCCGTATAATCAATGGATTGATATTCCTAACGTTTGTGCCAATTGTCACATTGATTGCCCTTCCGCATATGTCCGTGCAGGACATTGTTATTTTTGTTCTTGCCTTCGTGCCGACCGGTTGGGGGATGCTACAGGTCAGTCATCTTTCCATTCCATTCCATTCCATCCATGCTAAACTACCGAATATTTTGTTGGAGTGCTATGCTTGCTATGCTGCAATCCTTTTCTTTTCTTTTTGTTCTATCTTTCTGTGGTTAATTCTTAGGGGGCCTTAGAGCAATAGTGAGTTGTGATTGATGTAATTATCAAGTTAGACTGCCTACATTACACCTTTTTGGGTGCGGCCCTTCTCTAGACCTTGTGTTAACGCAGGATGCTTGTACATCAGACTGTCCTTTTCCTGTGATTAATCCAACCTTTCTCAGTTGTGTCTAGCCAAGTTTTATGGAACTGATTAATTCTAGAATTGCATTATGAGTTTTATTTATGCCATGTCTTCATATTAAATATAGAGCACCATGTCGACTCATATTCATACTCATACGTCTACCATTGCAATCTCTGACGTCAATTTGTTCATGGTTTTGGGTTCATTCGTTCTTTCTTTGGCAGATTGCACAAGCATTAAAACCACTTGTCCAAGTAGTCGGACTCTGGGAATCAGTAAAGACTCTTGCTCGTAACTATGACATGGTGATGGGTTTGCTTTTGTTCACTCCTGTTGCTTTTCTGTCATTGTTCCCTTTTATTTCAGATTTCCAAACACGTACACTTTTCAACAAATGGTTCAGTGGAGATTTGCAAATTCTCAGTACACTCAGAGGCCGAAGGAACGCGCGTTACAGTTACAACAAAAGGGAATAGTTTGAATACTGAAAGGTACCAGAGGCTCTTTGAGAATGAGAAAGTAGAGTAGAAATCAGAGAATGAGAAAGAGAGAAAGTGAGGGAGGGATGGATGATTTCATTACGAAGATGAGTAAAAAATGATCACGGCACACACTTATTACATTGTAGCTTAGAATTTATACTAGCTTAAGACTCTAGTCATAGCAATCACGTGCTCTACTCCTGTAACTAACTCTCAACAGAATTGCCAGCTCAGCTAAATCACTAACTGTTATCAACTGTCATGAACTAAAACATTTCTTAGCTCCTACTTTCTTCTTCACTGCTATGCCTAACACATACAGAATGTCCATCAACCTTTCCAGTGAGAAATGAACACCAATGGCCGAACTGTATAAATAAATAATAATACTTTTATTTAAAGAATCACAAAGCTGGACATCTATAGTAGAAAGTTCTACTAAGTTGTTTCTGCTGATCACTCACAACTCTGTTCGAAGATACAGCACTAAAGATAGAATGTGATTGAAACTGTGAATATCATATTTCGTTAATGTTACACAGTTCATTGATGAAACATGGAAAGGATAATGCGCAAAAAGGCAAAAAGTACATGGGATGATGGGAGAGCAATCTGTAACAAAACTACAAGGCACGCAACGTTACACAATCTGTTTTCCTGCGCAAATAAACCCATATGCAGCACCTAAACTAATTTCCTTTTACCAGCCAAGAAGGATGCTACCAAGTACCAATAGAAGCTTCCGCTAGATCATTAGAAAACCACAATCAAATTTTAATAATAAAACTTCACCTAAAAATTATAAGTATTGTAGTTAGTATAAATTTTGACTAAGTCTTTAATATAATTAGAGTAATATTCCAAATCAGTCCCTAAAAAATTTAGTGATGCTTTAGTCCTCAACAAATTTTCGTTATCAAGTCAGTCCTTAAATTTTTATTTCATGAGCTTGTTTGGAAACCATTTAACATGAGAAAATAATTCTATTTCCTTTAAGAAAATAATTCATTTCTATTTGAAAATTAATTTCATGATTTAAAATTATTATAATATGTTAAAAGAATAAAATTTAAGTTTGAAGAGTATGTGAGTGGATTTAGAAATCAGACCCCTTTTGTTCTGATTTACAAATGAAGAAAAAATGAGAATTGAAATTCTCAAAAGAATTTAAATCATTCATTTTTAATTGTTTTAAAACAAGAAAAAAATTCAACTTTTAAGTGAATTTTAATTCCTAGCATTTCAAACCAGTTCCTACATCATATTGTTTGTCTATATAGATCAACTGGTCTTAGTATTTTAAAAAATTTTAGGGACTTACATGTTTTTATTAAATAAATGATGGAGATTAATTTATCTAATTTTCTTTTATCAAATTTTGATACGGAGATTGGTATATCTAATAAAATAAAAAGTTAGAAACTCACTTAGTAATTAAAATTTGTTGAAGATTAAACAACTAACACTTTTTCAGGGACTAAATTGTTATATTACTCATATATTTGCATGGGATGACTTTGGGATACAACTCAATTAGGTATCCTTTAGAATTGGTACAATATTCAGTCTTTTCTTACAATAATTCAAAAAAATAAAACAAACACATCTAAAAAATGTAAATAGATTTAGTGTCTTTAAAAATTAAATCCATATTTAAAATTCAAATTAAATCAAACTAAAATTTAAAATTTAAATCTTAATTTTCGTTTCAAAATTAATATATTTAATATAAAAATATATTATAATTTAAGTACACAACTAAAATTCAAATGAATCAAAATTTAAAATTTAACTTTGAAAATATATTATAACGATTATGGATGTGTTTTAAAAATATATTATAACAATTATGGATATGTTTTAAAAATATTTTGTATATAATTTCATACTATTAGATGTGTTATAATTGAAAAATAAAAACACAATTATTATGATTGCGAGGGTTTTTCACAGTGTGAAAGTTACGATAAAAAAGAAACAACAAATCAAGTTTGTTATGGGAGGTTGGGTAAAAAGAAGCAAAGTCCTAATAGTTAACTATGAAGTTGGAGAGAAGTTAGATTGATTTATGTTTTTATTATTTAAATTAAAAATATTTATAGATATGTACCCTAAAAATAGAGATATGTTTTAATAAAAAAATAATTAAATATTAATAAAAACTGATTAAAGACTGATTAGTGTTGTACATCTAGCATTTTCCATATACAGAATAGCTTGTCAAATTAAAAAAATTGAAGATGTTGACATGAGAGATTGAAATATAATTTATTTCTCCTTCTTTTTCTAATATTCTCTTCATAATCTTTGCCCTCGATGTTAAAATGTCACGACAATTTAGTTTTATTATTATATTCTATACTTCTATTTTTATCTTTTTTCTTGAATAAACAAATTAAGAGACTCTTTAAAACTTTTTAAATTAAGTGTTAAAAACTTATTTAAATTACATTTTTACATTTTTGTTTATCTTTACTTTTTCACTTAATTTATTTGTTGGTAAAAGGATCAAACATTAAGTTTTAGTTAGAAATAGTATATATTGTAAATACAAAAAAAAAAAGTATACGTAGCACTAAAATAAATATGATGTAGATAGCTAAATATAATACAAATAAAATAAAATAAAATAAAAAAAACCAGCCTTAGCTTTCAGAATGATCAATGGAAAATAATTCAAGCTACAACAAAAGTACACAACAAAGAAACAACCAGACTATGATCTCACATGGATGTATTATAGAATGAGTCATCACCAAGATAGAAAAAATTGAGATTGTACGTAAATTTAAAAAAGTAAATTAAGAACGTAAAACGTAAAATGTTAATAAGATTTAAATTGAAAAATCGTTAAAATTAGTACAAATTTTATAAAATCGACAGACTCATTTAAAATCGTAATATCGAAAAATTTTAAGAGTTAAATCGAGATTCTAGCTACCATAGTAGCATGCTCCTATTTAATGGAAGCCAAGGATTGAAGATGTAGAGGAAGGTCTTCCACTGCACCACCTTTGATGATCAAACGACTAAGACTTGGCATTGCACCTTCATCTTGTATCCACCTTTCAACCTTCACTTCCTTCATCTGAAGCATTTGAAGCGCCGGGAACTCTCCGGCCACACAATGAATACCATCCCCTGTTGATCCTCTTCTCAGTTTCAAAATTCTCAGATTCCGGAGTTTCCCCAGAGCTTTAAAGTCCAATTCCTTGAAGTCTACCAAGGTAATCTTCTCAAGGATTGATGGAAAAAACGTTGACTTAAATCCATTTGCACTGAATGGATTAAAGAGATCACCTCTTATTTTGATTGTGCATAGTTTGCTAAGGTGGTTCATGCTAAGTGATGAAAGATTGGCAGCACCTGTAGAAGATTGCTGGAAGTTTGGATAGAAACATAAACCCAGCTTCTTTAAGTTAGGGAAGCTTCCATTGTTGTTAAGCATTGATATAGTTTCTGAATAGAGAGGCACTTCACAAAGAGTTTGAAGGTTGGACATTCTTTCATTGTTTGTTACTCTAGACATCTGAGAAATCTCTTTGATTCTCAAGTTGAAATGCCTCAACCGCTTCAACTTCCATATCTTGATTGGGATGGAGACCACCCAGTCACAACTTAAATGCAGTGTTTCTAGATTCCTAAGGTTGGATATAGAATCTAAAATATTTTCAGCAGATCTAGAATCTGTTTTTATCTTCAAGTACCTTAGATGGATCATCAGCTTCAAGCCACTAGGTGGCAAATCCAACAACACTTTGTTGAGGTGTAGAACACGAGCCAACTTGAAGCTTTTCGTGAACTGTTTACATCCTTTTGATTCATCATCCCAGGTAAGCTCTTCACCAAAGAGGAACAAGGAATGTGTATGAAAGTGGTTATTTTTGTTTGGTGAGGATGAGAATTGTGTGCTGTGGTGGAAAGACATCTTTCTAGAGTTGGATTTGTTGATGTCCAACTCTCTATGTATCTCTATGAATTTACTTGCTTTGCTCTCAGATACGCAAAGATCGCGAAGAAGATCATGAATTCGACATGTTTTCACGCCCCCGCCGCTCCTCTTGCTTGCCACTTGCACCAGACTACGATCAACCAACTCTTCCAAGTAATACTCTGCAATGTCTTCCAGTGCTAGAGTATCTGATGTTCCAGTTTCTGGAATTTGTATAAAACCTTCAGCTACCCATAACTGGATAAGGTTTCTTGCAGGGATCTCATAATCTTCAGGATAGATTGCAAAGTATAAAAAGCAAGACTTCAATTTTTGAGGCAAACTGTCATAGCTAAGTTTTAGTATGTCCATCACCACCATAGTGTTGTTGTCATGAACAAGAAGCCAATTGACATGTTCTTTGATTCTTGACCACTCTCTAAGAGACTTTTCCTTCTTGGAAACATGCCCAGCTAGCACCACAATAGCAAGAGGTAAGCCACTACAGCTTTCAACAATTGACATGCCTAAATCTTTTAGATCAGGTGGACAATCTTCTTCTCCTCTAAACACTTTCTTGGAGAAAAGTTCCCAGCTTTGTTCTTCAGTGAGAAATGGAAGGAAGTAAGGAGGCATTGTTCCCATATAAGCAGCTACCTCTCCAATTCGACTCGTTATCAAGATTCTGCTACCATTATTGTCATCTGGAAAAGCTCCTTTTACATCATCCCACACTTCTGTTTTCCAAATATCATCAAGCACAATTAAGTACTTCTTCCCATTCAAGCACTCTCTTAGATGCTCCTTCAGTTCCTCTTCACTTTCTTCATTAGATTTCCATGTTGACAAACACCGAATAAGGCTCAACAATAACTCTTTAGCTCTATACTCATTAGACACATAACCCCATGCACGAAATGGATACTTCTCCTTCACCTTCTTACTATTGTAGATCTTCCTAGCAAGGGTAGTCTTTCCCAAACCACCCATACCAATTATGGAAGCTATTTGAAGGCGCGAATCGCTCTTCAATAGTTTCTTAATGACAGTATCAGACTCATGAACCAATCCAACCACATCTTCTTCCTCCACATCCCTCCTCCTCTTCCGGAGCGCCTCCGTGGCAGCCGGGGTAGCTTCTCCACCACACTGGAACTCACCTTCTCCAATGCCATACTTGTCCTTGTTGCTGTATATCTCAGCAATGGATCTCTTGATATTCTCAATCTCAGCATCCACATCATGAAGCATCATAGCTTGGCCAACACAATGGAACATCTTCCCCAGGATGCTTCTGCTTCTGTGGAGGCTAACATTGGCGACGTAGGTGTCAACAACATCTTCAGCTTCATAGGCAACATCTCTGATCTGGTTCACAACTTCCTTGACTATGTTGTTGTTGCGCTTCCCCTCTGAACTCTTGAGGAAGATGTCTATGAACTTGAGCTCGCTGATGAGGGACTTGACTTTTCCCTCCACACCAGACAGCAGCTTGGCTTCATCAACAAGCAGCTGTGACAAGTTCTGAATCAGGAAGGAAACGACACCATCTGCCATTAATTATCTGAACTCTCCCTCTCTCTTCAACCAAGTCAACGCTGTTTTAGAGGGCAAGATACATACATACATTACAAGTAATAAAAATGATGAGAATAATTATTGTTGAGGAATGTGTGCACCTGCTACTTTACCAACTTGTTTCGAGTTTCCAATAAACTGCACTCGTTAAGTTGATAATTTCGTCAACATGGAGGTAGGTGGAGACTGGGATCCACACTTAGGAAAGTAAAATTGTGTTGTGTTCTACTTATTTTTACATAGTAGATACTGGATAGTGTAATACTCTTCTCTTCCTAAATTACTAGCCGGTGCATTGCGAAAAAATAAATTATTTATACCGTTAATATAAAATTAAAGTGAGATCCGCACAATATACGAAAAAATAAATTATTTATATTATATAATATATTTTAATAAGTATTATATAGTGTATTTTAACATGTTAAATTTCTCAAAATAAAATATATTCATACGTTCAAACATAGAAAATGTATTAATCCGTCCTCCTTCTTTTATAACACGTCAATACTCAATACACGTCAACTTTGTTTCAAAATCTGAATCTATTTAAAGTCAAAATAGTAATTTACTCTATTTCTTTTTCTAAATAAAATACCTCCTAATTACAATTTATAATTTGAAAATACGTCCTTTTCATTTTACTAATAAATCCAGGTCCAGTTTCCAGATAATTTTTCCCTTTGTAGTCAAATAAAAAAGCATCATACGCGGTAGCAGTATGCACTATTACCATCATAGATCATACTTAAATATTCACAATATCATTAGAACTTGGAAGCCTGATACCTGGTAGCAGCATAACGCGTAAGAAAATTCAACAGAAACCTGATTCAAAGTCCATGACAAACAAATCAAATTCTGTTTCAGTTCTCATGTGTACACTGACTACACTGGAAAATTATAACTACAATTTAAAAAAGACGAAAAATAAAAATGACAGCAGATTTCAGATAGCCGACGGACAAACTATATAATAGGGGAGGATCAAAGAGACTTGGATTTACAAAACTCCAAATCTAGCAAAGCTACACAGAAGGAAAACGACATCCAGCACCAAAAAAAATAAGCCCGGCACCCTTTTTCCTCCGGATATAATACACATACTGAAGCCCTTCTTTCCCCTCATATACTGTTGAAGGAAAGGGAAAAGATAAATAATGAAAAGAATATTGGCAGAAAAGCTACCAAAAAATAAAAATCATCAAAACAATGACCCATTTTTACTGTTGCAGCATAATTCTCCCAACCTTCTCAATAAAACCAGCAAGGCTTGGGAAGAGACATGGTACAAAAGCTAAGCTATTGTTGCTGTTTTTCAGCATCCACGCCAGTTCCCTTCTCGCTAAGGAGAGAAGACTGCTCGGATTGGTCAATTGGTGGCTCTAGTGTTGAGTCATCTGCGGTCGATGCCGAACCCGAGTCCGAACTTGAATCAACGAAGAGGCAAACTGCAGCACAATCATCAACCTTGCACAAAGGGAACTTCATCCTCCATGCTTTAACAGCTGACTCCACCAGTGATCGCGCCGCAGAAGGGCGTGGAGCAGATGCCACGATGTCCACAACCTCTTCATTTGATAAAACATCCCATATCTGCCAAAAGGAATCAACACGAGTTTATTAAACAGTTAGTATAAGAAGCTTCTGTTAACATTCTAGAAGTTCCAGTTCCAAAGGGGGAAGAAATAACATGAGGTGAATCTAAATGCAATCGAATATGAACCATATTTAGTTCAAGCAAATTACTCAACGATAATACCAGCATGAGAACACTATTTTAAGTCAATTTCAATCCAGTATGTTAATCTTGAACGGTATTCAGTTTCAACAAATGTGCAGTTCTTAGAAGATAGTACATCACAAGAAAAGAGCCTCCAACATTCTTACCCCATCTGTTGCTAATACAACAAATTCATCATTCTCAGTAAGGCGATGATATGACACATCTGGAACTGAAATCAGTCCAAAGTCCTTCAAGCAAAAATCTCCAAAAGCCCTTGCCATAGCAAGACCAGGGAAATCAGAGTTAGGCAGCCAAACTCGAGCAACATCCGGTTCATTCTGAAGGGGAAAGACCCTTCCTTTACGAAGCCTGATTCGCTCTTCTTCCCCTAAGCAGGAAATAGAAAACCACATCAGACGTCAATATCCACACATAGATAAGCCAAACTGACCTATGTATGATAACAAATTCCCAGTAACCACATTATTAAACCATCCATTGAAGATATAGTTTCACCAGTCTTGTATATATCCCCTTTAACTCCATAAAAATTCATCTAAAGGTTAACCAAAGAGAAACACATTGATGGTCCGGATAAATAAAGCAACAAAATAAAAGAAAAAGTAAGGCTTCAAAACTGTAAACAAGATAGTTAGACTTCACGTAGGATCTGTTCTATAGAGGTGCACGTTAAAAATGGATTCTATTTCAAAATGCAAAACGAAATGTGTGTGATGAATATAGCCAAGTTTCTGAATGGAAATAATATCTCAAAGCTTAGTATTCTGCTGTTAGCATATTAAATGATCCAGAGAAGGGCTAAGATAGGGTCAAACAACTTGCAACTTAGAAAATGTTGGATCATTTATTTGATCCACTCAGGTGGGCATGGCTCAATAACATAAGGAGCACACACAGAGATATGAAAAGGAGAAAGAGAGGGACAGAAGAGACTAGATACATACTTGGAAGATTTGGCTTGAGGTCGATTGTCAATTGAACAGCAATAAGATTATCATCATGATCTCGGGTACCCAATATAGCTCTGGAGTCCCCAACATTTCCAATAACAAGGTCCTTGCCCTAGAAAACATAAGGGGTAACAATTATATATAAAACAAATTAAAGTATTATCAATTGAACATTGTTATAATTTATATTGCTTACCTGCTTAACCAAGGTAACAGCTGTAGTCCCGCTGCAAAAGCAATCAATATCAGGATGCAGTTTCAGTTCCTTATCCATAATCTTAGAAGCCTTCAAAAAGGATTCTTTTAATGTCAAGATAGTATCTGTTCCATCAGGCTCATGATCAGTCAATCTAGGTTTCTCATCAACCAGTCTAAATCCAATCTCTTCAGATTTGTAACTTCCTGCGGCACTGCCCTGATCACTCAGCCCATCTGTACTCTTACGGTGAAAATCCCATTGAGCACTAAGCTTTAAAGGGAAAGAATCCCTGACTTTCCTTGCAACCCTATGGCCATAAGGTCCATGACCATCAAAAACACCACAAAAAATGGTGTCCTCCTTTGAACAGAAGTTCTGCAAAAAGGAAAATGATAATAGTTAACATTTTATTTAATATAAGGTAAAGAAAGAACTATCAAATACATAAACAAGAATAGTTAATTTTGAAACTTACAAAAACTAGACCGTCTACTTCAATTTGATTATTATTCTAATATACAGCTTTTGCACTTTCAAAACCGGTGGAATTCGGTGGAATGGTAATTACTTTTTTATTTAGTTATGTTGATATAGGATTAGGTTCATGCCGAGTCATATACATGAGAACTTAATTGCCATTTATTTTAAATATATAAATGGCAATTTCATGTTAAAGTATCGCAAAACACGAGCAGTACTGAAGCTAATAAAAAATGGAACTAACCTCCCAAACAAGCATAGCATCTTGGTTGATCCCTTTTCTACCTTGCTTGCAGTACAAAGATGCAACATCGCTGGACCCATTCAGGTGCATTCTCCCAGGCACTTTGTAATCAAAGGAAGGGGAACCCTTCAACCTCCTCTTCTTCCCACCATCCATATTGGTGTCTGGCTGGATTGGAAGAAGGGGAGGAGAGTGACCACCAGCCTCTGAGATGCATGACCCCATCCCCAGTGCCCTCACGATGTTCAAGAAACACTCAAAACCCGCCAAACACTCAGAATCAGAACCCCTGGCTTCACCAACAAGATCCGTTCCATACCGGTTTAGAACCTCCACAGCCTGCGACAATCATAACTAATGCGTGTTTCAGCTTTCTCATCATCACCATTTCAGAAAAGACAAAAATCATAGGTCTAGTGTTTGTTTGGATTAGCTATATTTTGAGGTCAAATCAGCTTTGTCATCATCATTTCGGACAAAAAAAACACAAATCACAACGACTTATTTGGATTAGCTTTCTCCGAATACATTCAAACCAGCTTATTGATAATCATCATTTCAGAAAAATAACACAATTCAAAGGTCCATTGTGTGTTTGTTTAGATCAGCTTCTTTTTCAGTTTTTCTTCAAAAACAGCTCATAATAATAAACCTTTTTAAATAGCAATAGAGATTCAGATTCATAAGAAACAGTACCTGAGTCATGATTGCAACAAAATCCCGATTCGATCGAATTCCTTTATCAAAAATCAGTAAAACACAAATCAAATGCCTATTCAATCCTATATAACAGTAACCTCCGCGTAAATCAGCTCGCGGAACGCGTCAAATCAAAACCACACGAAAAAACAAAGCTGAAAAATAAAGACGATCGCGAAACCGCAGAAGAATCAAGCTTCCCGATCCAGCATTTCTCCAAATTCCTTCGCATCAAAAGTGAAGAATCCCTTCGAATCCTCACGAAAATCGAGGAATCAATGAGAGAAGAAAAGATTTAGGAACAAAAAAACTCGGAGAAATGAGAAAACGAAGAAACGAGTCCTCGCTCTGAAAAATCGTTGAGAGCAACGATACCGTCACGCGCGGGTGCGTCACCGGCGTCTCGTGAATTCGATGAAAGCCGTTGATGTTTTGAGCTGTGACTATACTTTTTTTCTTTTTTTCTCTTTTTTTTCATTTATTTTTCAACCACACAAAATATATATATGTGTGGATGGAAACAAAAGTAGTGGATCAGAACGACAACGTGGAACAATAATTAACTAAACTCAAAATATTATTTTATAAAGAACGTGAAATGTGTACGGTTTTCAGGTGGTGACACGTGGCTTGGACGGTGTGGATGGATCTGGGGGTTTTACTGTTTTAGGTAGTGACAGTACGTAATGAGAAAAATGATTATTTCATGCTAGTTTCAAATGCAGTATATTTTTTATTTTCCAATGTTTTGAACGAGTAAATTTTTTTATATAATTATTTAATAATCCATATTATATGTATACTAAAAGTTAAAAGTTAAATAGTTATTATAAATAAATTTAATTATTTATTTATTTTTAATTTGATTATTTTATTATGACGGTTTTATTTATTTTAAAGATTATTTTTAGTTAAAAAAATATGTGAATTAATGAATATAAATATACACAATTATATAGTAGCTAATTTAGTAACTAAATTTTAATATATATATATTTTTTATCTTAAAATACGTAAAATAACAAATATAAATATACTTAAATATATCTTGAGTAATTTCTTTTATATTGATAACTCATCTAATAAATTTATAACAATTACTGTCTTTTCATTCAAGGGGTAATTAATATTTTAAGTGTGAATTACTTTAATTTTTATAGATAAATTGTTTTTATATTTATTAGTTATAAAAATCATTACTACCACTAGAATATTACACGAGTGTACCCAAAGACCAAAACGATTATTAGCCTTTCTATGACCATCAAATCAATTAATCAACCAATAATCATGATTATGCTATATTACCATCAGATACAATGTATTATACACAACCAGCCATCAGAAGTTGTTGTACTTATCTCAAATACGATACTTAATTAATTGATATAGTATTCCCATTTTTGAAGTAGTACTCCTTTTAATTAATTGATTCTATATTTGATTGATTGTTAGTGTTATTATTATTACTACTTTATTAGTTTATAAGTTGGTGTTAGACGAGGCAATACTATGTATACACGCACAAGCTTCAAACGTAGATTGTTTGTACAAGTAGGAGAGAGGAGGCTCGTGATATAATCAATTAATTCTTCCTAATAATTATATCAGAATTTTAAGAAATTTATTATTAAAACTTGAAAAAATATTCAATTTGGTTTCTGAAATTATATTTAAGTTTCAGTTTAGTCTTTAAAATTTTAATTGCTTCAATTTAATTTTAATTCCTAAATTTTTTAATTGATTATGCGACGAAAACTATTACAAAGAATAGAGACTAACCTGATTAAAATTTAAAAGTTTTAAAATTTAATTGAGACAATTAAAATTTAAAGACTAAATTAAAATTCGAATATAATTTCAGAGATCAAATTGAATATTTTCTCTTAAAACTTAAAAGTATAACTACTAAATAGAGTTTTAAAAATATTTAATAATGAAAAAATATTAACTAAAATTGATCAAAATTTATTATTTTTATTTATTTAATGTATCTCTCAATATATGAATATTAAATAAAATAAATTTAGACAATTTAAAACGATTACTTAATTTTATATGTTTAATATTACCGATAAAATTTAAACTTTTAAAAAGTTAAGATTCTCATTCTTTTTTGTATATAGGCTTTTTCTGTGTTTTTTTTTTTATAAATTTTAAGGTAAAAATTCAGGTGCAGTTAATTTTACGTGAAGTTAATAACTGAAAGCGGTTAAATAATTTGATCGATTTGACTAAATTTTCATCTAACGACTCTCAGTTATCAACTTCACATGAAGTTAACTGCACCTAATTTTCACCAAATTTTAAACATTTAATATTTTATCATTTACACTAAAAATTCTCAAACTCAATCTTAGAAAGTAAATAAATCATGCTGCCAATTTTTTTCCCATTTAATTGGGAATAAGATTTAGGAAAAGAAATTCTTTTTGTCATCTTCTTTCAAAATATTTTTTAAAAAGAATCGAAAATATTAGTTATTGCACAAAATATAATATTTATGATATTAAATTAAAATATTTTTTTCCTATAAGCAAAAAAGGTTGTTCTTAAACATAGGCACCCGCACCCCGAAAAGAAAAAAAGAAGTTGAAAGTGGATACCATATTTTAAATTAAAAAAATTCGTACATAACGTTATTGTAGAGATGATTTAAGTAATTAAACTTCATTTCGATGGTATATTCAATATGTATAGTACGAAGTAACTAAGGATATATATAAGAAAATGAAACTTTCATATTTTATCACGGTTTCAATAGTTTAGCGTTGTATTTCACTGAATCCTGTTAGAGAGACAATGAAGTATCTATACAATATGTATAATGGATTGTTTATTTAATTTAATATATATTAATAATGTAAATTAAATATCATTATCCCTAATTTTTAGTTACTTTTTGTGATATCTACTTATAATTTATCTCAAATTCTTTCGCATTAATCTTTTATCACCCATTATTATCTACCCTCCAAAAAATCTCATTGTTTGTTCCATAGAAAATTCCCCTTTCTCCACCATCCCACCGTATGCGCAACAACCTACATCCTACCGCTCTGTTTCTGCGCGACGTATAGCCTCCGTTTCTGCCGACCAGAACTATCGCGCTCCGCCTCCTCACGCCCACGCCAACGCCCTCGCCGGAAGAACTTCCGTCACTCTTTACGCGGCCGAACATCTGTGACCTGCAATTTTCAGCGTCGCCGACGTGAGTTGCAGCCCCGAACTCCACGCCGTATGCGCAGCAACCTACATCCTACCGCTCTGTTTCTGCGCGACGTATAGCCTCCGTTTCTGCCGACCAGAACTATCGCGCTCCGCCTCCTCACGCCCACGCCAACGTCCTCGCCGGAAGAACTTCCGTCACTCCTTACGCGGCCGAACATATGTGACTTGCAACTTTCAGCGTCGCCGACGTGAGTTGCAGCCCCGAACTCCACGCTCGCATCATCTCAGCGCTACTGTTTGGGCCTTGTTGAATTACTCGAAGAATAAACATTTGCGAAAATTGAAAAATTGAACATTTAAAATCATACAAAAACGAACATCCAATGTGAACGTGTATAAATCATAACCAGCAATCATCGTCTACAACTAAATACTCAAGAATAACCATCCACGTTCATAGAAAAAGTGAACATCCGGCGACATGAAGAAGACATAAACCGGCTGCGATGGAGACGCTGGACGTCTGGGTTGCTGCAAGACATAACAGTGCTGCGAGCTCGACTGACACAATATGCGTGTCCTCCCTACGTACGGTGGCCTGTGCGGACGACGGCGCCAGTCGGAAGAGTGTCGGTAACTGTGGCGACTGGTAACTGTGGCGGTACTGTACCGACTTTTGCATCGAGGAGCGAGTGAGAGGGAGATAATCCTAATTTGATTCTAACGAAAATCATGATTTGATTCAAATTTTAAATGAGAAACTACTCAAAATTAATTAATTGTCATAACTAACGGAATCATAATTTGATTCAAATTTTAAATTAAAAACTATTTAAAATTAATTAATTGTCTCTAATTTAATTTTAATTTTAATTTAACCACATTGTACACATTATATAAAATATACATGGGTTCTTCATACTTTTTCTTTTCATTATCAACGAATTCTTAATGGTATATTCCATATCATAAAAATTAATCGCCAATTACTTGCTTTTCTAACTTGTTCATGATTTCAGAAAATGAAACTTTCATATTTTATTACCAGTTCGATGGACACATTTATATTTTCTAGCATAATGATTGATAACGCAAATTTTCAATTATTTTGTGCTGGTTTCTTTCTTTACGCAGCCGTTAATAGAGAACATCATTGGTTATTTGATTTCAAAGAGAATAATAATTAAAAAAAAACATTATTGAATTGAATTATTCCTGAATATGTAATAAAATACACAGAATGATTGAAAAGGTGAAAACAGTAAAACATGCACCACCTACTTCGTATACATTCATCAACGTTCTATTCTGGTGTGCCCATAATAAATTAAAAAAAAAAATAAGAGCATCCTCTAGTTTCTAGATTCTTCAACTCGATCTTCACCGTTTGAATGGTTTTTTATTTTAGATACACGTGATAAAGAAAAAACTGCTCGGGACAGAGAGTCAAACATAGTGGACCATATCTACAAAGTGTATAATTACCAGATGATTTTAATCTTAAAAATAATAATAACAATAATTTGTCTCCTAAGATCACGGTTTCAAGATGAAAGAACCAAAGAATTGAGTTTAACGAAAATTAAAATCGATTGGGTTGAAATTTGAAAGTACATAAATTGAAGAAGTAAGACTTTAAGAGGTTCAAAATTTTAGATACGGGCACAAGTAGTGAAATTCTATAAAATGGCTCAATAGTACAAATATTGGGAGGCGGGTCTTAAGCTTATTCTTTGTGAGACAGATTGCGCACGTAGTAGTTTTTGAGCTAGTGATTGATTGGCAAATTTCACTCTGATATTTTGAAAAAGAAGTGATACAACTGATCTTTGAGTTGAAGTTAAGAAGGAATTGGAATATTCATTTTGAGCTTATCTCGAGAGAAGCTAATGTCGTGGCAGATCGATTGATAAAGTAGGATCCAAAGGTAGCAGAGTTGATGAGGTTCACCTCTGGCACCAGCCGCCAGAGATGGTTTGTCCTCTCTTACTATTAAGAACTTGATTTTTTTTCTTTTTCTTTTCTGCTTTTTTGTTTTTTCTCTTGGTTGTTCACAAAAAAAAATAGTAATAGGTAGTTACAAATGGTTTTTAAGTAAATATGTTAATCCCTATCATTTAAAATGGACTAAAATTAATCAAACATATCCATTTTAATCTCTTCTATCAACCTTTTGATGTACTAATTGTATACCAAAAGTTTGGATTATTGATATTATTAATATTTTTTATTATTTTCAAGTATTTTTTTTTTAAATACATATATCTCGTTTACAGTATAAACGAGATAAACACGTGTTGCATACCGTCTCTTATCTCGTTTACAGTCGTTTATATACGCATTCAAATTTTTTTATGAATCAAAGTCTAACCAAGTTAAACAATAAGATTTAGAATAATAATAATAATAATCATAACTGATTTTTATTATGTTAAACCAACTTGATTAGATTTAATTAATAAAAAGACTTAGATGTATAATATTATTCTTTTTATTGTGTCAAAATCACTGTTTGTGATTTTTAGGTATACTCAATATCTTCGTAAATTATTCTCCATCCTATTTTGGAGTAAATCATCCTTATTGGACACAAAAAAATAATTAGTGGAATTAAGAATCTAAATATGATCAATTTTATAGTATCTATCACTTTATATTTAGATTTTATTTAATTATCTTTTATAATAAATTTTAAATATTTTAAAATTTATTAATTTTATGTTTTTAAAATAAATATTAACTATTTTAATTTTATTGACAATTAAACACTAAAAAATATGATAACAAACACTTAAATAAGCAAAAAAATTTGTATAACTAATGAGTTATAACTCAAATAACATAATTTTTTTATATTTATTCAAAAATTACGAATTTAAATCTCCTTATTTTTTATAAAAAAAAAGTTTGTGTAAGCAACTTTAGACAACAAATCTAATATCTTTTTGTTGTAATTAAAGCCTTAAGATTTAGGAATAGACAATGGATCATTATTGAGTGGAAAATAGGAAATGGGATCCTAAAGTCATACTAACAACTAACAAGTATGCATTTATGGAGCTAAAAAGACCGTACGACAATAGACAAGGTTACTTGTCGGTCTGTTAAGTGTAGCTGGAATTGGTCCCTAACGAGTAAGATTAGACATTTTTCTCACTCACATTAATGAATTAACACTCAAAATCTTGTATTTCGAATTGACATACATTGACATGTTTACAATTATTTTGTTTCATTATTTTTGTGACTCCTTTTTTAATATTCTCACTCATATCATGTTTTACCTTTAAGTGAGGATGAATGTACATAAACACTCCACCTTTTTATTATATATATGTACAAAATAACATGTCTAGCATTATTAATTAATTAACGAGCTGTCTGCTGGTTGCGTTGTACAAGTGTAATTAGTTTGCCATATATTTAATAAGATTTGTCCATTTTCAGCTTTCGCTTTCCATGAATTTATGGAAAGATAACACTTGATTGTAAAGTTTGATTTAGTAAAATTCTTTAGAGCATCTTATTTTATTATGTTTTGTAAATAAATTTTTAAAAAAAATATCTTTTAAAAGCCAATTTCAATAAACTACTTAAAAAAAGTTAAAAAAAAAAACAAAAAACTTTAAAAAACTAGTGGTAGCCATACCAGCATCAATTCATTCAATTGTGATATTTTGATCTATACATAATTTTATTATGTTACACTTTCCATGTTTTGTATAATTGCATCTATTATTACAAAAATGTTTATACCTTTTTTTTTTGTTCGAGTATATATACCTTTTTAAATCAATGTATGTGCCTACATTGGGCCAAAAAAGACAAAACAAGGAGTTAAGACAACTAACAAGGTTACTTGTTGGCCTTTTAAGCCTTAGCTGGAAATGGGTCCTCTTGTAAGTGTAGTTGTTAAATGTGAATACAGTAGTCTTTAGGTAAGGTCTAATGAAAGACCAAAAAAAAAATAGAGGTAAGGTCTAACGTGTCCATGTTAAGACATTTTGTGTACATTAATATGCTTCCAGGCAGAAAGATTCAGAATAGAGATATCAAGAAAAAAGGGGAAAAAATTGAACATACAAATTTACATTACAACATCATGAACCAAAGTTTGTATAAAACAAAATCGCCCATAAAGTACATATATACCAGATACAGATTTTTTCACAAAGTATATAATATTACAAATGACTTGGCTTCTACGCAACAGGAAAAGCTATATAAAGAATCCACACACTGCCACAGAGTTTTAAATTATTGCATTCCATGAATAACTTTTTGAGAACCCCTTATTAACTTAACCACTTTCAAAGGGATTGGCACATCAATATCATATGCTAATAATAATAATGATAAATATATAAATTTTAATTTAAGATGATGAAGATTTGGAAGACGGGTTGAAGGGAACCTGCTCGGCGCATGAAAGAACCTCATTAGGCCCAGCTTGCTCTCTGCCAACACCAAGAAGGTCAAGGTAATAGAGGTAATGGGAAATGATAGTGTTCATTGGATCAATGTCACCTTGCCCGCAAACACTGTCTCCGTAGAGAAGGTTCATTGTGGCTCCGAAACCAGGAACTCGTTTCGCCAAGGTGTCGTTCTTGGTTGGCTTCCAATTGCCAACGAAGACGTCGTGGGCAGAGGGTTGTGCCTTCTTGACAGGAGTCATCCATCTGTAGATTGCAGCCTGGAAGGCAAGGGTTGCATTCTGCTCAATGTATTCAGGATGGTTAAGTAGATCCGCCTTTATACCTTCTCCGATAGCACCATAGTTGTAGTTCCTGCATTAACATTATGACTAAGTAGAACCTTCACATGCTATGCTAAACTGACTTCAATGAAAAATGACCAGACTCCTCCTCGCAAATCTAGTTAACTAACAATAAGAAATTTAAATGAATACGCACAAAATAGTTAAATCTTTAAAAGAAAACAGAAATTTATCCTCGAGCAAAATCTTCGCATGCTTACTTAACATGATCACAGATTGTCAGTTGATAGAAACTAGACAAGGATACCACTATACCAGTAAAACCTTATGGATTTCGGTCTTTTGACTAGTTTGGGGTTTGGGATTGATGATAATCGGATTGATTCAGGAATGAGAAAGAAACTTTCAAGACTAGCAACTTGGAAGTCAATGAAAAGTAAGGCATCAATATCCAAAAGAAGGAAATATAAATACCAGTAAATAGGAATGGCACCACGTCCGTAGTATTCAGCACCGGGGGCACAAGGGTATGTTAGTTTGTAGAAGTCATCACAGTATTTCTGACTTGGACTCATTTCGTGATTGTAACAAAGACCCCAGGCCAAAGGTCCTCCGGTAGCCACCCCATAACCACCTGGAGACACCATTATGAGAATAATCAGATGATTGAAACAAATGTTCAAATTAAAATACAAGTAGATCATCCACATCACCATATACAAGCACGGCAACATAGATCCAAGTCAAATGACCGAGGAACTAACCTAATTGGTTTCTAGTCTACAAAATGCAGCTGTAGATGCCACTAAATGAACACCCCGAATTACAAAAACTCAGCGCCATCCCATTCCAAATCGCTCGCCATCAGCCATTCCTTGAACACATGCAATCCCACCACAAAAACCAAACCAGACAGAAGTAACCCGATTCACACACAATTTCAAAGTTTCAGATCTCTTTTTCCTCCACTACAATTCCAATAAACATAACAATATTTATCTCTCAAAATTGCTCTTCTAAAATCTAAACTAATCAAATCTAAAACTCTCTTCACCACAAACCTACTGTTAACTCTAGTTTTCCTTCAAACACCCTAATTAGACCACACAAGGCTACAGTGTAATTGATCTACGTAACAGACTTCACAAAGTTGAAAAATCTTAGCTTTTGTTCTAATCATAAACCAAACATTACAATTGCACATCCCAAAATAACAACAGTAATAATAAAATCCACTTTCCAATTTCTTGTTTAGTACTAATCAGAATTCACGACATGCTACTTAAGTTTGAAATTCCTTTCCCGAAATTTCAGCATTTCCGGATCCACATGCAAATGTGAATTACAAAAAATCACATTTTGAGAGAGAAGAACTTACATGAGGTCTTGGCACCAACGTGTCCAAGGAATGCAGCAATCTCCTTCATCTGCGTGGTCCTATTCCCGGTGGTTCCAAACCCTAACGGCTCAAACAACGCAGCAGCAGTGATGAAGGAGTGGTAATCCCAGAATCCAGCGGCATGAGCCACCATAGGAATGTTCCTCTTGGAGAACAAGTTCTCAAACTGGTAGGTTTGGAAATAATCCGTGATTGTGAGGTTACAACAGTAAATTGACCATCCTTGACATTCCCAACCTTTATCACAGTACTTCTTGCCATGCTTGTACTTCACCTTCAGCTTCGAATCGTCGCCTAAATCGCCGTTCACTGAAACAATAGCCAAAACGACGATGAAGAACGCAACGACGTGTCGTTTTGCCACTTCCATCGTCTCGGATCTGTTTAGAACAAAGAGAGAAGAGAATGTGTTATGTGAGAGTCAGAGATTATAAGAAAATGGAAGTTGGAATTATTTTTAATTATTTTAATTATTTATGTTCTTTGTTAGCTGGAAGGTCTTTCTCTGAAGCTTTGGGTTTCAGTGGGTGTGGTGTTTGTTTGTTATTTAGAGGTGGTTAAGCGTCGAACATGTTTGGGATTTGATCGGACGGTGGATAAGTTGTTGGTGAGGTGAAAGTGTTCGAGGGTTAAGTGGGGAACTCCAGACTGGCTTTGAGCGAAGGCAAGGAAGCTTTGGTTCTCCACCGACAGCTAATTGGGTACGTGAGAAATGTCGGCGTTGTCCTTCTGTGCCACGTGGATTTTCTTTTTATTACTGTTTTATTTTGTTTATTTTGGAATCACCATTAAGTAACCAAAGTAGGTTAATTCTTTGATATTGGTCAAATTTCAGTCTAATATTCAGTTATTAAATTTTATAGTATTTTTTAAAATTTTGGATGCGAGATAATATATTTTTGTATATTGATAATATATAAGAGATATATTATTCTGTTCTTATAGTTTTAAAAATATTATAAAATTTAATAACTAAATGTTACATAAAAGTTTGATTAATATTTAAATAAATTATTGACCAAAGTAAGTCATTAACAAACTTTTTATGAATTTTATAAATTTTGAAAAAAATATTAAATAATTTACATAAACTTATAGATTTTTAAGTGAAATGGTGAACTTAATTTTTATGCATTATTTTATATAAATAACTAATTATGTATTGTTATTTTAGTAAAAAATAATTAATTTTAAATATATTATTTAAAAAATCATCTAAATACATATATCTGATTAGATAGTTGGGTAAAATATTTTTCGTTATCGATAATATATTAAAATTAAACTAGTAATAAGATATTAAATTAAATAAGTATTTGAAAATTTATAACTTTAATTGTATAGATTTCTAAATAATTGAATGTTGGACATATTTTATTTGAATATTTATCCTTTATCTCGTTATATGACCTATAAATTTAATAATATTTTTTCTAAGGATCTATAAATTTATTAAAAAATTATCACAATTTTTTTTCAAAAACTATTTATTCTATTACTTTATTTAGTTTGTAAAGATGTCTTGTATTAAGTAATAAAAAGATTACTGATCTACTTTCTTCTATTAACATTCAACCAAATTTGCTTTTATTCATCATCAAGTATAATGATTAATTTCTAATTAAGTTGTAGATATTTTAAAAGGTGATAAAAGACTAAAATTAAAACATGCATATTACAATAACAGAGAGGTCTTATTTATTTATTAATAATTATTTAAAATGGTCTGGGCCTGCTGTTTCGGTTTAGTGGTCTATTATTCTAACGTAACCATGACAATTAACAACAAAATTTGGAACCCCAAATTTAAAAAAAAAAGTATAATTGTGGGGAGAATCCAAAACAAGAACAAGTTGTGATTTGGACAAACACAATGTTAAAAAGAGAATGACATACAACCGACAGGCACTAATTAACAGATTAACTACTGATAATAATTGATTAATTCTATTTAAGGGTTAAGCCACTAATAAAGTGGTCATTGGGAAACTATACTTAAGTCTGGTAAAATCTTGATCAAATTGAAAATGTCTTAAGCAAGGTCACTTATCTGTGAATAATCTCATGAAAGACAATGAAATGTTAGTTGCACAATAAATTAGAAAATGATTTTTTTTTTTGTGTCAAAATGGTATGATACTATGCAATCCTGAGCTTTCGAAGTTTTTTTAAGAGTAAAGTATTTTTTTGTCTTCAATATTTGAGGTAAGTTTTATTTGTGTCTTTAACATTTAAATCGTTCTATTTGTATTCTTAACGTTTATAAAAGTGATTCAATGTTATCTTACTATCAATTATACTAACAAATTAGATTATATTTTTCAATTATTCTCAATTGGATGTATTTATTCTCAATTAGGTCTCACTTGGATGTGTTCGATTTTAATATTACACCCACTATTTGTGTTTAGATTCAATTATGTCCCTAAAAAAGTGAATTATGTAAATATTGTAAGAATTAATTTCAATTTTTGATGAGCTATTTTTCGGACTGGATCATCGATTCTATCCCAGACATTTGTATTCTAACTTCAAGAAGAGATTTTTAAAACTCAAATTAAAGCGTTCATGATGTGTAATTGACGACAGGATAACATTGAATCACTTTTACAAACATTAGGGATACAAATAGGACGATTTAAACGTTAGAGACACAAATAGGATTTACCCCAAACGTTGGGAACAAAAACGATACTTTACTCTTTTTTTAAAAAATGATGATCCTATAATTTTCCATCATTTAATCATTATTACAATTTTTTTATTTTATTTTTTGTTTGATTGTGTATATAGATATAGCATTGCAAAAATATTATTTGATTCGATCTATCTTAATTAATTTACATGTTCAGTTGAGATACTACAACACAGGTGGGTATAGCGGCTAAAAATTGTCGACTATTTATCTAACCGTCACAAATTTTAGAGATATCAGCAATTGACATTTATGTACCACAGCATCTGATTGACTAGCGACTCCTGCATGAAGAACGGTCGCTAATAAGGACATTTATCATAATTCATTTATTCAATTTTCAATCTCTTTTGTTATCTTATAACCAATAATTCTCTCCGCAGCTGTAGAAATTCGCAAACTGAGATTGGTAGCGCAAGAAACTCTAACGTCACTGTTCCACCATGCGTTACTGCTATTCATCCATCCTCCTTCTTTCTGGCGTTCATCTTTGCCTCTTCTCCACAGTGTGTAAAACCCCTATTCCCTCTTTCACGATGCACGAAAATCCATAATCTCTGCTTCATCCCGCACCCCCATGTGGTTGTGAAGTCACGCGATTGCCATCTGTCTTTCTTTTTCCATCGTCAACCTTTTGCTTCTCCTCCATAATGTGTGAAACCCCTGCTTCCTTCTCTACGGTGCGTGAAATTGTTAATCTTTGCTCCACCGTGTGTTTTTGTGTTGTTTTGTAGTCGATCTCATGGCGTCCCATACATTCTCCTCTCACCGTCGTCGAAAATTTTCCTCTCCTCAACCGTGCGTGAAATTCTTACACCCTCTTATGCTGTGCGCGAATATGAGCTATCGCAGCCTCTCTATCCTATCACTGATTTATTCTTTCATATTGATCTTTCTTTCTTTTTTTATTTTTGATCACTTACAAAATTTAAATCCTATTTTCTATAAAATTTGTCTATATCTTCTTAGTTCAGATTATGATTTCAGGTTATTTTGATTCAAACTTTGTATATATTTTCTAATTTAATTGGAATTAATTGTGGCTATTTAGAGTTAAGAATTTGAAGATATTATTATTTTAATTTATTGTGTGCTTTGTAATGAAAGTGAAAGTTAGAATAAATAAATACAAATAGTTAATAATTATTTGATGGTTTGATTGATTTAGTTTCAATAATGTTTGATCCAGTTTCAATAATTATTATACGGTGATTATTTACGTAAAATTTTTTTTATATAACAATATAACTAAATTTTTTTAAATAATTTAATATATTTAATTAAATTATTTAAAATAATATATCAACATTATAACTATCAACTTTATATTTTAGAAAATAGTCACAATTTGTTATTAACGTTTTTATGACGCTCTCCGCAATGAAGTTTAGTGCAACATAAGAAAATGATAATATTATCCAACTTAATTAGGTAAAGGATAGTTAAGTTAATAAATTTACACAAAACAAAAACATTATCAATCTTAATCATCTTCTTTTTACTTTCAATTGATATAAACTAATAATAATTTGTAGTTAATTTTTTTTAAACAAAAAAAGTCAAAGAGATTACAAATATTGATGAATCTTCATCATCTTGTGCATATATATACTTGTAACTTGTAAGTAATTAAAATCCTAGAAACCAAACTTAACCTTTAATAATAATCATATCATTAATCTACAATTAGAGAAGAAAAATAAACACTTGGAAATTGCCAATCAATAAAACCTTCCAACAAATTGAAGAAGTTTTTCAATCACAATTATTTGAGGGAGGAAGGATGATTATTAAGAAGAGATTGTTGATGAGCTTGGGCATTCATGGCCAACTCAAATTGCTTAACTGAAATTGGAGATAAACACAGGAACTCAGGTGCATTAGGGGGATTATTAATGTCCCAATTCTTCACATTATTATTATTATTATTATTGTTATTGTTATTAATTGTGGTTGTTGATCCATCAAGTCCAATATGTGTCACATGCTTCACATCTGTTGGATAACCTATTTCCATCTCAGGCTCCTCCTCCTCAATAACATCCTCTTTATAAACTGAAATTAAATGAAAGAGATTTATTCAACAAATTAAATTACACACAATGATATAAAATTTAAATAATAAATAGAATAAAATATTCTTTATCTCCAATATTTCTCATGTTTTAAAATTATTTTTAATACTTATTTTGATTTAATATTGAGTAAATTGTCAAATTAATTATCGAAAGATTTCATAAACTTATCATACTAATAGTTTATTAAGACTTCTATATGTGTTGTAGTATTACTTAACGTGCCATATTAATAAATTTTGGCGCTGTCAACAAAAGAAATAACAAAAGGATTAATGTGATTAATTTAAAATTTTTGAATGACCAATTTGATTAAAAAAATATTTTAAAAATTAATTTGGAGAACGAGTGATCTTTCAGGAATAAATTTAATTATTTATCCTATTTTTATTTAATGTTTAAGATAAATTTTAGGGCAATTTACTTAAATAAATAGAATGGCAGAATTTTTTACCTAAATATGCAAAACTGATTGTTGTTACGTGCATGTGCAAAAACGTATTCTATGTAATCCGTGGCAACCCACCACGGTTTACGAAACCTGCATAAACCGTGGCAGTCACAACGGTTTAGGAGCAAAAAATATTGAGTGTAAACCGTGGTAAGTCACCACGGTTTACGAAGGATGGATGGCATGCATAAACCGTGGTAAGTCACCACGGTTTATAAAGAAAGTGGCTTACACATAAAACCCGGTAACCCACCGCGGTTTATGTGTGTGTAGCTATATAAGTAATCTTGTCTAAATTTTTGTTAACAAGGTAATTATTTAATATAGAAAATCCAAACAGAACATTTATTTTTTTCCAAAGATAGTACTACTATATACATTTTTTCACAAAAATCCTGTAATTAAATATTTTGTTAGTACACTTTGTATCATGTTACATTAAAAATAATAAAAAAAATTAACAATAAGGTATTAAACATATATATAGGATAGCATGTTACCAAAAATAGTATAAAGGATATAACAATATAATATAAGCTATAGCATGATCACCAAAAAATAATATGGGCATGAGTAATGGCAGAAAAATACAGAATAGTACAATATATGCCATATATATTGTTATGTATTACTATATACTATTTTTTTTATATGGTCTCGAATTGAGATTATTATTTTATTTTTTTATTTTTACTTTACAGATGGAGATTTACATTTTAAGATTTTTCTTAGTTCTGTACTCTTGATTCTGTATTTTAATACCATTACTCATGCCCATATTATTTTTTGGTGATCATGCTATAGCTTATATTATATTGTTATATCCTTTATACTATTTTTGGTAACATGCTATCCTATATATATGTTTAATACCTTATTGTTAATTTTTTTTATTATTTTTAATGTAACATGATACAAAGTGTACTAACAAAATATTTAATTACAGGATTTTTGTGAAAAAATGTATATAGTAGTACTATCTTTGAAAAAAAAATAAATGTTCTGTTTGGATTTTCTATATTAAATAATTATCTTGTTAACAAAAATTTAGACAAGATTACTTATATAGCTACACACATAAACCGCGGTGGGTTACCGGGTTTTATGTGTAAGCCACTTTCTTCATAAACCGTGGTGACTTACCACGGTTTATGCATGCCATCCATCCTTCGTAAACCGTGGTGACTTACCACGGTTTACACTCAATATTTTTTGTCCCTAAACCGTTGTAACCTGCCACGATTTATACAGGTTTTGTAAACCGTGGTGGGTTGCCACGGATTACATAGAGTACGTTTTTGCACATGCACGTAACAACAATCAGTTTTGCACATTTAAGTAAAGGATTCTGCCATTCTATTTATTTAGGTAAATTGTCCTAAATTTTACTTATATTTCTATCGGCAATTTTTTTGAAAGAGCTGTATTTTCTTTTACATAGCTATCCACAATCAATATAGTAGTGAGTAATTATTCTTTTCAAGTGTAATTATTTTTTTTTTCTAAAAAGGTTCACTTTTTGTCATTAGATAATAGATACTATACAGTAATATACACATCTTCAAAGATTTGGTAGTTATGTCAATATCCTAATTTTTTTGAAGTGTAAATGGGCTAATCATTGTATGCAAATATTTAAATAAAAAATAATCTTAGCCCAGCCCATTTCAGTAAAAAAAGTTTAACAATTAAATAATTAGTCAAAAAACACGTCCAAAAAAAAAATAATTAGTCAAAAAAGAAAAAAAAGTAGAAAAGAGAACACTAGTACATTTTTTTCTTAAAAGAATATCAAGTCTATGTTATATAACACTTGTTAATTATTCTTAAAACTGAATGATATTTTTCCTATAATTTTCAGGTAAATTGACAATTATCTTTTCAGGTTATTTTAATTCTTAACTACTTTTGAGACACACACACTTATATTCTTACAACAAATATTTGCGTTTGAAAAATCCTTGTTAAATCATTTTCAAGGTCGTTGTACCTAATTGATAGATTATAGGTTTATAACCACCAACCAAAGTGTTGTATTAAATTATATTTAAATGGAATATACCGTAATATCTTTTGTACATTAAGAAATCAAATATGCCCAAGAAATATTCTCTTGTTGGTTGAGGAGATATGTAACTTAATTTAACTAATTCTTGAACCAATGCAAGTTTAGATGACGATGCAACTAGGTATTCTTTAAAATTCAGTCTTTGATCAATTTTTAGAAAAGAGAATAAATAAAAAAGAGGTCGTAAAAATAGATATTTAAATTAATTAAATAATAATAAATTTTTAAAAAATCAATTAAAATTTAAAATTTAAAAGACAAGTAGTATTTTTTATTGGATTAAAGCCATACCTAGTTGGTAATTACTAATAAGGCAATAAAAATTGTTTAGTGATGAGAAATTTCGATAATAAAATAAATTTTAATTTTATTGTGTTCAATGTGAAAAAGAAAAAAAAAAGATAGGCGGTAATATTATAAAATGAGGAAAAAATAGATATGCAAATAATAAGTGGGTACAATTTAGTGTCTTATTTTGTAATTAAATAAAACTGTCACGACTAAAAAACAACAAAATAGTTGCGAATGTTACCTGCAAATTTTTTTGCAAAAATTTGTTGCAAATTTTGATATATATATTTTTTCCTTCTAAAGTACCATTATATTTTTTTAAAAATATTAAATATTATTTTTTATTATTATATACATTTAATAAATTAAAGAATAAATAATTATTAAAGAAAGACCAAATTTTCTTAGTTTTTTTTAATATACAAATTTGGAGAAGAGGAGCAGAACACCATTTATATATCTATATAATATATAGTCAAAATTATATACCACAGATAAAAATTTCACTATTAAATGATGAAAAAATTTAGGGGTCAGCAATTTTTGTGTTTTGTGGTCAGCACTTAACCATTAAAAAAAAATGAGTGATTTTCTACCATTAGATATAATCTCACACCATTAAAAATACTATTGATGGCCAATTGATGGTTACAAAACACAAAAGCTGCTGGTACCTAACATTCCTCTTAAGTTATATACAATATACATAGTAATAACTAATGCAAATAAAATAGAGATCATAATAAATAATGAACTCACAAAATAATTGAGACAAACTCTTGATGCCTCTGATTAATCTCTGAATTCCAGCAGCAACGTTAGGCTTTGGTAGAACTAGAAACCCAGAAGAAGGTTTGAGTCTCTTCATCATCATCTTCCCTTTGATCTTTGATGATCTTTGACAATGATCTTCTCCTTCTTTTCTTCCTTACATAGAAAAATTATAGATCTCAAATTACATAGATACCAATAAATCAAAGATAGGTAGAGAGAGAGAGAGAGAGAGAGTATGCTACTTGGAACAATAATAGTGCCTTTTGAATCATCAGGTTTTGGTCTTTTGGGTGCACCTAATTGAACACTTGAATGAGAAGCACATCCAAATGAGAATGGAAGAACTACTAATCTTTCCATATTATTCTTTTTTCTCATATTTTTCTCCCAAACCCCAAAAGTTTTAGTGTATAGTTATAATTTAATTCGTGATGTATGTCTCAAAGCATAGACTATATAGCTAGGTATATCATCATATAAGAGAGACTAAATAGATAGGATTATGTTGAGGTTGCTTCATACCTTTATGAGCAAGGTAGAATGATTTTCATGAAGATAGGAAATTATTATTCAATCCTAAGTTTGGTATATGTGAGAGGAATAATTTTAATAATAATAATAATAATAGTGTGTATTAATTATGATAATGGAGTGGGTATTTTATATATATTAGGGTTGGTAGTTGATTAAACTGTCCAACTCAGGCTTTTAATTTGGTGTTGTTAAGAGCCAACAATAGTGGGATTAGTGTATGAGTTCTAATTTTAATTAGGTTTAATTATATTGTCGGTCTCTATTTTATTAAATTTTTAATTAAGTTTTTATAATTTTTTTAATTAGGTTTTTATATTATATCATATTTTATAATTAAGTTTTTACTGTGATAAAAACATTGAAATTAACAAAATATTCTGTTAAATTATACAGAATATTTACTTAAGTGTTAGATATATTCCTTTTGTTTAATAAAATATTTCGTTAATTCTATCGTTTTTATCACAGTAAGGACTTAATTACAAAATCTGATACGTATAAGGATTCAATTGAAAAAAAAAATATAAAAATCCAATTGAAAATTTAGTAAAATTATAGAAATTCACGGAATAATCAAACATTTTAATTAATATATATAATTTTAGTATGCTGATANTAAATTTATACTTTTGTATAAATTTTTAAGTAATAAATTTTAAAATTAATTATTTTTAATTATATATATACATATATATTTTCATTCTACAAGCTCCCAAATATATAATGATCACCTTATTCCAAAGTGGGCTCCTCCAAAGTTGCATAATCACTTGTGTACTAAGGCATTCCATCTTTTGTGGATTTTTCTTCTTTTTTCTTTTTGTTTTGACATCTTAATTATAATTATTGTTGTTGTTATATATTATTATTACCACTACTTTACATCAAGGTGTTTTCTTCAGTTTTTTTTTTCCTTTGTAATTTTGTCATTTTGAGACTCATTATTGATTATTGGATCCTATGATTGATATTCTTACTTATAACACACTATATATAATTAATACTATCTATCAACATCATTGAGTGAATCACAAGTGAGTTCCGCAAATAATACTCAACCACATGTTATGATCATCTTGTTCCTTCTTCTTTTTTTTTCCCCTTAAGTTTAATTTTTTTATATTCAATTTTTATTTGTCATGCATGAATAGAATTTTAAAAAATTATGTAGTAAATATATTTTTACAAAACAATAAATTTTAAAAAATATATATAAAACTAGCGTTTGGTGGATAGACAGAAATTGAAAGATAGAGATTAAAAAATAGAGACTAAGAGACAGAAATAAATCTCAGTATTTGGTATAAAGTGGGAGATAGAAATTAAAACAAAAATGAAACTCTAATTTAATTTGTATAAATAATAAAATTGAAATTAATTAATTAACATTGGGATATTTTAGGTATAAAATATTATTAAAGTTTTCGTCTTTGTCTCCGGTCTCTTGTGTCCCTACTTTTTAGAGATACTAAAATACTGAAATTTTAATATCAATCTCTAAACCAACAAACATAATATTAAATCTCAATCTCTCTATCTCTGTTTCAATAGTCAATACTTCAAAATAAATAAACGCTACCTAAGAGTCAAGAAAGATTAAAATATTTTGACAGATTCGTAAAGGAGGGATTGATGGATGCATTGAATGCATTGAAAGGTAAGGTAAATTACTTCTGAAAATATTATTCATCAACTAATTAATTAATAAGATTACGATTTTATGTTGTTTTTTAATCGCAGAGTTAATTGATTATAATAATTAACCATTATAAAATGTATCTCAGTACCTATATATAATTAAAATAATAGCTTTTGAATATTGTTGTCTCTGCCGTCTTTCGTTTAATACTGGTTGTTCTATCCATAAACTATTTATAAACATGCATGTGTTAAGTGGATCCGGATTTGATTTGATTAAGATTATTATATAACAATTGCTAAATGAGTTTGGACACTAAAGAAAGTTAATGGTTAGAAATATAATTGTTCATTATTTTTTAATTTAAATTTTTGAGATAAATAATTATTACATGACATAATATTAAAATTTTTATGATTTAAAAATTTAATATCAATTTTTATTGTCTAGAAAAGTGCATAAGACATACACAAAAAAATTTATACAAAAAAATGATAACATGATATTAAAATTTTTATAATTAAAAATATTCTAAAAATAAAAGTAAAAATCATCTTTGTTAACAAAAAAATTCCAACAAAAAAATTCTAATTTGGAGATAAGTAATTCTATGATATTAATTATGTATTACAATATATATANTATTTATATAAAAATGAAAATTCAACTGCAGTTAACTTCACGTGAAATTAATAATTGAGAACTTAGATAAAAATTTAGTCAAATTATTTAATTGCTCTCAATTATCAACTTTTTATAAAGTTAACTTCACCTGGATTTTTACCTTATATAAAATATATATTTAATTATTGATTTTTAATATGAACACAGAGTCTCTGAATTTTCTAAATCAGTAATAATTTCTTTCATTCAGCCATATATATAAAATCAGAAAAATAAAAATCTTCCTTAAAATGATATTTTCATTTTTATCGTCCCATCAAAGTGGCCAGATACTGAGTCAAATAAACCTAATCATATAGCTCTGTTCCTATATCTATATTTATTTAGCATCAAATCAAAATTTTAAACTAATAGTGATGTTAAGTCTTCGTCCACCAAGAGAACAAGTAATTAACTCATGAACAGTTTAAACTAAACACTCATCAAACGTAAGCATCATGATTATTACTTGTATTAATAAAATGTACTATGCAGTCCTAATACACATTCATATCATTATAGCCTTATGGTTATGCAAGGTTATACTAATTAATTAGCCTACGACTGATTTAATTAAGGGACAATAATAAAGACCATGCATTCTGATATTCTTTAATATATAATTAATAAGGGAAAAAAAAATCGATCAAATTATATTTGAATCTATATACAAGCCGTAATATAATATGGATGGGGATATAATTTGATTGATTTCTTTATTTTTTTTCCCTTAATTATATGATTTTCTTAATTAAGAAAAAATTGCATGCTATCTGAACAAATCATATCTTGCCAGTTATATTCATATATGAACATAATATAAACTATTAATAGATAAATGAATACTGCAAAATTCTTAATTATAATTCATTCTTGACTAATATATAAATGTTTCTCATTTTTAAATCAAATAAGTTCGTTGCTCTTTAAAACTCATCAATGGCTAATGTGTGGTCATAAATATACAAGTATTTATGGTTTGAGTGAATTGGTCTCAAAATGATTATTAATAGTAATAATCCCTCATTAGAATACATTTTTAATTCTATAATGTTTCGGGGCCATATATTGTTTGGAACCTCAGGCAGCTATAACTTTTTTTTAAAAAATATATTAGTTTTCTCATTTATATTTCTTAATTATAACTAAAATAAATAGATAATTTTAGATATACTAAATATATAATTATAAGAGTAAAGCGACAATTTGATTTTTGAGGATTTTGATCTCAAACTAATTAGTCATTAAAAAAAAATACTAATTAAGTCCATCACGATAATAAATAATGGACATGTACGTCTTTTCATCAATGGATAATGTAAAATAAAACGGAGTTGTCCATGTATTTTATTATCTACAGTAGTGCGTGTTCCGTTGTTGTCATGTGAGTATAAAAATAATGTAGTTTTGGATAATGAAACATTTATTATCTTTTGAATTTGCATATAATCTTTTTTAACTGTTCTCTATTTATCACGAATTCTACTAAAATAAGTGAATGAAGTTTCACTTTAAAAGTTGTTATCTAATATCTGCACGGCGATTTTTCATAAATAAACACATCACAATAGATAACGGTATCGTTAAGTTTTATGAAATGAATTTATAGAAGGACATTACATGTCTACTATTCACTATCGTGGATGAGTAAATTGGTATTTTTTTTCTTCAAAACTAATTGGTCTGAGATTAAAATATTCGAAGACCTAATTATTACTTTATTATAATTATAAATATTAAATTAAATAATTTTATATTATTAGTACTCTTTAAATTTCATATTTCTTAATTACTCCTTCTTGTTAATTAACATTTATAATTGCATTTGGTAATCTTAATTTGTCTAGCATGCATGCATGTGTGATGCCTATATATATATACACATATAAGAAATTAAGAATCTTACGTGACTTAATTTCTTGATTTAGTCCTCAAATTTCTATTCTTCTTCTCCTTCTTCTTCTTCCATAGTTATTCCTTTTTAAGCCAAAAAGAAAATGAATAATTCATTGAATTTTTTCAGAACAAATCTTTTCCCATGATTTCTTTCCATATATCATTCCTTATATTTAATGCCCTTCTTATAAAATAAGAATCAAACTCTTTCATCACAAAATCAATCTCTCTCCCTCTTTTTTTTCTTATGATTCATCAGAGAGAAATAACAAACACATACATTATATTCTTCTTCTTCTTCAAAGTCAAACACAAGAAAGAATGATGGACAATAAGTCACCATTAAGGAGGTACTTTGAACAATTCCGGTTTGTTTTTCTCACCATCTTTCTTTTCTACATGTCAATGATTCTCTTGGATTATTATTCTGTTATCAAAGAAAATGGTTTCTCCTTAAAACCATTCAAAACCAATGGTGCAAACCATCATGATGTTGATAATAACAATAATACTCCTATTACACCTTCAATTCCCTCACTCAATTTCACTCAAAACAATTCAACAACAAATGGGGTTGAATTCAATAGCACAGAAGAGAAACAAATGATTCCTCCTCCTCCTCCTCCTCCTCCTTTGATTAGAGACAACAATGTTAATGTTGATGAACTTATTGTTACACCAAATAGTAATAATAAGGCTCCACCAATAAGAAATTCAGACCCTTGTTATGGCCAATATATCTATGTTCATAAACTTCCTAGCAGGTTCAATGATGATTTATTAAAGAGATGTCGCAGTTTATTGCATTGGGGTGATATGTGTCCTTATCTCACAAATTTAGGACTTGGTCCTAAGATTATTGAGAATGCAAAGGTTTTGTTGAAGGATACTTGGTACCAAACAAACCAATTCTCCTTAGAAGTTATTTTCCACAACATTATGAAGCATTACAAGTGCTTAACCAATGATTCTGCATTGGCCTCAGCAATATTTGTGCCTTATTATGCTGGTCTTAATGTTGGTCAATACCTTTGGGGATATGATGATAGAATTAGAGATGAAGCTCCATTAGCACTTGTGGAATGGCTTTCAAATCAGAAAGAATGGAAGAGGATGTGGGGTAGGGATCATTTTCTGATTGGTGGAAGAACAGCATATGATTTTAGAAGAAAAAGTGGTGATTTTGGTGATTGGGGGACCAAGTTAATGTTCTTGCCAGAAGCTAGGAACATGTCAATGTTGACAATTGAGACAGATTCCTATGACAATGATTTCCCAATTCCATATCCAACTTACTTTCACCCTTCAAAGGATCTTCAAGTTTCTTTGTGGCAAAAGAGAATGAGAAGAATGAAGAGGCCTTATTTGTTCACCTTCGCGGGCGCCCCAAGGCCTAATGCACCGTATTCCATCAGAAACGAGCTGATCAGACAATGCCTGTCTTCTAGAAGTTGCAAACTCCTAAGCTGCTACAAAGGTAAAAACAACAAAAATACTTGTGAAGATCCGGTCAGCATCATGAGTGTTTTTCAAAGATCAATCTTTTGCTTGGAGCCGTCCGGCGATTCCTACACGAGGAGATCAACTTTCGACGCGATCTTAGCCGGCTGCATACCGGTTTTCTTCCATCCAAAGTCAGCTTATGAACAATATAGATGGCATTTACCAAAAGACTATTTAAGCTACTCTGTGTTCATACCTGAAGGTGATGTTAGAGAGAACAAAGCAATTATCAATGACACATTGGCTAGGATTTCTAGGACTAGAATTTCTAAGATGAGAGAAGAAGTTATTAGGCTTATTCCAAGAGTTACATACCGTGAACCAAGGTCTAGATTAGGGAAAGTTGAGGATGCATTTGATATAGCAGTTAAGGGTATTATCAGAAGAGTAGAAGAAATAAAAAAGGAGATTTCATCATCAACAGACAATGTTTATTATTCTAATGAATGAAGATGGTTCATAAGGTCTCAAATTTGCTCATGGATTTTTCTCACCCTTTTGGAGATGGATCATGCATGCATGGATGATGTTGTTATTTAGAAATCTTCATTACAAATCATTTGAAAGGTCTAATTAGTTGCATTTTATTTTTGACAACCTTTGTACATATTTAAGTCTGAATACCAAATATTACATATTGCTTCAACTAGAAAAGAAAAAAAGCGAATTCTTCCACTATATTTTGTTTTAAAAATTCTATGAAGAAATAGAAATGTGAACTGTGTTTTGTAGAATACATATGAAGTTATCTGCAATAGAATCTAAAAACCACTTCGAAGTTAAGAATACAAAATCAGCAGCTAGAAATTTCAAAGGTTCACTGATGTAACCAAATTCATTTCAAAAGGGAACACAATACATAAATGCCCTTTACATTGATCTATTTATTTTTAAAGTATCAACACTCCAGAGGGTGAAATGGTAAATTAAATATTAAGGGCTGAACTTGATCAAACAACTTTCCAAGAAGAAAGTGGTGGAGTATCAGAGTTCTTCCATGTAGGTACAAAACCATCTGGAAATCTATCACCCTTGACAACATCTGCGGCAGCAAAGGACTCAAGTTCTGTCATTTCTTGTGGTGTAAGTTTCACAGACAAGGCTCCAATGTTGGCGTTAAAGTTCTCAATTTTGGTGGTCCCGGGTATGGGGCAGACATCATTGCCTTGGTGGTGAAGCCATGCCAATGCAAACTGAGATGGAGTACAACCTTTCTTCATGGCCATTTCGTTAACCCTCTCGAATATAGTCTTGTTTGTCTCCAGGTTTTCAGGTTGGAATCTAGGCAGAGCCTGCAACACAACACACAACATAAGATTTTATAATTTATGTATCACTATGAACATTTGAAAAACATAATATTGTAAGATGCAGTGTATAAATTTGGATTTGGTATATGTTATGAAGTCAATATATTACCATATATCTTTTTAAGGACACTGATTAACAAAATCCTAATAATAATAGTAGTAGTAGTAGGTAAGTTATCCACTAAAGTTTGACTTGTTAAAATTTGTTTTAAGACACCAAGTTTTGAAGTAGATGAAAATGTGTGACTCTCAGCAGAAAAACATGATCATGGACATGCACAAGTGATTGAAGCATGATTTCTGTAATAATTACAGACGTGCGAAACAAACCTTCCGAAAGTCATCCTGCGACAAAGTATCGATCAACTTTGATCCGGACGAAAAGAATCCGCGGCCAAGAGGACTATATGCAACAATTCCAATGCCAAGTTCCCTGAAAAGGACAATATTTGGAAAACATAAATTCCGGAATTGTATCATGATGTTTTTGAGAAGTCCTAGAAATAGAATTACTTTTTAACAAGAACATGAATGCTTGTGCTTTTAGATTCACACCTGCAAGTTGGAATTATTTCTTCCTCAACATCTCTAGACCAAAGAGACCATTCAATTTGCACAGCTGTTATGGGATGAACAGCATGTGCTCTTCTGATTGTTGAAGCTGACGCCTCAGATAGACCGATGTACTTTATTTTTCCCTCTTCAACAAGATTCTTAAGCTCCCCCATCTTGATTAAAAATTACAAGGGAAAAATTTCAAGTCATCATACATATCCCTGCCTCATCTCATATTCTAAGATTGTATCAAATATCAATGCCAGAACATGTTGCATACCCATATTCCTTAACTATATGATATAAAAACTTGGAAATAGACAAAAGCATTAAAGGATACAAAGACATATATTCAAAAATGCATATTGGGGTTATTGTAATATTAGTCCCTATGTCATCACATACAGATCAACATAAAGTACCGAATTCTACGTTAATCTATGTATATCAGGAACAACAATACACAATTTACAAGGTTCAACTTGCTGATTTTTCAGTGAACAAAAAACCCTTTATGAAGTTGGAGATAACAGAACTATCATAAGGCAAAAACAGAAGAACAAAGAAAGGGGTCAAACCGTGACTTCAATTGGCACGCGAGTATCAACTCTATGCTGGAAATAGAGATCAATGCAATCAATTTCAAGTCTCTTCAAGCTTCCCTCACAGGCAGCTCTCACATATTCTGGATCTCCACGGATTTCAAATTTCCCATCCTCAATAAAATTGAATGAAAACTTGGTTGCCAATTCAACCTTCTCTCTCATCCCTCCCTTCAGAGCCTGCCCCAAATTGAAACTAACTACATTAAAAGACATGATATCTTCACATAGAAAAAGCATACATCCCAATAATCCTTTTTTTTGGGTTTCTCAGCATGTCTAGTCCTCAAATTTTACATGCCGAGACTCAAACCCTCGACACTAGTTAGTTATTAAGGATGGAAAAGACCCCTTATTACTTCACCTTATTCCCCTGATTTGACATTCAAAGTGTCATGAAACCAATTATCCAAAAGCATAAACTATGAACATGATACAGAATATTCTCTATCTTGTTCTTACTCTGTCTCAGTAGATATCAACTAACTTGTATATGCAAATAACATTAGTCTGATTAAAACCAAGGAACTTCATATCAGAAAAAAATAGAAGGAATCAAAAGAAAATCCCAAAGGGTACCAGAATCAAAGTTCAAACAGGAACCTTTCCAATTAGAATTTCGTTGGTGTGAGGGCCATAGACATCAGCAGTGTCAAGGAATGTGACACCACTTTGAATAGCATGGTGGATTAGAGCAACCATGTCAGGTTCTGGTTTTGGAGGTCCATAGGCAGCAGACATTCCCATGCAACCAAGTCCTTGCTGAGACACTTCCAAGCCCTGTGAACCCAGCTTCATTCTTCCAACTTTAGCCATGTTGTGATGTGAAGATGATGGTAGCACTATGATTGATATCAGTGGAAGAAGCTGAATGTAGCTTTGTGAATGTTAATTGTCAAATGAGTATGATAGCTGTGACAATTTTATAGAGACCAATATCCTGTGAAGAAAGATTTATTTGTTATGATAAGATACAATGTGGTTCTCACTTCTCAATTAAAAAGCAGCTCATACTTCATAATCATAACCCATAGATACTAGATAGTATTTTGTAAAAAGAAGAAGAAATGTTATATATATATAAGGTGAATTAATTCGCTGATTGCTTAAAAAATGATTCATAATAGTCATAAAATATGCGTTCTTATACCTACCTTTTTCTTTTTCTTTCCTTTTCTTTTTACCCTTTTTATTATTTTTTATGAGTCATCTACTAATGCACACATGACACATGAGAATTATTTTAAGGTTTAAAACTATATATGTTTGAAATAAATAAAAGAATTATTTGCAATCGAACGTTCCAAAATTTCTTTATTCTATTTTGTCGCCCATTTTCTGATCACCTCTTTAACAAAATTATTTTTCTTATGCAAAATTCCCATAAGCCCTATAAAGAGTGGAGGCATAAGAGACTAAAACTTTAATAACATTTATTTGTAAAATTAATTTCATTCTACTTTTAAATTCTAAATCTAACCTCACCTTCTCTTTTTCAACTCCAAATCTAACCTCACACTAGAGTGAGACCCGCGCAATGCGCGAAGGAGTAGATTATTTATATTATACAGTGTATTTTAATAAATGTTATATTAAAAATATGTTAGAGAACATAGTATAAATAGATTTTGAATTTATTTATTTTTAAAAAAGATATAGATTATTTATATTAGAGTTATATAAAATTGCATTTTCAGTTTTTTTTTTTCGTTTTGCATTAAAGCTACACTTTGTCTTTTCTTATGTTTTTTGTTTGTTTGTAAATAAAAATATTATATTAAATTTAAGAAATTTTTTACAATTAATATGAGAGATTAAGAAATGAAGAATAATAAAAGTCTTAATATGTATAAGTTGTAAAATATGAATATTTGTAACTGAAAGTTTTTATAATTATTATTATTATGACACTTTTAATGTATGTTTATTGCATTTAATTAATACTTGATGTTTCAATTGAATAATAATAGATAAGAGTTTTTTTTTAAAATTTTTTTAAAACATTTTATTTTACTAAATAGTGGTTGGTTGATTTTTATCTTTTGCCAAGTCATTAGAATTGCTGATGTGACATCATTAGCAAAAAAAGGATGGCTTAAACTCATTGTGGAAGAGTTGGTATCAGTTTTTATATATTACTAAAATGAGACCTGCGCACTGCGCGGAACGGTAAATTAATGATAGTATATAATAAATATTAAAAGTTGTTATATTTTGTAAAAATAAATTAAATATGTGTAAATTAAAATTAAATTTAAAAGGTGTTTTATTTAAAATAATTTATAGTACAAAATATTTGGATGTTAGGAGTTGTACAAAGTGACATTTTTATTTGGTGGTTTGATTTTTACATTTATTTTAATTGATGAACTTAGTCTTCTTATGTAGCGCTCGTTTTCCTTTTTCTTTATTGGTTGTTGTTAGAGTTGTTACTTTCTTCTTTCTATCGTAGATTCTTATGAAGGCATGTTCTTTATGAATTGTTGAGTTGGATGCACTTTCTATTGTGTTGTTTGTTCCATCTTTGCATGTATGTTCTTCTTCCGAAGATATGTCTTGAATTTGTATGGTTTTCTTTCTTCCTAATCTCTTGATGGAGTGGTACTTCAATGCTATTACTTTTTTAGAGTGTCATTAGATTTGAAGCAATTGTACCCAATAATTTTTTTGCTTCGCCATCAAATAGTACAAAAATTATTGTAGCACTTTAATCTGAAACCTTTAATTGAATTCTGAATCTAAAATAAGTATTGGATTAGTAACTAATAATTTGATAGATAGAATTATGAAAAGTATATAGAGTTACTTTATTGTTGGATATTGTGGTGTTTAATTACATGTGCCACAAATGTAGTTGTTTTTTTTATATGTTTTTTTCGGACACTTTTCACATTCAACATAGTTTCATACAAATTTGTCATCAATTTCGTTTATAGTTGCTAAAATTGTGAAGATCTTTTTCTATTCCAATATTCAATTTATGTATTCATTAGGTATAGAGTATTTGAGTAAGTATGAATGTATGATGCATGTTGTGAGTTTTTTTTTTGTCATACCTGATCATCAGATTCTCGTTGCATGTTTATTAGATCTTGGATAGTTATTCGATTTCTAATCATTTTGCCTTAAAAGAATGATGCTCCATTGAATAAGTTTGAGATGTCTAATTCAGAAATAAATTTTTTGTGTTAAATTTGATGTTATTTAAAAGAATAGTGGTAAGAGACTTATATAAGTAGTTCAAATAGTATGGAATTTGAATACTTGTAACGTAAAATTTATTATAATTAATAATATTATTATGATATTTTTAATATGGATATTTATTACCTTTAGTAAGTTATTTATAAAAATTAATAAATTAATTGTTGGGATTATAATTATTTATAACGGTAAGATATAATAAATATAGGAATATGGATTCAATGTATTTGTACGTTACAAATTTATTGTATTGTATTTTTTTAGTTTTTTTTGTATATTTTATTTTTTGTTAATTTGAAAATAATAATTGATTTGGCAAGATTTGAGTGGTTGATTCTAACCTTTTGCCAAGTAAGCAATGTTGCTGACATGACGTTAGTAGAAGAAGAGAAATAGCTTCAAAGTAATGTGGATAAACTTATGTACCTACTTTTATATATTAAGAATAGAAGATAAATAGATAGATAATTTAGTGTTGTATACTTTAGTCTTTGTCTTTGTCTCAATCTCTCCATCTCTCTTCTAAAAGCAGCCTTAGAAAACAAATTAAGATTATTATTATTATTAGATAATTTTAAATGTTTTGTTTTAACTTTTAATAAATGCATAACAATTGTATTAAAAATCAAACTTTACACAATCTTTTATAATAAACTTCTTGATTAATAGCCAATGAGTAATAGCTCAAATGACATAGTCTCCCCATACTCAATTAAGAGATTCCAGGTTCGAGTCTCCTATCTTTGGTATAAAAAAAAAAAAAAATTCTTGATTAATATCTTTATCGGACACATATTAGCTAAACCCTTTATTAATTGTCACTAGCAAGTGAATTTTCTGGATTGTCAAAATCTTCACTACTACAATCAACTGCAAGTTGACCATTATCTGCAACTGAATAAGGACTCTTTTTTCATTGGCACAAATCCTCCATAAACCCTTATTTTATGTAGAGGCAGCAGAATCCAAAAACCACTTCAAAGTTAAGAATATACAAAATCAGCAGCTAGAAATTTGGAAGGTTCACTGATGTAACCAAATTCATTTCAAAAGGGAACACATACATGCCCTTCATACTTATCTATTTATTGAAAGTAACCAACACTCTTGAAGGTGCAATGATAAAATAAACATGATTAAACAGCTTTCCAAGAAGAAAGTGGTGGAGTATCAGAATTCTTCCATGTAGCTAACATACCCTCTGCATATCTATCACCCTTGACAACATCCGCGGTAGCAAAGGACTCGAGTTCTGTCATTTCTTGCCGTGTAAGTTTCACAGACAAGGCTCCAATGTTGTCATTAAAGTTCTCAATTTTGGTCGTTCCAGGTATGGGGCAGACATCATTGCCTTGGTGGTGAAGCCATGCCAATGCAAGCTGAGATGGAGTGCATCCTTTTTTCGCGGCCATTTCATTGACCCTCTCGAATATAGTCTTGTTCGTCTCCAGGTTTTCAGGTTGGAATCTAGGCAGAGCCTGCAACACAACACAAAACATAAGGTTTTATAATTTATGTATCATTGATGAACATTTGAGAAACATAATATAGTAAGATGTAAGTGTTATATAGGGAAACCTGTTAAATTTGGATTTGATATATGTTATGAAATCAGTATATATTATCATGTATCTTTTTTAGGACACTGATTAACAAAATCCTCTTAATATTAGTAGGTAAGTAATCCACTGAAGTTTGACTTGTTAAAATTTGTGAAAGGCACAAGGTTTTGAAGTAGATGAAAATGTGTGACTATGAGCAGAAAACATGATTAAGGAAATGCACATCACACAAACCTTCCGGAAGTCGTTCTGCGACAAATTATCAAGCAACTTTGATCCGGAGGAAAAGAATCCGCGGCCAAGAGGACTATATGCAACAATTCCAATGCCAAGTTCCCTGAAAAGGACAATGTTCGGAAGCCAAAAATTCAGAAGTCCTAGAAATAGAATTGCTTGTTAAAAAGAACATTAATCCTTGTGCTTTAGATTCACACCTGCAAGTTGGAATTATTTCTTCCTCGACATCTCTAGACCATAGAGACCATTCAATTTGCACAGCAGTTATGGGATGAACAGCATGTGCTCTTCTGATTGTTGAAGGCGACGCCTCAGATAGACCGATGTACTTTATTTTTCCCTCTTCAACAAGTTTCTTAAGCTCCCCAATCTTGATGAACAATTACAAGGAAAAATTTGAAGTCATCATACATATCTCTTCATATATGCAATTATCTCATATCCTAAGACTGTTTCAAGTGTGTTGTTGTACAATACAATACATGGTTAAATAAGTTTTTGGTTGATGCAAAGCTGGTGATTTATATTTTGGTCCCAACATAATTACAGGTACCAATTTCTAAGTTGATCTATGTATATCTGGAATAATATAGAGACACTTTACTGATTTTACAATGAACAGAAACTTATTTAAGCCTCCATAAATGACATCAAGTTGGTGATAAGGCAAAAACAAAAAGAGAAAGAAAGAGGTCTAACAGTGAGTTCTATTGGCACGCGAGTATCAACTCTATGCTGGAAATAGAGATCAATGCAATCAATGTCAAGTCTCTTCAAGCTTCCCTCACAGGAAGCTCTCACATATTCTGGATCTCCACGGATATCGAATTTCCTTTCCCCAATAATATTGATTGAAAACTTGGTTGCCAATTCAACCTTCTCTCTCAGCCCTCCCTTCAGAGCCTGCCAAAAATTGAAACTAACTACAATAAAAGACATGATATCTCTTCACATAGAAAGAGTATACATCCCAATAACTGTTTGATCTCTTAAACAAAATTTCACATGCCGAGACTCAAACCCTCGACACTAGTTAGTTATTGAGGATGGAAACGACTCCTTACTACTTCACCTTAGTCCTCTGATTTGACATTCAGAGTGTCATGAAACCACTTATCCAAAACCATAAACTGATAGGAAGATGTACATGAACAAGAAACAGAATATTCTCTGTCTTGTTCTTACTCTATCTCAAGAGATATCAACTAACTTGTATATGCAAATAACATTAGTCTAATTATAACCAAGGAACTTCATATCAGAAAAACATAAGAAATCAAAAGAAAATCCAAAAGGGTAGCTGAATCAAATATCAAGTAGGAACCTTTGCAATTAGAATTTCGTTGGTGTGAGGGCCATAGACATCAGCAGTGTCAAGGAATGTGACACCAGATTGAATAGCATGGTGGATGAGAGCAACCATGTCTGGTTCTGGTTTTGGAGGTCCATAGCCAGAAGACATTCCCATGCAACCAAGTCCTTGCTGAGACACCTCCAAGCCCTGTGAACCCAGCTTCATTCTTCCAACTTTAGCCATTGTTGTAATGTGACGATGATGGTAGCACTATGATATCAGTGGAAGAAGCTGAATGAAGCTTTGTGAATGTTAATTGTCAAATGACTATAGCTGTGAAGCGTCAAATGGCTGAGTATAGTTATTCTAAACAAGAAAGTAAATATAATTTTAATAAAAAAACTTGTCCCACTCCCAGCAGCCATTATAGAATATAGCAATTAGAAAAAGAACCCCACAAACCCACCCCCATTTAACTAATCAAATGGTGGACCTCACTTTTATTTTCTTTAAAAAAATGTTAATAGGACCTTTCACCTCATATATTTACATTGAAAAACTACTGGATCTTGAAGAAATAAAATAACACAAAATGAGTACTTACTTGTTAGTTACATTCATCCACTAATGACCATAATTTTTAATATTAAAAACAAAATACAAATCACTGAATCATTTAGATATGAAACTTTGTTTCCACCTTAGTCAAAGATTAATAGTAGAAGGCATGCCATTGCACTTTTGATGTGCTTAAGTCTTTTGTTTATTTAGACAGAGAAATACACAACACACACACATATGAAGTTATCTGCAGTAGAGTTCAAACTTCAGATCACTTAATTATTCGAAAGAACAAATCAACAGCAAGAAAATTAAACAGCTTTCCAAGAAGAGAGTGGTGGAGTATCAGAGTTCTTCCAGGTACTTAGATCGCCGGCATATCTATCACCCTTGACAGCATCCGCGGCAGCAAAGGACTCGAGTTCTGCCATTTCTTGTGGTGCAAGTTTCACAGATAAAGCAGCAATGTTTTGGTTAAAATTGTCAACTTTGGTGGTTCCAGGAATGGGGCAGACATCGTTTCCTTGGTGGTGAACCCATGCCAATGCAAGCTGAGATGGAGTGCATCCCTTCTTCACTGCCATTTCATTAACCCTCTCAAATATAGTCTTGTTCTTCTCCAGATTCTCTGCTTGGAATCTAGGCAGATTCTGTAACAGAACACATAAGATTAACCAAGCTACTTTACTTGTTTAACTTTGTTGATCAAGAAAACTGTATTCTGTTTAATGTGTTCAGTTAGCAATCATCAATATTATATGATATAATGCTAAGTATATAACTAAGGAAGATCAATATGGAAAATAATAGTGAGTTCATGATTAAAGTTTGAACTAATGAAAAATTGTAAATAATGCCAAGGTACACTTAATTATGAAAATGCTGAAGTAATTAGCACTAACTTGTGTTAACACAAACCTGTCTGAAGTCACCCTCAGATAAATTCTCAAGTATCTTTGTTCCTGATGAAAGGAATCCTCTCCCAAGAGGACTATATGCAACAATTCCAATACCAAGTTCTCTGAGAAGTATAAAATTTAGAAGCCATGAAATTAAATTGTGGATCATATATTTATATTGATGAGATAGGCTAAGATAATCCAATCATATAGATCATAGTAACTTCTATACAATCTATGCCATTGGATCATCTTAGTGTTTCAAACATCGAGTTATTCGTTGTCTTAAACTGCACCTGCAAGTTGGAATCACTTCTTCTTCAACATCTCTTGACCAAAGAGACCATTCTAACTGCACAGCTGATATGGGATGAACAGCATGTGCTCTTCTGATTGTTGAAGCTGAAGCCTCGGATAGACCAATGTATTTTATTTTTCCCTCCTCAACAAGCTTCTTAAGCTCACCAATCTTAACTTGAAATTGAAGAAGTGAAAAAAATTGAAGTAATCACACATAAAGTACTCCATTTTTAATACTTCGTGCTCTTAACAATTAACATACTAAATGTCAGTTCCATATAACAGATTGCATTTCCATAAGAATATGATATTCAATCTTGTTAACTGATAGAGAATTATAGAATAAAATGAAAAATTTAAACATAGTGTTCACTGAAGTAGTCCTAAAGATTCAAGATTAACTAAATAATAGTATTAGCACAGAGAAAGATTCAAACCGTTATTTCAATTGGAACACGTGTATCAATTCGATGTTGGTAATAGAGATCTATACAATCAATTTCAAGTCTCTTCAAGCTTCCCTCACAGGCAGCTCTCACATATGATGGATCACCACGGTTCTCAAATTTTTCATCATCAGAAATGCTGATACCAAATTTGGTTGCCAATTCAACCTTCTCTCTCACCCCTCCCTTCAAAGCCTGCTCAAAGTTCCAAACATTTCGTCATAATATCATATGCACAAGCCAAAACAAAATTATGACATTATTCATTTATAAAATTCAAACTTGAGAACTTGCTTAAGAAGAATCCATGATCTATAACAGAGAGAAAAGCAACACAAAATCTTGAAACACTCATTATTTTTTCACTTGGATAAGATCAACTGAACTGTTTATGCCAACTTATCTGTCTCCAATTAAGTCCAAGGATCAGAACAATAAAAATAAATAAAAAATCAGAAGAAAAGTCAAAAGAGTAGGTGAATCAAAGATCAAGTAGGAACCTTTCCAATCAGAACTTCATTGGTGTGAGGACCATAGACATCAGAGGTATCAAGGAATGTGACACCACTTTGAACAGCATGGTGAATGAGAGCAACCATGTCAGGTTCTGGCTTTGGAGGTCCATAGTAAGCAGACATTCCCATGCAACCAAGTCCTTGCTGAGATACCTCCAAACCTTGTGATCCCAGTTTCATTCTTCCAACTTTAGCCATTGCTGTGTTGTGATGATGTGCTTGCAAGTTGCAACTATGATCAGTGTTCGAAGAGTGATGCAGAAGTTTTATTTGGCTTCTTTGGATGAATGTTCTGAGCTATGTGCCTACTCTTATAAGTAGTTTAAAACTCCATCATGACAGCAAGGCAAAGATTATTAATTAATATCATATTATTAATCATTCATTTCATTAGAAATCATTATGACTAATGAGGATAAATTTATGACTATCTCCATGTTGAAATAGTAGTTACAACACTTAGGTAAAATATATTATTTTTATCCAAGATTATGTACCAGTATATATATATTTAAGGTTCCGATTGTTGGATACGTTTGTTCTTGATTGGTATATTTCAAAACTTTTATTTTCAGTAGGTACAAAATAAAATAAATTATCTGTAAGAGAATATGCCCTAGGTCTTAATTATATGTTGGTTTTCATCTCTGATATGTCTTTATCTTCTTAAATGCAATGAAGTTAAATGGATTTGGTATTTGATTATCTCACTAAAGTTGAGGTTTTGGTGGGCTCAGTAAACTAGATCAGCATAATTTAGTGCAATTTAGTTAATGCCAAAAGCATAGTGCTCTTCTTCCTTTTGAATGCTTTTCTAAACAAAAACAATACTAAACTAAAAATAAAATAAGGGGAGTGGAGGAAGTCATAATTCCTATCACAATATCTGGTTCTGGTTTTGGAGGTCCATAGCCAGAAGACATTCCCATGCAACCAAGTCCTTGCTGAGACACCTCCAAGCCCTGTGAACCCAGCTTCATTCTTCCAACTTTAGCCATTGTTGTAATGTGAAGATGATGGTAGCACTATGATATCAGTGGATGAAGCAGAATGAAGCTTTGTGAATGTTAATTGTCAAATGACTACAGCTGTGAAACCTCAAATGGCTGAGTATAGTTATTCTAAACAAGAAAGTAAATATAATTTTTATAAAAAAAATTGTCCCACTCCCAGCAGCCAGTATAGAATATAGCAATTAGAAAAAGAACCCGACAAACCGACCCCCATTTAACTAATCAAATGGTGGACCTCACTTTTATTTTCTTTAAAAAAATGTTAATAGGACCTTCCACCTCACATTGAAAAACTATTGGATCTTGAAGAAATAAAATAAAACAAAATGAGTACTTACTTGTTAGTTACATTCAATATGACCATAATTTTTAACATAAAAAAAAAATACAATTCATTGAATCATTTAGATATGAAACTTTGTGCACGGGCCCAAAATGAGCCATGATCGGTGCTCAGGAAAATAATCCCCAAGCAAGCCTAACCGACTCAAATATAAGTTGAATAAGAAAATTTCAAAAATTTTAAATAAATTTACAATGTCTAAAATGAATAATTACATATTTTCAACAAACAAAAATAAAATAAATATGGGTGGATCCTGCCTGTGACATATGGAGCAGATGACGTCTAAGAACTCAACAACGAATAGATACCCATTGCAGATCATTACTCTTGAATAGAAAGGCTCACATAATCAAATATTTATTCTTGAAAAATATTTAAAAAAAAATGGAGTGAGTTTTGCAACCCAGTGACTAGACAGTACATCTATAATTCACATGAGACCATATAAACATAATTTTAGTTAGAAGATAATAATTTATATAAATAAGTGAATCAATAAGGGAGTTCTCATACAGAAATCAAATCAAAAGACCACACTTGGGCGGCTCCACCTCTATGGGTAGTCCTTTCCTCTTGTGTGTCCTAACAGAATAACAGATCTAACGTGTGTCCTACACGTTAGGCTAGCAACACCCCTGCTAGCTGGGGTCTGAGTTAGATGCATCTAAGTTAACGTCATAACCGCCGTTAACTACGGTTTTCTAATACGAGCCTCCCAAACTAATTCAAAACATACAGTTTCAAATACAATAAAAATTTAATCCTTCAAATTATAAAGTATCGAATCAAATCAAATCAAATCAGATAATATATTCTCATCAGAAATCTTTTTCAATCATATTTTCTCAATCTTAAGGCATTTCAAACATATTTTACAATTCCAAAATAAGTGAGTACCAACCAAATTTCAATGCTTCAAAAATATATATTCGAGTAAAACTCAAATGCTTTAAAATAATATAAAAATTCTTCAAACATACATATAGTCTCATAAAAATATATAGTCTCGTGTGCATATTAAAATGAGCTTAACAAGGATAAATATTTAGTTCTAATAAATCAATTAGTAAAACCAATTTAAAATCATTTGATAATAATCTTTGTGAGCATAACTAAGTTCAAAGCACCGTGTATCAAAATAATTATAGACGTAAAGCCAAACAATTATAAATGTAAAGCCTACTCACAAATTGGTCTCAAGGGACCGAAGAAACCAAACCAGAGTGCCAAGATAAAAGGTGAGGAAGGTTGAAGTAGAATGAAATGAAAGAGCACAAAATTTGGACCAAGGTAGTAGCAACAACTTCGATTCCTTACTGCAGCAACCTCAACAATAGCCCAAAGGAAATAAGAAGATGGAGCATCAGCAGCTCCAGTGACCCCCACCGGCAAGGACAGAATAGGCATAAGCAAAGCTGAGCTAGGGCAAACTTGCAGAGTTTCCAACTGCGACTTCCGACGACATCAGCACGGTTTCCGGTGACCAGAGGCGCGGTGGCGCAGCCTGTAGCAACGATGGAGGCGTACCAGCTCCCCCCTCCTTGCGAGACCCTCCTCTCTCTGGCCGTTGCCTTTCTCTCTCCTCAGCGAGCTCCTCTATCTCTCTTCGAAGCCCCATACCCGCAGCCGTGATGGCGACGACGAAGCTCCTCTTCCAGCGGCAGCAACAAGGCACGGCTGCGACGAGATGGCATTCCCTCTCTCTGTTCTGTGTCGCGTCTTTCTCTTTCACATGCGGTGGCTTCTTGTGGCGGCGATGGAGTCCTCGACGACGGCAGTGGAAGCTCCGACTGCGGCAGGGACGGTCTCCAGGGGCGACGGCAGGACAGCACC
>NC_029775.3:119628861-119667259 GCF_000817695.3 Arachis duranensis
AATATAATATAATATAATATAATATAATCTTAAACCAAGCTAATTATTGAAAGATTACATATTATTTTGAATTTATCTAATAAAAAAAACGTTATATTTTTGTCACGATCCAAAATGAGTCATGACTGGCGCTCAGCAAAATAATTTTATAGCAAGCCTAACATACTCAAATATAAGTTGAATAAGCAAGTTACAAATATTTTACAAATTCTAAAATAAGTAGTTATATATTTTTAACAAAAAAATTAGAATAACTAAGAATGGTTGGATCTTACCTGTGACATATGAAGTATATACTTCTAGGAATTTGACAAAGAATAGGTACTTATTGCAGACCGTTACTCTTGAATAGAAAGTCTCACATAGTCAAATATTTGTTCCTGAAAAATACTTTTAGAAAACGGGGTGAGTTTTACAACTCAGTGACTAGACAATACATCTATAATCAACATGAGACTATATAAATATTATTATCAAAGTAATATTAATTAGAAAGTAATAGTTGATAATAATAGGTGAATTAATAAGGGAGTTCTCATACAGAAATCAAATCAAAAGTCCACACATGGGCGGCTCCACCTCTATGGATAGCCCTTTCCTCTTGTATGTCCTAACAGAATAACAGATCTAACGTGTGACCTACATATTAGGCTAGCAACACCCCTGCTAGCTGGAGTCTGAGTCAGATGCATCTGTTAGTGTTGCAAGTGTGAGGAGTGTTGAAGTTAGTCCCACATCAAAGAAAGCAAGGAAGAGTGAGGAGTTTATAAGATGAGAGACTCATTAACTTGACACCTTAAGGTTTTGAGTTGGATGTGGTGTCTTCTCATCTTATGTTCTCTCGCTTGATTCCTCCCTGAAGTCTCCCCGGTGGTCGAGAGCTCCCCACGGTTGGCCCAACAAGTGGTATCAGAGCCGATGATTTAATCGGTCTGGTTTAAGGAGTATTTAAGGTGAAGCATCGAAAGTCTTCCCGGCAAAGGTGGTTCGGGCGGCGTGTCCCGCGGTGTTTGCGGCGGTGTGATGGACGAATACTCATATGTGGTGGAGGAGATAGAGGAGAGTTGATGCTTGTTGTGGAAGCTCACACTTGAGGGGAGGGGGAGATTGTTAGTATTGCAAGTGCGAGGAGTGTTAAAGTTAGTCCCATATCAAAGAAAGCAAGGAAGAGTGAGGATTTATAAGGCGAGAGAAACAACATCTAAGTTAACGTCATAACCGCCGTTAACTATGGTTTTCTAATACGAGCCTCCCAAACCAATTCAAAACATATAGCTTCAAATACAATAAATCTTTAATCTCTCAAATATATAAGTATCGAATCAAATCAATTAGATAATACTTTTTTATCAGAAATATTTTCAAATCATATTTTCTCAAACATAAAAACATATTTCATAATTTAAAAGTGAGTGCCAACAAATACTTTAATATTTCAAAAGTATATATTCGAATAAAATCAATATTCTAAATTAATATAAAATTTTATCAAACATATATATATATATATATATATATATATAGTCTCATGTAAAATTTCTAAAGTATGAATTTCATAAAAATAATTATTCTAATCAAATCAAAGTTCTTCAATAATAGTTTTATAAATATAATTAAAAACTCATAATAGCATAAACCAAAAGCTTAACGGTTATAAATGTAAAGCCTACTCATAGCATGGTCCTAATAGACCGAAGAGACCAAACCCGAAGTGTCGAATTAATGGGTACAAAACTGCGTAGAATTTGGACTCGAGTAGTAACAATAACTTCAATTCTCACTGCAGTATCATCAACAACAGCCCTAGTAGCAAGGGGGCAACAGCGAATCCAACAGCTTACGGTGATTTAAAATTGAGCAAAGGCAGATAAGGACATCAAACACGATAGGACAAAGTGAATAATAGAGCTTTACGGTAAGACAAGGTAGAACAAGAGTAGGCTTACCAAAAGAAACAAGAGGATGGAGCATCAGCAACTCCGGTGATCCTCACCGGCAAGGACAAACCAGAAAAAATAAAGCGGAGCTAGGACAAACTTGTAGAGTTTCTAGCGGTGGCTTCCGGTGACGTCAGCTCGGTTCCTGGCGACCAGAGGCGTGGTGGTGCAGCCTGCAGCAACAGCGGAAGCATACCAGCTCCCGCCTCCTCGCAAGACTTTTCTCTCTCTGGCCATTGTGTTTTTCTCTCCTTTGCGAGCTCCTCTCTCCTTCTTCGAAACCCCATACCCGTAGCCGCGACGGCGACGGCGGAGCTCCCCTTTCAGCAGCGGCGACAAGGTGCGGCGGCAACGAGATGTCGTCCCCTTCCTCTGTTCTGTGTGTCACGTCTTTCTCTTCCACATGTGGTGGCTTCTCGTGGCGGCGATGGAGTCCTCGATGACGGCAGTGGAAGCTCCAGCTGCGGCAGGGACGGTCTCCAGGGGTGACGGCGAGACAACACCACCTCTCTCGCACTTCTTCCTTTCTCCTTCTCCCATTCCCTGTTTCGATCTCCTTCTCCCTCTCTCTTCCTGATCCACGACAATGACGGCGACGGCGGCTCCCAGCCCCGCCGGTGCCGTCCCTTCCTCCCCTCTCTTCTTCTTCCCGATCCTCACTCTCTCTGCTTCTCCTGTGTGTGTATGTGTCTAGCGTGTGAGGTGAGAGTTGAGAGTGTGAGTTAATTTTGAAATTAGGGTTAGGTTTGGGAAAAAGAATAATAAGGGTATTGTAGGGATTTTACACTTTGCTTGCACCTTGGTCAAAGATTAATAATAGAAGGCATGCCATTGCACTTTTGATGTGCTTAAATCTTTTGTTTATTTAGACATAGAAACACACACACATACATGATGTTATCTGGAACAGAGTTCAAACTTCAGATCACTTAATTAATTGAAAGAACAAATCAACAGCAAGAAAATTAAACAACTTTCCAAGAAGAGAGTGGTGGAGTATCAGAGTTCCTCCAGGTAATTAGATCGCCAGCGTATCTACCACCCTTGACAACATCTGCGGCAGCGAAGGACTCGAGTTCTGTCATTTCTTCTGGTGTAAGTTTCACAGACACGGCTCCAATGTTGTTGTTAAGGTTCTCAAGTTTGGTGGTTCCGGGTATGGGGCAGACATCATTGCCTTGGTGGTGAAGCCATGCCAATGCAAGCTGAGATGGTGTGCATCCTTTCTTTGCGGCCATTTCATTGACCCTCTCAAATATAGTCTTGTTTGACTCCAGGTTTTCAGGTTGAAACTTAGGCAGAGCCTGCAAACGCACAAGAATTTTTTTTTTTTTATGTATGTATCATTGATGAACATTTGAAAAACATAATATAGTAAGATGCAAGTGTTATATATAGGTAACTTATCTACTAAAGTTTGACTTGTTAAGATTTGTAAAGGAATATGTAACTGAGTACAAAACATGATTATGAAAATGACAAGTGATCAGAGCATGAATTTCTATAATCGCACACATATGACACAAACCTTCCTGAAGTCGTCCTGTGATAAATTATCAAGCAACTTTGATCCGGATGAAAAGAATCCGCAGCCAAGAGGACTGTATGCAACAATTCCAATGCCAAGTTCCCTGAAAAGGACAATAGTTGGAAGCCAAAAACTCAGACATTGTATCATGATGTTTTATGAGAAGTCCTAGAAAGAGATTTGCTTGTTAACAAGAACATTAATACTTGTGAATGATTAGATTCAAACCTGCAAGTTGGAATCACTTCTTCTTCAACATCTCTTGACCAAAGAGACCATTCTAACTGCACAGCTGATATGGGATGAACAGCATGTGCTCTTCTGATTGTTGAAGCTGAAGCCTCGGATAGACCAATGTATTTTATTTTTCCCTCCTCAACAAGCTTCTTAAGCTCACCAGTCTTAACTTGAAATTGAAGAAGTGAAAAAAGTTGAAGTCATCACACATAAAGTAGTCTATTTTTATTACTTCATGCTCTTAACAATTAACATACTAAATGTCAGTTCCATATAACAGATTGCATTTCCTTAACAATATGATATTCAATCTTGTTAAGTGATATATAATTCAAACATAAGTGTTCACTGAACTAGTTAAATGTGAAATTCAAGGTTATTAATTTCTCGAGTTAACTCGTAAACTCTTATGGTTCAAGTTGACCTGAAGACTTATTTTATGATAGAGAAAGATTCAAACCGTTATTTCGATTGGAACACGTGTATCGATTCGATGTTGGTAATAGAGATCTATGCAATCAATGTCAAGTCTCTTCAAGCTTCCTTCACAGGCAGCTCTCACATATGATGGATCACCACGGTTCTCATATTTTCCATCATCAGAAATGCGGATACCAAACTTGGTTGCCAATTCAACCTTCTCTCTCACCCCTCCACTCAAAGCCTGTCTCAAAGTTCCAAACATTTCATCATAATATCATATGCACAAGCCAAAACAAAATTGTGACATAAAATTCAAACTTGAGAACTTGATTAAGAAGAATCCATGATCTATAACAGAGAGAAAAGCAACATAAAATCTTGAATCACTCGTTATTCTTTTCACTTGGATAAGATCAACTGAACTGTTTATGTCAACTTATCTGTCTCCAATTAAGTCCAAGGATCACAACAACAACAAAAAAGTAAAAAATCAGAAGAAAAGTCAAAAGGGTAGGTGAATCAAAGCTCAAGTAAGAACCTTTCCAATCAGAATTTCGTTGGTGTGAGGACCATAGACATCAGAGGTATCAAGGAATGTGACACCACTTTGAACAGCATGGTGAATGAGAGCAACCATGTCAGGTTCTGGCTTTGGAGGTCCATAGTAAGCAGACATTCCCATGCAACCAAGTCCTTGCTGAGATACCTCCAAACCTTGTGATCCCAGTTTCATTCTTCCAACTTTAGCCATTGCTGTGTTGTGGTGATGATGTGCTTGCAAGTTGCAACTATGATCAGTGTTGGAAGAGTGATGCAGAAAGTTTATTTGGCTTATTTGAATGAATGTTCTGAGCTATGTGCCGAATCTTATAAGTAGTTGAGAACTCAATCATGACAGCAAGGCAAAGATTATTAATTAATATCATATTATTAATCATTCACTTCATTATCATTATGACTAATGAGGATAAATTTATGACTATCTCCATGTTGAAATAGTAGTTACAACACTTAGGTAAAATATATTATTTTTATCCAAGATTATGTACCAGTATATATATATTTAAGGTTCCGATTGTTGGATACGTTTGTTCTTGATTGGTATATTTCAATACTTTTATTTTTCAATACTTTGTAAATGTTAATTGTCAAATGACTACAGCTGTGAATATAATTTTAATAAAAAAAAATTGTCCCACTCCCAGCAGACATTATAGAATATAGCAATTAGAAAAAGAACCCCACAAACCCACCCCCATTTAACTAATCAAATGGTGTACCTCACTTTTATATTCTTTATAAAAATGTTAATAGGACCTTTCACCTCATATATTTACATTGAAAAACTATTGGATCTTGAAGAAATAAAATAAAACAAAATGAGTACTTACTTGTTTGTTACATTCATTCACTTATGACTATAATTTTTAACATAAAAAAAAAAGAGAAAAGGACAAAGAGGTCCTTGACTTTTTAGTCCGCCCGAGTATTTAAAAGTACATTTAAGTTTCTGACTTTCTCAAAATCTGGACACATTGATCCCTATTGTTCATTTGAGTTTTTCAGACTCAACAAAAAAATCAAACGTGACTCTCATTATACTGACCTGGCCAATACGAATGTCCATGTGGAAGAGTTTTTAAAATGGGCCAAATTAGATCCTGGGATCGATGTGTCTATATTTTGAAGAAGCTAGGGACTTAAAAGTATTTTCAAATCTTTAGAGACTTAAATGTCAGGGATCAATTTGTTCTTTTCTCATAAAAAAAAAATACAAATCACTGAATCATTTAGATATGAAACTTTGTTTTCACTTTGGTCAAAGATTAATAGTAGAAGGCATGCCATTGCACTTTTGATGTGCTTAAGTCTTTTGTTTATATAGACATAGAAACACACACATACATGAAGTTATCTGAAACAGAGTCCAAACTTCAGATCACTTAATTAATTGAAAGAACAAATCAACAGCAAGAAAATTAAACAACTTTCCAAGAAGAGAGTGGTGGAGTATCAGAGTTCTTCCAGGTAATTAGATCGTCAGCGTATCTATCACCCTTGACAGTGTCTGCACCAAAGGACTCGAGTTCTGCCATTTCTAGTGGTGCAAGTTTCACAGATAAAGCACCAATGTTTTGGTTAAAATTGTCAACTTTGGTGGTTCCAGGAATGGGACAGTCACCATTTCCTTGGTGGTGAACCCATGCCAATGCAAGCTGAGATGGAGTGCCTCTCGAATATAGTCTTGTTCTTCTCCAGATTCTGTAAGTGAACACATAAGATTAACCGAACTACTTTACTTGTTTAACTATGTTGAGTTAATTAGCCATCATCATTATTATGTGATATAATGCTAAGTATATAAATAAAGGAAGATCAATACAGAAATTAATAGTGACTTCATGATTAAAGTTTGAACCAACAAAAAATTGTAAAAAATGCCAAGCTACACTTAATTATGCAAATGCACAAGTAATTAGCACTAATTTGTGTTGACACAAACCTGTCTGAAGTCACCCTCAGACAAATTCTCAAAGGATCTTCATGTTTCTTTGTGGCAAAAGAGAATGAGAAGGATGTAAGAGGCCTTATTTGTTATCCTTTGCAGGCGCCCCAAGGCCTAATGCACCGGATTCCATCAGAAACGAGCTGATCAGACAATGCCAGTCTTCTAGCAGTTGCAAACTCCTAGGATGCTACAGGGGTAAAAACAACAAAAATACTTGTGAAGATCCGGTCAGCGTCATGAGTGTTTTTCCAAGATCAATTTGCTTGGAGCCGTCCGGCGATTCCTACACGAGGAGATCAACTTTCGACGCAATCTTAGCCGGCTGCATACCGGTTTTTTTCCATCCAAAGTCAGCTTATGAACAATATAGTTGGCATTTACCAAAAGACTATTTGAGCTACTCTGTGTTCATACCTGAAGGTGATGTTAGAGAGAACAAATCAATTATCAATGACACATTGGCTAGGATTTCTAGGACTAGGGTTTCTAAGATGAGAGAAGTTATTAGGCTTATTCCAAGAGTTACATACAATGAACCAAGGTCTAGATTAGGGAAAGTTGAGGATGCATTTGATATAGCAGTTAAGGGTATTATAATATTATTAGAGGAGTAGAAGAAATGAGAAGGGAGATTTCATCATCAACAAACAATGGTTATTATTCTAATGAATGAAGATGGTTCATAAGTGTTAGGGATAAATAGCAATTGAGCAAGTAAGCTGATTGAGAACAGTTAGTGGTTGTTAGTAGTTACTATAAGAGCTACTATACAAGACTAAGAGTCAATGTAACAGTTAGTGAATGAAAATCATTTTCTCTAATTCACACACTATGAGAAGAGTCTTCTAGATCTTTCTCTATTTCTCTCTCTCTCCGCTGGTGTTTCTCATTCTCTTCTCTGAAGAGTTCTGATACCTCACATGGTATCAGAGCATTCAGGTTCTGATCCATGGCTACTCCGAGCGAGCCTCAAGCTTCCGCAATCTCAAGTGCGCGAGCAATAAACACAGTTTCATTCAAACTGGATGAAGATAATTTCATACCTTGGAGACGGCAAGCGCTGGCGTTCATCAAATCCAACAGACTCGAAGAACACCTCAATCCGATGAAGATACCGAAGCGATTCAGGACCGACGGAGATCGCCAAGCAGAGATCGAGACTCAGGAGTTCCTCGATTGGGAGCAGGACGATCAATTCTTGGTGTCGTGGCTGTTTGCTTCAATAGATCCGAGCTTCACAAGTCAGGTAGTGAATTGTGAATTTGCATGTGAGATTTGGTACAAATTGGAGGAATACTTTGCAAAACGGCTGAAATCAAAGGTGAAGCAACTCAAAACACAGATCAAAGGCATCAAGCTACAAGGTTCTGTAACGGAGTATATGTCTAAGATCAAGAAGGTAACAAATGCTCTCTCTGCCCTAGGTGCACCTCTTTCAAGTGAGGAATTTGTAGAAGCTGTGACTCAAGGTTTGAATGAGGATTATAGTGCGTTTATAACCATGATTAATGCTAGAGCTGATGAAATAACTGAGAGTGAAGTAGAATCGCTACTAGTGGGTCAGGAAGAACTAGTAGAGCGTTTTAAAAGGAATGTTTTAGGCACAATGCAGGTGAATTTAGCACAAAATGTAGATCTAAGGTCACAAAGTCAGCAACCTAGCTATCAAATGTATCAACCTAATTTTCAACAGCAGCAACAACAATTTCAAGGTAGAGGTCAGAATTTTAGAGGAAGATTCCGGGGAAGAGGTGGTTTTAGAGGTGGCAGATCAGGTTTCTATGGTAACTCCAGGCCACAGTGTCAACTCTGCAATCGATTTGGGCACACTGTGTGGGAATGCTTTCACCGCTTCAATCACAATTTCCAGAATCCACATCAGACTACTAGTAATGCACCAGCACCACCTCCCTCTTCCTTCCACCAGCCACAACAAGACCAGCAAGCTCAAGGTCTCTTAGCCACTACACCTGCAGCAATACCTCTCACTGACAAGGTACCTGGACACCGGAGCTTCACATCATTTGACCTTTGATGCAAACAACTTGATTACAGGCTCAGAGTATGCAGGAACAGATCAAGTGCTAACAGGTAATGGCCAAGGTATGAGTATAAATAGTATTGGCAAAACTATACTGTTCAATGAGACCAACCCTCACTACTTTAAACTATTAAATATGCTTCATGTACCTTCCATCACCAAAAATCTAATAAATGTCGCCAAGTTTGCTCTTGACAATCATGTGTTTTTTGAATTCCATCCTGTTGATTGTTTTGTAAAATGTCAGGAGACCAAGGAAACTCTATTAAAGGGGTCTCTTAGAGGAGGGTTATACCATTTTGAGCATGTTGGAGTGCTTGCACGAGCAGCACTGTCAAGCAATAAATCAGGCAATTCGGGGTCCAAGAACCCTCATCTGTCATCCACTCATAGAGTCTGTAACCTCAGTTTTTTTACATCTAGTACTACAGTAGCAAGTAACACTAATAATGTAGGCACTGTCTGTAATGCTAAGTCAGTGTATGAGTTTAATATGTGGCACAAGAGGTTAGGTCATCCAAGTGCACGAATTGTTGAAAAAGTATTACAAAGTTGTAATGTTGGCTATATGAATAAAAACAAATTTTTAACCAAAGACTACTTGTGTAATGCAGGTCAATTTCAAAGTGCTTTGACCTGCTGTGAAGTATTGGATTTCTACGCATTAGTACGGTACTCTGATTGTCACAGTACAGTGTAGGTGCTAGGCCTTGAGGAAGGTGCATTTCAGAGAGCAATTTCTGCAACCACATAGTATCCGTCATAGCATCAGCTCCGCCCTTACCAACCACACAAATTTGACTTTAAGACTCACAAGTGTCTGTTTTTGGGTTACTCACCACACCACAAAAAATACAAGTGTCTTTGTCCATCTGGAAAACTCTATGTAGCAAGGCATGTAGTTTTTGACGAATCTGAATTTCCTTATCAGTTGCTATTTTTTAATAAGGACTCAAATCTAAAGGCGTCAGTTCCTCATACAACCAAACTTATCACTATTCCTATTCATGTGCGCCATCCACCAGTACCTCTCGAAATTCCTCATGAGTCACCCCCTAGTACACCAGCACCCACAACACTAATACCCTCAACAGATTCCCCAGCCACAGCAGTACCCTCACCAAGTTCCCGTGAGTCCTCACCTCTTCAATCTAATTCGTCCACTCATCAAGGGAGAGTTCCAGAGTCAGCCACTGTTATATCTCCTCCTCCAATTCCAGTTCCATCCGAGCCTACCTCAACCTCTCCATCAACCATAATTGAGTCATTTGCCAGTCCTATTTGTACTGATCCTTGCCCATTCACTGCTGACACTTGTATCTCTAACTCTACTTTTGAGTTTCCCTTAAGTAATGCAGGGTTAACTGAACAATCATCATGTGCTGTTCCTGCGCCTGAAGCAAAGATTGGGCGCACTCATCCTATGATAACCAGAAGTCAGGCGGGTATTTTCAAGCCCAAGACATACTCTTCCCAGCTTTGCTCCTCCTCACCTGATCTCACACAAGTGGAGCCCTCTTCAGTTGCTCAGGCTCTTACCTCACCACAGTGGAAGGCAGCTATGGATAAAGAGTATGCTGCCCTAATGAAGTGCAAAACTTGGAAGCTTGTAGACCCCTCAACAGCAGCAGACCCAATTGGATGTCGATGGATATTTCGCATTAAAAGACATCTAGATGGAAGTATCCAGAAGTACAAGGCGCGGCTGGTGGCAAAAGGCTTTCATCAAAGGGAAGGCTTTGATTATGGGGAAGTATTCAGTCCAATGGCGAAACCTGCAACAGTCCGTGCTGTCTTGGCAATTGCTTTGTCGAGACAGTGGCGAATTCGTCAGTTTGACTTTAACAATACCTTTCTCAACGGTGATTTGTCTGAAAATGTCTATATGGTGCAACCTGACGGCTACAATTTTGGCACTAATTTAGTGTGTAAGCTAGAGAAAGTGCTATACGGCCTCAAGTAGGCTCCACGTGCATGGTTCCTCAAGCTAAAGAGTACCCTTGAGAATTTTGGGTTTATCAGTACTACCTCTGACCCCTGCTTGTTTGTCAAGCACAGTTCCTCTCCACTATCTATCTTTTGGCATATGTCGATGATATTCTAGTGACCGGCACTGCTGCAAGTGAGGTAAACAAGCTTATTACTGATTTGAATGAGGTCTTTACGCTCAAGGACTTGGGAGAAATGAGCTTCTTTTTGGGTATTGAGGCTGAGAGAACAACTGCTGGTTCCTTAGTGCTGAAACAAACGAAGTATGTGAAGGACTTGCTCAAGAAGGCTAATATGGCTGATGCTCGCGCTATGCCTACCCCTATGATGAGTGGTCTTCGGCTTGATGCTTCAGGAGCTGTGGTTGATAGGCCAACTCTGTATCGGTCGGTGGTTGGTGGCTTGCAATACGCCACCATAACAAGGCCAGACATTGCATACGCTGTGAACAAAGTCTCACAGTTTCTGCACTCTCCCTTAGAACAACATTGGAAAGCGGTGAAGCGCATCCTGCACTATCTGGCAGGCACGACAGACATGGGGCTTGAGTTCCATAAGAGTGAGGACTTCAGGATTTTAGCATTTTGTGACTCGGATTGGGCCGCTGATCCCGTTGATCGCAAATCGACTACGGGTTACTGTGTGTTCCTAGGATTGAACATCATCTCTTGGTCTAGCAGAAAACAAGTCTCAGTGTCCAGGTCCAGCACTGAAGCGGAGTTCAGGGCGCTAGCTGATGCTATGACGGATACTATGGGGTTGCAGAAATTGCTCTCTGAAATGCACCTTCCTCAAGGCCTAGCACCTACACTGTACTGTGACAATCAGAGTACCGTACTAATGAGTAGAAATCCAATACTTCACAGCAGGTCAAAGTACTTTGAAATTGACCTGCATTTTGTTCGGGATAGGGTTGTTCAACAGCAGGCATATGTTGTGCATATTCCCTCCTTTGATCAAGTTGCCGATGTCCTTACAAAACCTCTATCTCATGATGCATTTATACGTCTCAGGTCCAAATTGAGATTGGTTTCACAACCTTCCTCAGTTTGAGGGGGGATGTTAGGGATAAATAGCAATTGAGCAAGTAAGCTGAGCTGGCAGAGTTAGTTAGCTAGTATTGAGAACAGTTAGTGGCTGTTAGTAGTTACTATAAGAGCTACTATATAAGACTAAGAGTCAATGTAATAATTAGTGAATGAAAATCATTTTCTCTAATTCACACACTATGAAAAGAGTCTTCTAGATCTTTCTCTCTCTCCGCTGGTGTTTCTCATTCTCTTCTCTGAAGAGTTCTGATACCTCACAATAAGGTCTCAAATTTGCTCATGGGTTTTTCTCACCCTTTTGGAGATGTTCATGCATGCATGGATGATGTTGTTAGTTAGAAATCTTCATTACAAATCAGTTGAAAGGTCTAATTATTTACATTTCATTTTTGTGTTTGATCTTCGTCAGAGTAAGAAAAATCTTTGACATATTGAGTTAAGTCTTAGTACTATGAATACCAAATATTACTACATATTGCTTCAATTAGAATAAAAAAATGAAATTCTTACATGATACAAATAGTTATCTTTTTAATGTTTTTCATGACACAAAAAAGTTTATGGTTGGCCAGTTGAGTGATTTATAAACATTTTTATTAATTGTTTAAATTCTATGATGAAACCGAGATGTAAACTATGTTTTGTAGAATACATATGAAGTTATCTGCAATAGAATCCAAAAACCACTTCCAAGTTAAGAATACAAAATCAGCAGCCAGAAATTTGAAAGATTCACTGATGTAACCAAATTCATTTCAAAAGGGAACACCTAAATGCCCTTCATACTGATCTATTTATTGAAAGTATCAACACTCCAGAGGGTGAAATGGTAAATTAAACATTAAGTGATGAACTTGATTAAACAGCTTTCCAAGAAGAAAGTAGTGGAGTATCAGAGTTCTTCCATGTAGGTATAAGACCATCTGGATATCTACCACCCTTGACCACATCTGTGGCAGCAAAGGACTCGAGTTCTGTCATTTCTTGTGGTGTAAGTTTCACAGACAAGGCTCCAATGTTGTCGTTAAGGTTCTCAATTTTGGTGGTTCCGGGTATGGGGCAGACATCATTGCCTTGGTGGTGAAGCCATGCCAATGCAAGCTGAGATGGTGTGCATCCTTTCTTTGTGGCCATTTCATTGACCCTCTCAAATATAGTCTTGTTTGACTCCAGGTTTTCAGGTTGAAATCTAGGCAGAACCTGCAAACACACAAGATTTTTTTATTTTGTATTTATGTATCATTGATGAACATTTGAAAAACATAATTAATATAGTAAGATGCAAGTGTTATGAAATGAATATATTATTATCATATATCTTTTTAGGTCACTGATCAACAAAGTCCTATGTCCTAATAATATTAGTAGGTAACTTATCTACTAAAGTTTGACTTGTTAAGATTTGTGAAGGACACCAAGTTTTTAAATAGGTGAAAATATGTAACTGAGTACAAAACATGATTATGGAAATGCACAAGTGATCAGAGCATGAATTTCTGTAATCGCACACGTGTGACACAAACCTTCCTGAAGTCGTCCTGTGATAAATTATCAAGCAACTTTGATCCGGATGAAAAGAATCCGCGGCCAAGAGGACTGTATGCAACAATTCCAATGCCAAGTTCCCTGAAAAGGACAATAGTTGGAAGCCAAAAATTCAGACATTGTATCATGATGTTTTATGAGAAGTCCTAGAAAGAGATTTGCTTGTTAACAAGAACATTAATACTTATGAATGATTAGATTCAAACCTGCAAGTTGGAATCACTTCTTCCTCAACATCTCTAGACCAAAGAGACCATTCAATTTGCACAGCTGTTATGGCATGAACAGCATGTGCTCTTCTGATTGTTGAAGCCGATGCCTCACTTAGACCGATGTACTTTATTTTTCCCTCCTCAACAAGCTTCTTAAGCTCCCCCATCTTGATTAAAATTTACAAGGGAAAAATTTGAAGTCATCATACACAACCCTTAATATATGTAATTATCTCATATCCTAGCTCTAGGATTGTAACAGATGTCAATTCCAAAACATGTCGCATACTCGCATTTCCTTAACTATATGATATAAAAGCTTGGAAATAGACTAAAGCATTATAGGATACAAAGACATATATTCTAAATGCAGATTGGGGTTATTGTATAGCACAACACAGGGCTAAGTAAGTTTTTTGTTGATGCAAACATGGTGATTTAAACCTACCAAATTACATAAACTACCAAATTGTAAGTTAACCTATTATATCTGGAATAATAGTAGACAATTTACAAGGTTCAACTTCCCTGAATAAATAATTCCAAGTTGGTGATAACAGAGCTATCATAAGGCAAAAAAAGAAGAACAAAGAAAGGGGTCAAACCGTGACTTCGATTGGCACGCGAGTATCAACTCTATGCTGGAAATAGAGATCAATGCAATTAATGTCAAGTCTCTTCAAGCTTCTTTCACAGGAAGCTCTCACATATTCTGGATCTCCATGGATCTCAAACTTTCCATCCTCAATAAAATTGATTGAAAACTTGGTTGCCAATTCAACCTTCTCTCTCAGCCCTCCCTTCAAAGCCTGCCCCAAAATTGAAATTAACTACAACAAAAGCACATGATATCTTCACATAGAAAAAGTAGATATCCCAAGAACATTTTTTATTTTTGTTTTGGTTACTCAGCATATCCACCATCAAACACAATGACTAATCCTCAAAAGACATGATACAAAATTTTCTGTCTTATTTTATCTCAGGAGATAGCAACTAACTACTATATGCAAATAGCATTAGTCTAATTAAAACTAAGGAACTTCTCAGAAGAACACAAGGAATCAAAAGAAAACCCAAAAGGGTATCTGAATCAAAGTTCAAGAATGAACCTTTCCAATTAGAATTTCATTGGTGTGAGGGCCATAAACATCAGCAGTGTCAAGGAATGTGACCCCACTTTGAACAGCATGGTGAATGAGAGCAACCATGTCAGGCTCTGGTTTTGGAGGTCCATAGACAGCAGACATTCCCATGCAACCAAGTCCTTGCTGAGACACCTCCAAGCCCTGTGATCCCAGCTTCATTCTTCCAACTTTAGCCATTGTTGTGATGTGAAGATGGTAGTAACACTATGATATCAGTGATCAGAATATATAGAAGAAGCTGAATGAAGAAGCTTTGTGAATGTCTCTCACTTCTCAACTAAAAAGCAGCTCACACTTCATAATTCGTATATTATACATCTATAATAACAAAGGTGATGAATTTTAAAGGACATATATACTTTTGTCAAATATTTTTCCAGAAAGCATAAAGCTTATCAAAACCATTTACAGGAACAGTATTTTGTAAAAAGAAGAAAGTGTGTAATTTTCTTTTTCAAAAAGAAAAATGGCTCAATTCACTTTTATTGGTTCACATAATATTTCTTATTCATTTCTTTTTCTTTTATTATAAATTTTTTATTTTTTTATTCTAATGCACACATGACACTTGTTTTTTTATTCTTGATCATATAATAAAACACATCTTTCTGTCCTATTGATAGCATTCACTTCGAAAGGAATCAATTTAAAGATGCTGTTTTTTTTTTTAAAAAAATTATATACTGCTATAAAGAGTGTGCAAATGTTTTTCTTAGACCAAAGACTTGGCATATGGACATGTATCAGTCATTATCACACACCTTTCTAATATTTTACTGGTCAAAGGTTCTGCATATGATGATAGTGTATTTTGTTTTTTGTTGTTTTAAAGTAAATATTAAATTTTGTTCTTAAAATTGTATTGTTGAATTAATTTGATCTTTAAAATTTTTGACAAAAAAAAAGTGAGTTACATTAGTTTTTGGCTAATTTTTTTTATATTGATTAAATATATGTGTAATACATTGTTATTGGAAGATTAGGTGTTTTTCTTTGATATGGTGTTTTTTTTTTTGTATTATTCAAATCGGATGGTCTTTTTTTTTTTTTTTTTAAATCAAAACGGACCCTCCGATTAGGCTTTTTATTTTTTTTATTTTTTTTCTAAACTCAAAACGGATCCTCCGAATTCTATTAAAACCCTGCTGACACCACATTCAGAGAAAGCATCCCTCTTCTCCATAATGTTGCATCACCCCACCCTCTCTTCCATATCAAAAATAAAAAGCTGAAGAATGAAAATGGAGTAAATTATCATTTTTGGTATATTTTGTCAAATTTCAATCATTTTTAGAAGGTCAAAATATTATTTTATTTTTCTTTCAAGGGTTATTCTGTAAAAGTTTTTTTGAATCTTTTGATAATAAAATAGTAATTTACCCGTAAAAATAATATTATTGACTAAAAAAAATTGTTAGTCACCTAAATTTTCTCATTTTTAATTTTCAAAAAAAAAAGTTCACTGAATCATTTAGATATGAAACTTTGCTTCCACCTTAGTCAAAGATTAATAGTAGAAGGCATGCCATTGCACTTTTGATGTGCTTAACAACTTAAGCCTTTTGTTTTTTTAGACATAGAATTATAGAAACACACACACACACATCAAATTATCTGCATCAGAGTTCAAATTTCAAACCAATTAATTAATTAAAAGAACAAATCAACAGCAAGAAAATTAAACATCTTTCCAAGAAGAGAGTGGTGGAGTATCAGAGTTCTTCCATGTACTCAGATCTCCGGCGTATCTATCACCCTTGACAGTGTCCGCGGCAGCAAAGGACTCGAGTTCTGCCATTTCTTGTGGTGCAAGTTTCACAGATAAAGCAGCAATGTTTTGGTTAAAATTGTCAACTTTGGTGGTTCCAGGAATGGGGCAGACATCATTTCCTTGGTGGTGTACCCATGCCAATGCAAGCTGAGATGGAGGGCATCCCTTCTTCGCGGCCATTTCATTAACCCTCTCGAATATAGTCTTGTTCTTCTTCAGATTCTCAGGTTGGAATCTAGGCAGATTCTGTAACAGAACACATAAGATTAACCAAGCTACTTACTTGTTTAACTTTGTTGATCAAGAAAAACTGTACTCTGTTTAATGTGTTCAGTTAGCAATCATCATTATTATATGATATAATGCTAAGTATATAACTAAAGCAAGATCAATACAGAAAATACAGAAAATAATAGTGAGTTCATGATTAAAGTTTGAACTAATGAAAATTTGTAAAAAATGCCAAGGTAGCTCAAGTAATTAGCACTAACTTGTGTTAACACAAACCTGTCTTAAGTCACCCTCAGATAAATTCTCAAGTAATTTTGTTCCTGATGAAAGGAATCCTCTCCCCAGAGGATTATATGCAACAATTCCAATACCAAGTTCCCTGAGAAGTATAAAATTTAGAAGCCATGAAACTAAATTGTGGATCATATATTTATATTGATGATATAGGCTAAGATAATCCAATCATATAGATCATAGTAACTTCTATACAATCTATGCCGTTGGATCATCTTAGTGTTTCAAACATCGAGTTATTCGTTCTCTTTAAACTGCACCTGCAAGTTGGAACCACTTCTTCTTCAACATCTCTTGACCAAAGAGACCATTCTAACTGCACAGCTGATATGGAATGAACAGCATGTGCTCTTCTGATTGTTGAAGCTGAAGCCTCGGATAGACCAATGTATTTTATTTTTCCCTCCTCAACAAGCTTCTTAAGCTCACCAATCTTAACTTGAAATTGAAGAAGTGAAAAAAGTTGAAGTAATCACACATAAAGTAGTCTATTTTTATTACTTCATGCTCTTAACAATTAACATACTAAATGTCAGTTCCATATAACAGATTGCATTTCCTTAACAATATGATATTCAATCTTGTTAAGTGATGAATAATTCAAACATTAGTGTTCACTGAACTAGTTAAATGTGAAATTCAAGGTTAGTAATTTCTCGAGTTAACTCGTAAACTCTTATGGTTCAAGTTGACCTAAAGACTTATTTTATCACAGAGAAAGATTCAAACCGTTATTTCGATTGGAACACGTGTATCGATTCGATGTTGATAATAGAGATCTATGCAATCAATGTCAAGTCTCTTCAAGCTTCCCTCACAGGCAGCTCTCACATATGATGGATCACCACGGTTCTCAAATTTTCCATCATCAGAAATGCGGATACCAAACTTGGTTGCCAATTCAACCTTCTCTCTCACCCCTCCATTCAAGGCCTGTCTCAAATTTCCAAACATTTCATCATAATATCATATGCACAAGCCAAAACAAAATTGTGACATAAATAAGAAATGGCATTATTCATTTATAAAATTCAAACTTGAGAACTTGCTTAAGAAGAATCCATGATCTATAACAGAGAGAAAAGCAACACAAAATCTTGAATCACTCATTATTTTTTTCACTTGGATAAGATCAATTGAACTGTTTATGTCAACTTATCTGTCTCCAATTAAGTCCAAGGATCAGAACAACCAAAAAAAAAAAATTCAAAAGAAAAATCGAAAGGGTAGGTGAATCAAAGCTCAAGTAAGAACCTTTCCAATCAGAATTTCGTTGGTGTGAGGACCATAGAATTCAGAGGTATCAAGGAATGTGACACCACTTTGAACAGCATGGTGAATGAGAGCAACCATGTCAGGTTCTGGCTTTGGAGGATCATAATAAGCAGACATTCCCATGCATCCAAGTCCTTGCTGAGATACCTCCAAACCTTGTGATCCCAGTTTCATTCTTCCAACTTTAGTCAGCTTGGTCCTTGCATCGTTCAGAGCAGCATGCAATATGGCTGCTTCCTCGTCACAATTCACGAATTTCTAAGCGACGTTAAAGAAGTGTGTACATAACCCTCTGTATAAGTTACAATTCTCAACCAAACGACTCACGTCGTGACTACTCTTAATGTAGGTGTGCTTGCGCTTTATATTCTTGCTCCAACGAAGGAGAACATAGCAGACAGGTACTCTATTTACTTTATAAAACAAAAACACAAGGCAGTGACAACACAGTATGCCTGAACTCTCAAACATGTTGTACTCACATCGAACTTTCTGAGTTGAACAGTTAAAATAAACGTCGTACGTAATGTACCGAATCTTCTCATTAGCTAATTTTTCTTCTTCCACCTTCACACAATCTGAGTCACCCTCTTGTGTAACAGCACGGATGGTGCAATCACATCTTTTACGGAACTCCATTTGGACATCTCTAAACATGTTGCTAGTGTACTCCTGTTGAAATTGTCTCTCAATGGTAGAGCTAGATGTACATAGGATAACTCCTCTAGAGTCTGCATCATCATCTTCTAGTTCTTTCTGCTCCTTGTTCCCAAGCACATTGTCATACTCATGGACGAACTGAATCAAACTAGTCTTGCTATATAAGAATTTTCCCGTAGAATGCGTGCATACTCTCAATCCTTTGCATACTTTTCATAGCAGCCCAAAATTTACCCTTGAAAAAGATCGGAACCCACGTCTGTCTGTTGTTGTAAAGTTCTACACAAAACAAATCATTCATAGCGCCAGTTAGACTCAACCAGAAGACCACAATTACATAACCAGCAAAAAATGGCGAAAAGAATAAATTTTCAGAAAACAATACAAGCACATCACAAACATAAGCAATAACAAAGCATGATATAATTTTAAAGTAACGAACCTGATAGCCATGTGTTGTGATCTAGGTTGTACTCATCTATGAATTCAGTCCAATCATCCTCGAATGACTCAACCGAACGAGAATTCCATACAATGTCACTCAATTTAGCATTCAACTCTCTGAACTGAGCATAACCTCTGAGCTTTTGCGATATCTTTTTCAATATGTGCCAGATGCACCATCGGTGACGTGTATGGGGTAGGACCTTCCTAATTGTACTAAACATAGCCTTGCATTGGTCGCGAGTGATGATTCCCTGTGGCACAGTTCCCATGCATTTCACCCATTGCGTGAACACCCATTCAAAATTATGAATGTTCTCGTTCCCTAGTAGAACACAGCCAAGAAGAGTAGACTTTGCATGGTGATTGACACCGACAAAAGATACGAACGGTAATCCATACCTACATGAACAACAACCACATGTAAGAACATCTGACTATTCAAAACAAAAAAGTTTTTATCAATTCCACGTAAATACATATTACCTATTTGTACAATATGTGGTATCAAACGACACCACGTCTCCATAATATTTATACGATGCCCTGCACCTTGCATCTACCCAAAGTGCACTCCTGAATTTGTAATCATCATCAATATTTATTGCATAAAAGAAGTTTGGATTGATCTCTTTCATTTGTATGAAGTAATTTAACATCTCTTTAACATCCGCAATGACACCAATAGACCGGAGTTTGGATGTAATGTAATTCCTCACTTCGTTTTCTAAGAAACCCAGATTCGACGATCCACCAACCTCATTAGCCAGTGCTAAATATGTCTTGTTGGGTCGTATGTCAGCCTCATCGTTATCCTCAATCACGCACTTAGTATGCATGATCAACTCTCTATACTCATGGTAGTGCACCGTCTTTTTAGGAGAACATGGATGCGAATGCTTCAATTCTACCTTCAATAACACCCAATCTTCCTTCTCCCTATCAAACTTCGCATATATCCTTGCTCTGCATCCCATGGCTGCAATCGTTTTCTTCCGTGTTGCTGCTTTCGCACGAGACTCACGAAAATCCTCCCGATTACAATGAATAGATTGGTTAATCGGTTTCTTGAATTCCTTTGTCGTCCTGTCAAATGTTGTGGTCCTAGTTTTACTTATGAAACCGGCTTTCTTTACATAGGTCGCATAAAATTTCTGTACCAGTTGCAAAGAATCAAATCGCAATCCAACTCTTGGTATTTCCTCTTTGCAAAGGCCACTGTGATCCGGTAACTGTATATCAATTCACAACAAACATCGCTCAATGCCACAATTGATTAATAGTGAATTCTAAAATCTCGTTATTGTTAAGTTAACAATAAATTACAATTTGAACCTCATGACTCAGTTCCGTCTCATTACTTTCTAGGTCAGTAACATCCGTAACTTTCATGATATGCAATCGAACACAAACAAATAAAGTCAAACAAAAGAACCAAATGAGATATCGTACCATAAAGTAAATATCAGAAAAATAAACAACCAATCAATGACAAAAAAAATTCAAATAAACACACAATAAGAGACATCCAATTATATTAAATCATCCAACAAGAAATAACCATCTTAAATTTTTTATTTTTAAAACTCCAATATATTAAAATAAAATCAACATTTTTATTTATATTACATGTATAATGATTTTAAAAAAATGTTATTATTACTTTTCATCTTTCATCGGAATTGTTATGAATGCAACTCCAAAAAAGTAATAGGTATATACAACAAATTCACATAAAATATAATAGAATAAACCATTTGCATTAAGAACAAATATCTCATTTGTATAAAAAATAAATATTCTCATGCAAATAAAATCTTCACTGCATACCTTGTCATCAAGTTGACCCTCCACAATGCATAAATTCACAATGTTGTGATTTGAATGAGTAGAATGGTCACTGATGCAGGAGGATGGGACATTAGAACTTCCTTCATCCATTGATGACTCTATCAACAGTCCCAATAGCACGCCTTCAATCCCAAACACGGTAATGAGCTTGGGATAGCACCAGCGGCGCCCCCCTTGGTGACTACGAGACAACAGTTGCATAGCGGCGGTCCTAGTGTCGTGAATTGGAGTGACGGAAGGAGCACGGGATCGCGAAGGAAACGCACCGGCTACGGCTATGGCTGTGTCTTCACGGGGTGCGGGGGACAGCGGCTACGGCTGCGTCTGCACCGGTGCAGGGGACAACGGCGTTCTGGGAAGGAAAGGCACCTCGTCGCAAAGCTGTCTCCGGCAAAGACGGCGAATTGTGGATGTGAACCAGAGAGGAACTGTGTAGGCTACGCGGCGGCCGTCAGAATGAATTTATGGTGGAATTGGGAGTAACCGTAGTATGAATGTGTTTAGATACTAATCCTAATTTTTCAAATTTTTAAATCTGATAATAATTAATTAATTAAGAATTTGAATTTTAAAATGGACTTTGTCTAGTAGACAATAATTTTTGTGAACAATATGTATAATGAACTTTAAAATTGATCCAATAAAGTAAAAACACACTATACCCCAAATTATCCACCTAAATCTTAATATTATGATAACTATCCGTATACTTAGTGAATTAAACATCCGATATATCTATTATTTACATTATTTAGTATTTTCATTGTCTACTTATACTTTTTCTTTTAAAATTAGTTTTACCTTCCTTTTTTAATCTATTGTTTGCGTTGTTTACTATATGCGTTGTTCCCTATCCTTCCTCATATCCTATTATTAATCATTCATTTCATTAGAAAACATTATGACCGATGAGGATTAGTTTATGACTATCTCCATGTTGAATAGTTGTTACAACACTTAGGTAAAATATATTATTTTTATCCAAAATTATGTGCCACTGTATATATTTAAGGTTCCCATTGTCGGGTTACATTTGTTCTTGATTCGTATATTTCAAGACTTTTATTTTTCAGTAGGTACAAAATAAAATAAATTATCTGTAAGAGAATATGCCCTAGGTCAGTCTTATGTTGGTTTTCATTTCTCATATGTCTTTATCTTCTTAAATGCAATGAAGTTAAATGGATTTGGTATTTGACTATTTGATTATCTCACTAAAGTTGAGGTTTTGGTGGGACCAATAAACTAGATCAGCATAATATAGTGCAATCTATCTATTCTTAATGAACAATGCTAGGAAATCAAAAGGGTATTAGCAAAAAACCAACCAAATATCTTTGGGTAAATTCAAAATCTCTACGAGTTAATATATATAGATATTTTTTCTGCTAAGTATCAGAATATTATTTTTTCATACTTTCGAATTTTTTTGTATTGCAAATGTGAATGTCTCTATTTTTTTAAGAATTTTATTTTTTTTAAATTTTATAGATATTTAATTATTTTTGCTAAAATATAACTGAATATTTCTTTTGTTAAATATTAGGATGTTTTTTTTCATATTAAATTAATGTTTTTTTATATTTCTGTAATTGTGTAATTTGCCGTCTCTTTAATCATCAAAACGGCACCTAATATCCCAAAACGCAGAGAACAACATCGTGATGATGCTGCTACCGTGCCATGTTTCGGTGAACCATTGTCCTTTGATGGAGAATTTAAACCCTCATTCATCACCACCATCTTCTTTTCACTCAACCCTCTTACATATTCCTTTTTATTTGTATTCCTCACAGTTTTTCTTATTGGCTTTGAACTTGAAGAAGAAAAAGAGGTATCACTCATCACTGGAATTACATACCACAAAACACACGTGCAGAGTGTCGCCACCGATCTACCAAACACCGTCAATAACACCAAAATCAATATCATAATGACGATGGGGACGAAATCATCATTGTCGGAATACGCGAATCGAACGAAGGATATGTCGTGAGGGTTCATCTTGGAATAAACCTTTTTCCTTCTCTCATCGAGTTCAGCTAGAAGTTCCCAAAACTTGTCTAATCCACGTTTTGAGTATGGATTCTTGTCGATGGTGGCGAATCCGACGAATCAGATGTCGGTGATAAAAGAGGAGTGGGTCGCAGTGGGGAGGCAGAGAGGGCCTGACGGTGAGAGAGAGGTCTGTGTGTGTGATTGTTGGAGGTGGATAGGTTAATGTGAGAGAGAAGATGAAGGTTTTTATAGGTTTTAATTAGGTTTACTTAATCAATTTTAATTTTTTTAAATTTTGAATTTAAAAAATTTAAAATTAATTATTAATATAAATTAATGTAGTTTTGTTTAGTTTTTTGCTGGTAACCTCTTGGTTCCATATACTTTTTCATTCTTAATATATAAAAGTAGGAAATGGATCCTCTCCACTTTTTTTAATATTTGACAGAATACAGTATAATCTCTCACCTTTGATTCTATAAGTGGGACCAGAAATAAATAAGAGAGAGAGAATAATAAATGGTTAGATTAAACACTGCACACCATCCAATTTCTTTTTGAATTAATAATCTCTACATACAAGTGATTCTCATATACAAGTCTTACAAGTCCTCTAATTGATATTACGCTCAAACGCGCCTCTAACAGATTTTTAATTTTTGAAAGGATTCTGTTTCCTTTTTCGAATTTCTTGCCTTCTCTTTCTCCTTCTTCATTTACGTGCTTTTCTCTCTGTTCTCTTTCTTCGTTATTCTCGATTTCCATTGTTTTTTGACATCAAGCTCTGAAATCGTTTTTGAAGTGTTTCATCTTCATCGTTGTGTTTCTTCTCGTTCTTCTTTTGATTTTGCAACATTATGTAATTTTTCTTCTTTGTTTGATTTTTTCTTCCCAAAAAGAATTATGAGAATATGAAATAAGAAAACGAAGAAGAAGAAGCAGCAGAAGATGAGGAGGAGAAAGAGGAAGAGTTCTGAATTATGCATAAGGTGTACTTCAACGAATTTTAGGTGTATTTCTTAAATCCTTTGGGTGTATTTCTGTAATCCTTTGGGTGTATTTCTGTAATCGTTTGGGTGAGTTTCTGTAACCGTTTGGGTGTATTTCTGTAATTCTTTGGGTGTATTTCTGTAATCGTTTGGTTGTATTTCTGAAGGTCCATTATATTCAAAACGATTTCAAAGCTTGATTTCAGAAACCATGAAAATTGAAAAAAAAAACGAAGCAAGAATACCAGTGATAAATGCAGGTAAAACAACGAATGAAAAGGCGAAGAGAGAACGCACGAAGGAGATCGAACAAATTTGGCAAGAAACTTGTTTTCATGGAGGAAGAAGAAGAAGAGTCGTTCATAATGCACGATGAGTAGTGCGCTTTGGAAACAGGAAGTGGTTGAATAACGTGCGTGTATTTACTCTTGAATGTGGGAGTGTAATGCGCGTGTGTTTTGTTAGGCTTGTGCCAACTTGTAAAACTTGTAAGCCAAAAAGGCTTGTATATGTAGCAGGCCTCTTTTTTTTTTTTTCTCTACTCCCATAAAAGTAGATGGATAAATTTGTTCATATTATTTTTAAGACATCTTTCTCTTCTTACAATCTTACTCATGACATGTCAGCAATATTGTTTACTTGACAAATTTTAGAATCAACCACTCAATTTTTGCCAAATCAACTATTATTTTCAAATCAACAAAAAAATATATATACAAAAATATATACAAGTAATAGAAATATATACAAATTAGGGTGCAAAATTACTAATGACAATAATTAGAAATTAATAGTATTTAACTAAATTTATAACCTACAAAGATATTGAATCCTATCCCTATATTAATTATTTTTACGGATATAAATAATACAATAAATTTATAACCCAATAATTAATTTATTAATTTTTATAAATAACTCATTAAATGTAATAAACATTCATGTTACAAATATCATAATAGTATTATTAATCATAATAAATTTTACGTTACAAATATTCAAATTCCATACTATTTGAACTATTTATATAAGTCTACTATCACTATTTCTTTAAATAACATCAAATTAATTTTCGAACTACACAACATCTCAAACTTACTCATGGAGCATCATTCTTTGGACAATATCACCAAATAAATAGACAATTGGTTTATCAAAGTTCGCGTGGTTAGAAAACATTCACACCCACAAATGAAGAGGACCCTCTTTACTTAGAAATGATTATATTAGATGAAAAGGTACAAAACAAACATATTTATTGTATTTTTAAATTGAATTTACAAAAAAAATACTTCAATTATTTTTGCTTTTTATATTTTTTATATTATTTTATAATACTTTATATATAATTATATTTTAATATCGTTAAAATTATACTTCTTTCAATATGCTATTCAGAAGAATAACATACATGCAAAGATGGAACAAACAACACAATAAAAAGTGCATACAACTCAACAATTCATAAATAACATGTCTTCACACGCACCTACGACAAAAAGAAGAAAGCAATAATTCTAACAACAACTAATAAAGAAAAAGGAGAACGGCGCTACATAAGAAAATTAAGTCCATCAACTAAAATAAATGTAAAAATCAAACCACCAAATAAAAATGTCACTTTGTACAACTCCAACATCCAAATCTTTTGTATTACAAATTTTTCTAAATAAAATACCTTTCAAATTTAATTTTAGTTCACACATTTAATTTAATTCTACAAAACATAGCCACTTTTAATATTTATTATATACTATCATTAATTTACGTCTCATTCTAGTTTAGGTAATGCCAAAAGCACAGTGCTCTTCTTCCTTTTGAATGCTTTTCTAAACAAAAACAATACTAAACTAAAAATAAAATACGGGGAGTGGAGGAAGTCATAATTCCTATCACAATATCAGTTATGTTATTTATAATCACTTTTACTTGTAAACAGAGTTAATAGTGCACACTTTTTTTCTTAACATTAAGTAAGATCTATGAAATGTGTGTATCAACTCAATGTATAAGAGATAATATTCTCTTCTAAAAGCAACAATCAGCATGCATAGTTAGTAGTAAGAGATATGACACACATTAAGTTATCAATAATAGAGTTCAAATCATTTATAAGGACAAATCAATAAGAAGAAACTTGAAAATTTGATGCTACTAAATACCGGAAATTTCTTTGGTGAGGAGTAAAGTCAGGTAAAAAGTAAAGATTGTAACTAAATATTTGAGGAGAGTGTGCAATGCAGATGATATCTTTATTTCAAAAGGGAAAACATGTCCCAAAAACATTAAATACCAAAGGTGCAGGGCTATATATATCTATATCAGTATAAGTACTGATGCAACTTAATTAAACATCTTTCCAAGAAGAAAGTGGTGGAGTATCAGATTTCTTCCATGTAGTTATATCACTTGCGTATCTATCACCCTTGACAGCATCCGCAGCAGCGAAGGACTCGAGTTCTGTCATTTCTTGCGGTGTAAGTTTCACAGACAAAGCACCAATGTTTTGGTTAAGATTGTCAATCTTGGTGGTTCCAGGAATGGGACACACATCATTTCCTTGGTGATGAACCCATGCTAATGCAAGTTGCGACGGGGTGCATCCCTTCTTAGCTGCCATTTCATTAACCCTCTCAAATATAGTCTTGTTCTTCTCTAGGTTCTCAGGTTGGAATCTAGGCATATACTGCAGTAGAACACATAAGATAAGATTGATATGTAGGTACCAATGTAACCTTCTTATAACATGCAATATCAAACTGTTTTGAGGAGGAAAAAGTAGAATCATAAACTAAATAGTTTTGACTATAATTAAATTGAATGCAGCACCATACACTATAATTTACTGATTTATTTATCCATGGTGAATTGGTGATTGAGAAAACTGTATTCTGTTTAATGTGCTTGGTACTGGTTAAGCAATCCTATAACATTAGATTCAATCGATTATTTGCATTCAACTTTGAGTGACTATCTCTAGGTACAGAAACTAACAAGGATACTGAATTATGAAAATGCACAAGTAATTAAAGCTATGAATTTATTTTACACAAACCTTTCTGAAGTCATTCTCAGACAAATTCTCAATCAATTTTGTTCCTGATGAAAGGAATCCTCTCCCAAGAGGACTATATGCCACAATTCCAATTCCAAGTTCCCTGGCAAGGAAAATATTTAGAACTCGTGAAAGGCTAGACTCAATATGATTATGATATATTAGAATTTCGAGTTAGAGAAGAAAAACTTAACATAAAGTCTTTACATTAAATCACACACCTGCAAGTTGGAACTATCTCTTCCTCAACATCTCTTGACCAAAGAGACCACTCCAACTGCACTGCTGTTATAGGATGAACAGCATGCGCTCTTCGGATTGTTGAAGCTGACGCCTCAGATAACCCAATGTATTTTATTTTTCCCTCCTCAACAAGCTTCTTAAGCTCCCCAATCTTAATTTGAAATTAAGAAAACAAAAGGAAAACATTTGAACTCATCAAACATGTACTATCATACATGTAATAGTCAAATTTCATTATTTTATCCTCTTTAACATTAACAAATGATAGTGAAACTTGAAAACAGAGAATTTTATGACACAACAAATACACAGTATATTCTAATTTCTAAAGAACAATTGAGATTCTCATATACAAAGTAGCACAGAGAAAGACTCAAACCGTGACTTCAATTGGAACACGAGTATCGATTCGATGTTGGTAATAGAGATCAATGCAATCAATGTCAAGCCTTTTCAAGCTTCCCTCACAAGCAGCTCTCACATATGATGGATCTCCACGGATCTCAACTTTAAAACCATCAGACATGCTGATTCCAAACTTGGTTGCCAATTCAACCTTCTCTCTCACCCCTCCCTTCAAAGCCTGTATAAAATTCCAAAGATCAAGTCTAGTGTGTATATTCAACCCTAATTTCTCTAATTCAGACCATGGATTAATACACCATGAAGAATCAAAGAATCAAAAGAAAACCAAAAAGGGTAGCTGAATCAAAGCTCAAGTTGGAACCTTTCCAAGTAGAATCTCGTTGGTGTGAGGACCATAGACATCAGAGGTATCAAGGAATGTAACACCACTTTCTGCAGCATAGTGAATGAGAGAAATCATGTCAGGTTCTGGCTTTGGAGGTCCATAGAAAGCAGACATTCCCATGCATCCAAGTCCTTGCTGAGACACCTCCAAGCCCTGTGATCCCAGTTTCATTCTTCCAACTTTGGCCATGGCTGTGGTGTGATGCTGTGCTTCGAAAGAGTGATAAAGAATGTGTCTGTCTATTTGGATTCCCTGAACTGAAAGAATGCTCTAATCTATGTCTTACTCATATAAACTACTTGTGATTGTAATTTAATCTTTATATAAGAGTTGTCTCCGTTTATTGGCACTTCCCATAGATTTTTGGATATAAAATTCTACTTCTTCTGACTTGTAACCATCGAACTCTAGACCCACTTTGGTATTTTCAGGGTAGGACCAGTGGGCAGTGGACCCCACTTTGATATTTTCTAAATAGCATTGTAAAAGTTATTTTACACTTAGGACAATAGGACATGCTTGATTAGGGGAAAAAAAAATACATTTTTATAGTTGAATTTTATATATAAATAATGTTTGGTGGTTGTGGACAATAGAGCTCATTCACCAGCAATGGAAGAGATAGAGTGATGCACTGTTGAGAAGTTCTGAAATTTTCGATCTCTACACTCTCTACGCTCACCGCATTATGTGAAAACTCATGCTCTGAGTGCAGAGTTTGTGAAGGTGAGTGAGAATAGGGATGGTAACACCACCCGAACTCGTGGATATTCACCCTGCTCCTACCCGCTCGGTTTAGGTAATACCCGTCCCGCTTATTATATTTAAATTTTTACTTTAATTTATATTATGTATGTGATGATAGTTATATAAATTTTGAAATTTAATTTTATTTATTGAATTGTAATAATTATAGGGGCGAGTAGGGGTGGAGCGGGTTAGAGTTCAAGCTTTTACTACTCGCGGGTAGGAGCGGGGCAGATTTTATGCGAATTATTGTACGGCGGGACGGGATTGGGTAGAGCAAAAACCCGCCCCGTTGCCACCCCTAAGTGAGAAGAGTTGAGAGAGAGTACTTAGAACATGCAGAAGCGAAAATGAGAGAATGGAATTAACGATGAATCACACCCAATTCAACTGTACAATAGAGTTTATATACACAACTAAAAATGTAACTAACTTCTAACTATAGCTAACAAACTCAGATTAACATCTAACTCTAGTTAAGTTATTCAGTACTTAAATAGCAACTGCAGCATAACTGCCTCTGTACTCTATCTCTTCTATTGCTGGTGAATGAGCTCTATTGTCCACATTGGTTGCAGAATACACGTCTGGTTTTGGTACTTAGATTTTATAAGTATTTTTGCTTCAAAACATTTAAAAATTGTATATTTGGTCTTAGTTATTTAAAAGGTTAAATGCTGACGCAACAAATTAAAATGTTGCATCCTTTGTTTTGTTAGACATGCATATATACACAGCTGAAGTTTTCTGCAATGTAGTTGGTTCACATCAATAGCAAGAAACTTAGAAAGGTGAATGCAATCAAATTCCTTCGAAAAAAACAAGGGATGTTCCTTATACTGATATTAAGAATAACAAACCAACAACAAATAGCAAAGAGTTCAATAATATATAATAGTATAAGTAATGCACTTAAATCTAACAGGTTTCCAAGAAGAAAGTGGTGGAGTGTTAGCTTTCTTCCATGTAGTTATATTCTCTGGATATCTGTCACCCTTCACAGCGTCCGCGGCAGCGAAGGACTCGAGTTCTGTCATTTCTTGTGGCGTAAGTTTCACAGACAAGGCACTAATGTTTTGATTAAAGTTCTCAACTTTAGTGGTTCCAGGAATGGGGCAGACATCATTTCCTTGGTGGTGAACCCATGCCAATGCAAGCTGAGATGGGGTGCATCCCTTCTTTGCCGCCATTTCATTGACCCTCTCGAATATAGTCTTGTTCTGCTCCAGGTTTTCTGGTTGGAATCTAGGCATAAACTGCAACAAGAACACAAAAATATGTCAGGTATCATTAATGGATATTTGAAAATATTCCAAGGCAATATTCCAAACTATACTAATTTAGGCCATGGTGAATAAGAAATTTAATTCTTATTGATGTTTTTCAGTTAATGCAGATACATACAGAAAATATCAATGAATTGTGCAAATAATATTAATAGGTATTGGTGAAGAAAACCAAGGTTAGAAGATGTGAATGTCACTCTCTCTAGGGTACATACATAAGCAGAATCATGATAATTATGATTATAGAAATGCATATGTTAATTAACATGAATTTCTGTAATAGCAAGTATTGACAAACCTTTCGGTAGTCATCCTCAGACAAATTATCAAGCAACTTTGATCCGGTTGTAAAGAATCCGCGGCCAAGAGGACTATATGCAACAATTCCAATACCAAGTTCTCTGAGATGGAACAAATTTAGAAGCCATGAATTCAAACATTGTATCATGATGGTTTAGTCCTAGAAAGAGAATTGCTTGTTGACAAAAAACAAAATGAAATAATGTTTGTGCATTATTAGATTCACACACCTGCATGTTGGAACTATTTCTTCCTCCACATCTCTTGACCAAAGAGACCATTCAATTTGAACAGCTGTAATGGGATGAACAGCATGTGCTCTTCTGATTGTTGAAGCTGAAGCCTCAGACAAACCAATGTATTTTACTTTTCCCTCCTCAACAAGTTTCTTAAGCTCTCCAATCTTAATGAAAATCACAAAGGAAAAAGAGTCAAGTCATTAGAGTATATACATGTATTTAACTTTTCATTAGAGTGAAAAACTAGTCTATAATCTATCTCTATTTTCATTGTTTCAATAATCTCAAAGAAGCAAAAGCCAAATCAAAGAGAAAATCCAAACCGTGACTTCAATTGGCACTTTAGTATCAATTTGATGTTGGTAATAGAGATCAATGCAATCAATATCAAGTCTCTTCAAGCTTCCTTCACAAGCAGCTCTCACGTATGCCGGATCGCCACGGCTACCGAATTTTCCATCATCAGAAAAGATTACTCCAAACTTGGTTGCAATTTCAGATTTCTCCCTCATCCCTTCCTTCAAAGCCTGTCTCCATGTATGTCACCAACTTAGTCATAGGATCATATGCATGCTCAAAGCAAAGCAAAATTTTCAACTAAATCAAAGACACATGATAAATAAAAAAAATACAAGCCAGACATCTCAAAATCATTCTAGAGAAGGAAACACATTATAAATGTTTATATCATATTAAGAAGTTAGTGGATCTAATTCAACCCCAAAAACTAGCTCATGATATACAATTTTATCTACTTTGTTTAATAGATGTCTGCTTTTACAGTCCAAATCAAAGATTTTTCATGTCAGGAAAAGAGAATCAAAAGAAAAACCGAAAAGGGTAGGTGAATCAAAGTTCAAGTAGGAACCTTTCCAATAAGCATTTCATTGGTGTGAGGACCATAGAAATCAGAGGTGTCAAGGAATGTGACACCACTATGAATAGCATGGTGAATGAGAGCAATCATGTCAGGTTCTGGCTTTGGGGGTCCATAAAATGCAGACATTCCCATGCAACCAAGTCCTTGTTGAGACACCTCTAAGCCCTGTGACCCCAGCTTCATTCTTCCAACTTTAGCCATTGATCTGTTGTGATTGTGTGCTTCCAACTATGTTGCTGTCATATAAATAGGCTTAAGATTGTGAAACTGTTAAAGGATAAAATAAGATGAAAGTTGGTGACCGTTTCCTTGTTTGGTAAAAATGGTATATGTAAAATAAAATGAATGTCTTCCACTTCTGCTTTCCTTATTTGAAAGTTGTTTCTATATGGTTGTTTAATTCTACTGCTGCTGCCTCTTCTGACTTGTTCTAGTGTTCTACTGCGGAAGAAAATTGACAACTTGAATTTCAAAGAGTTGGTAACTTCGTGTAAAAATTTGATAATCAAAATATTATTTTATTGTCTTCACTCTTTATCATCTCTTTATAGTGGGGCAAGTGGATTGAACACTCCAATTTTTCAGCACCAAATAGTACTCCTGTTTGGGAAATGATATTTAAATCCTATTTTCATTTTCTTTCTTCTATTGCCATTGCTGCTTCTTCTTTCTTCTTATATTTTGTGCTTCATAGTTTTTACGGTTGTTAACTCCTCATCATACTGAAATCAGCAACAATCACTTTGGACAGGAGAACTTGTGAGCCTTTGACAGTAACATTAATCAAAGAGTGCATTGATCTTTATTTTTTGGTGATGTGTTTGATATTTATTTAAAACTAAATTATATTTTTCTGGTAGAGTAATCAAAGGATGAACTTCACCTTCTCTCAAATGTTAATAGGACCGTTCACTTAAAAATTTGCACTTTGACAGTTGAATACATGATCTGAAGAGAGCACCATACATGGAGCAACTTCTATTACTTAAAAATATATTGTTCAGATATTTCAGAAAAATTACAAATCCACATATCATTTGGTTGTGAAAATTCACTCCCAAATTAGTCAAAGATTATTATTATATGCAACTAAATAGTGCTAATTTCGAAGGCAACAATCACATTTCTTAATTAGTAGTAAAAGATACATGCATATATATGTCATTGCTCCTTTTTCATGAACTGTTTTTGTTTTCCTAAGACATACATGTATACACATGAAGTTATTAGTAATGAAGTTGAAACCATTTGAAAGGGAAAATCAACAAAAAGAAACTTCAAAGGTTGATACAACAAAATTCTACTAGAAAACTAGGTGTATCCCTCATACAGAATACATTATTAGGTACCAACACTCAAAATTAAACAACAAATACCAAAATACAAGGGTGGCTAATAGTACAAGTCATGACTTGATTAAACAGCCTTCCAAGAAGAAAGTGGTGGGGTATCAGAGGTCTTCCATGTAGCGATATCATTACCATATCTATCGCCTTTGACAGCATCCGCAGCAGCGAAGGACTCGAGCTCTGTCATTTCTTGTGGTGTAAGTTTCACAGACAAAGCACCAATGTTTTGATTAAAGTTCTCAACTTTAGTGGTTCCAGGAATGGGGCATACATCATTTCCTTGGTGGTGAACCCATGCCAATGCGAGCTGCGAAGGAGTGCATCCCTTCTTTGCAGCCATTTCATTGACCCTCTCGAATATAGTCTTGTTCGCCTCCAAGTTCTCAGGTTGGAATCTAGGCATATTCTGCAACACAAGGCACAAGACATAAGAATATATAATTGTATCATTGATGAACATTGAAATAATATATATACAAGGAAGGTTGAATATGAAAATGCATTAGTGATTGCCATGAATTTCTGAAATAATTAAGCAATCAGACAAACCTTCCGGTAGTCACCCTCAGGCAAATTCTCAATCAATTTTGATCCTGATGAAAGGAATCCTCTCCCAAGAGGACTATATGCAACAATTCCAATACCAAGTTCCCTGCAAGCAACAAATTTAGAAACCATGAATATAGACATTGTATCATGTTGTCTTATCAGAAGTACTAAATAGAAAATTTTAAGTTAACATGACATGTTTCGTATATTAATTGGTGCATTGATCTTAGCATAGTTTTGCACAGAAAACTTCTATTGATTCTATATTACTGGATCATCTTAGTCTATCAAACACCAAGTCATTCCCTTAAAACGCACCTGCAAGTTGGAATTATGTCTTCCTCGACATCTCTTGACCACAGCGACCACTCCAACTGCACGGCTGTTATGGGATGAACAGCATGTGCTCTTCTGATTGTTGAAGCTGAGGCCTCAGATAGACCAATGTACTTTATTTTTCCCTCCTCAACAAGCTTCTTAAGCTCACCAATCTTAATTAAAATTAAAAATGAAACAGGGTTAGGCCACCATAAACAATTAGTATATTTTCATGATCTAATGTTGAAACTTGGAAATAGAAGCATTATAGATTCATAGGATTCTAAAAGCCAATTGGGATCTCATATAGTTAAGAAACTAAGATAAAGATGATGTTCATTGAATTGGTCAAATTCTAGCACACTCCATGCTCTGGTAATGAGGTGATGAGTTCAAAGTATGTATACAAAAACTAATTCACACAAACATCTCTCAATCTAGAGCAAGAGAAAGGATCAAACCGTGACTTCAACCGGAACACTTGTATCGATTCGGTGTTGGTAATACAGATCAATGCAATCAATATCAAGTCTCTTCAAGCTTCCTTCACAAGCAGCTCTCACATATGCTGGATCTCCACGAATCACAAATTTCCCCTCACTATGGGTGGCTCCGAACTTGGTTGCCAATTCAACCTTCTCTCTTACCCCTCCCTTCAAAGCCTGCCCCAAAATTTCATGATGCAGATAAACCATCACTTAGTCATGATCAAATAAAAAAGCCAAAGCAAACATTTAACATAAAAAGACATGATAAATTTCAACAACATAGTATAGAAAGTGGAATGGGAGACTTTGGGGAGGAATCAAACTGAGAAAACATAAAACGAGAAGACACCACATCCAACTCAAAACCTTAAGGTAATAAGCTAATGGGTCTCTCATCTTATAAATTCCTCATTCTTTCTTGTTTTTTTTGATGTGTGACTAACTTCATACACTTCTCACACTTGCAATATTAACAGACTTCCTATATATATCTTATCTCTAAATCATCTTATTGGATTCTATTATGTGTGTGAGATATCTATTATCTAATTAGCTACTTCTACATGCAAAAACCAACGAGTTTGTTATATGAAAAAGCTAAGAGAAAGAAGCATGAAAAGAAAACAAAAAAGGGTATCTGAATCAAGGTTCAAGTAGGAACCTTTCCAAGTAGAATTTCATTGGTGTGAGGGCCATAGACATCAGAAGTGTCAAGGAAAGTGACCCCACTTTGAACAGCATGGTGAATGAGAGCAATCATATCAGGTTCTGGCTTTGGAGGTCCATAGAAAGCAGACATTCCCATGCATCCAAGTCCTTGTTGAGACACTTCCAAGCCTTGTGACCCCAGCTTCATTCTTCCAACTTTAGCCATTGCTATGTTTGTGATGATGGTGTATGCTTGCAACTATGATCAGTGTCAAAGAGTGAATGAAGTATTTTGAATCCTGAGCTGTGTTGCTTAAATAGCCTGAAATTATTGCTAATTAATTATCAATTCATTACAAAATACAAATAATATATAATTTTTTATTGAAAAATTTAATAGAAGATTGTTGCACCGCTTGTATGAAAGTTTTTACTCTTGACGTATGATATTGCGTCAACTGTGCTTGAAATTTATTGATTTGACGTATGTACATACTTAAAATTTTGTCGTATTTGATATTGTTACCGACACTTTCTGCTTTAAGATGTTATGATTCTTGACTTTGACTTTTCTTATTTTTTTAGTATTTAATATTTATATTGGTTGATATTTCCATTGGGATTTGCCCCCGTAGAAATTCAGTTTATTATTATTATTATTATTATTATTATTATTATTATTATTATTATTAAAAAGATAAATAAGTCTTTAATTTTTTTATTAGTAGATATTTAAGTTCTCAATGATTTGAAAATACATTTAAGTTTTTTATCTTTTTAAAATTTAGACATATCAATCTCTCATGTTCATTTGGATGTGATAGACTCAACAGAAAAATCAAACTTAATTTTCATTGTACTGACTGGTTAATACAAATGCACATGTGAGAGAGTTTTTAAATTAGATCTAAAAATCGATATATCCAAATTTTAAAGAGGTTAATAACTTAAATATATTTTTAAATTCTCAAAAACTTAAATATCCACAGACCAAAAAATCAAATATCAATTTATCCTTTTCTCTTATTATTATTACTACGTACGTGGTTTTTGGTAATTTATTATTATTATTACTATTATTATTATTATTATTATTATTATTATTATTTTGAAGTCTTGTAATAAGATTATACACTTATACTAAACTAGATCACCATAATCCAAAGGAATTCAAAATGTTTGGTTTATTGTTATTTCTAGTCCTTCTGTTGGGGATCGAAACTCTATTTAAAAATTTATTATTGGTTAATGAGTTGCTGTATACATAAGGTATGATTCGAACTTCCAACACTTACTTAAATCGACTAATAAACTAACCACTAAAGCAACTCAACTTGGTTAGTAAAAATATTTCTAAATAATTTGTTATGGACTTGATTTTAACCATGAGTTTAGAATCTAGTATTTCTGTAAGAAAATATTATTTATATACTAAAATTAGTTATCAAAATTAATTATCAATACATATTTATATTTCAATATATATTTTATAATAATCGATTTTTATGGTTGATTTTGTTATATGCCAAACATAGTTGATTTTTGTTTGTGTATAAAATAGGCTTAAATATCTTTTTTGGTTGTCTATGGTATCCTTCGACCCGATAGGTCAAGGACTAATCCGTCGCAGATCTGATGGGTTGCTGCATGCACAATGTGGGATTTAAACCCCCGATATTTACTTAAGCGGACGAGTGAGCTGACCACTCGTGTCACGGCCCAATCTGGGCGTGACTGGCGCTTAGAAAAATCTTCCCAAGCAAGCCTCAGAAATCAATATTAAAGAAAACAGAACAAATAGAATTTTCATTTATACTGAAAGGCAACACATTCTCAGCATCATATTTAAAACATGCTCAGCATATTTACAGAAAATTCGACTTTAATATTTACAGTAAAGCATGGTCTATTAGTTTCATCTACTAGAATATTTACAAAGTAACATATTCAAGTCACTAAAGTCGGATCCTGCCTATGTCACATGGAACAATTTAACAAGTCTGAAGAGTTTTAAAACTATTTACACAAAACATCAAGTCCTTGAACGGTAAAGGGCTCACCAACACAAACAAAACTAGAGCAGAACGGATAAAGTTGTCTAAAAAAAATAATGAAAGATACAATAGAGTGAGTTTTGCAACTTGGTGAGTAAATAGAGCATCCATAATCTCACGAGAGACAATTGTATAAATAATTAACTTTTAGTTAAAATAAATTCATTTTAATAATCGTGACAAAAATATACTCAAACATAATGATAATTATTTATAGACATCAAATATTCAAAATTTCTTATTTTATATAAATATAAATGGAAAGTTATCTAATTCAGAAAAGTCAAAATAATAGACAAAAATCACACTTAGATTGTTTTCTTTGTGTGAATTTTGAAACAAGACATGCTCCACTAATTTTATGGACATAAAACAGACAGGTATCATTTTTCATTCATATGGACCTAAAAGTATAATTATATAATGATATAGTGCACCAAGTTTAGCGCTTACTGTCACTAGCTGCAATTTTTGTTATAGAACCTTCCAAAATATTTTGACATACGAATCATGATCAAACTAAAGTTATATATCAAACAAATCAATAAATGCATCATCAATTCAATACTAACTTTAGATTCAAAGTGTATATGCAAGATAATATTTACATTATAATCTAATTCCTCAAATGACAATTTTATTAATTTCAACACAAAATATTATGTCTCAAGTGAAATTTTCTTCAAAAAATATTTAATATAAACATTAAGTTGACAAATAAATTAGTAAATAATTAAATAATAAATTTTAAAATTATGTTGGATAATTATAAAAATGATACAATGCTAAACTTTAATTATAGATATAAAGTTTACTCAGAGTAAAATTTAAGAAAAAATTTTTACTCCACAACTTTCAACAAGCAAAGAGAATAATTCTTTTAAAAATCTAATATCACAAACATAACAATAATAATTCTAATAAATTAATTTTAATATCAATTGACATAATATAATTTATATACCCAAAAATTTTAAATTTTATTTTTATATACCCAAAAATTTTAAATTCTATCTTATTCTAATCTTAAATTTTTGAATTTATTAATACCTAACTACAAATAAGATAAAAATTAAAAATTTAAGTAATTATTAAATTAAAGAGTTATCTTAATATTTAATAATTAGTAATATTTGAATTAAAAGTGATTTTTCTCTTTTTAAATTTATAATGTTTTAATGGAGTTCTGAAAGTCAACATAAGAAAACATACTAGATAGGACACAATAGAGTTAGAATAAAAGAAGAATAATAAAATTAATTGAAATAAAGTGTACGAAATTAAAACACGAGGGAGAGAAGATCAGCACAGTAGCATTGGCGGTGAAGGAAAAGAAAGAAAGACTATGGGTTGGGCCATA
>NC_029775.3:119667307-119691312 GCF_000817695.3 Arachis duranensis
TTTTTTTTCATTATTAGATCCTACAACTCGGTCAACCAAATTGGTTAAATAGGCTTAAATATTAATTGGCTTGTTTTGGAAAATAAAATATATATTAGGTTGAAACCCAACTAAAAGCCCAATAAAAAATGGAAAGACCATAAAAGTTTGCTCAAGAATCTTTTTTAGAGATCGAACACAACGATTATTTTCACTTCTATTTCGTACATTTTAAGTTTTTAAGCAATTTATTTTTATTATTAAACATAAAATATTAGATTTAAGCTTTCTATTTTGGAATATTAGAGGTGCCTCTAATAAATTGGCCCGGGTTCATAGTAAGGAGTTAGTGAATAAATTTCACCCTACTTTTTTCATTCTGTTTGAAACCCATATTGCTTTCGAGAGGATGAAATCTTTTTGGAATAATCTAGGTTACCAGGGTGTTGGTATTGTTGAGGCTAATGGTCATAGTGGGGGTCTCTGGGTTTTATGTTCAAATTCAAATATTTCTGTGAGAGTATTGGATGTAGTTGATCAATGTATCAGTTTTGAAATCACTATGGGCAATACATCTAGTTACTGCAGTGCGGTGTATGCTAATCCGCATATACATCGACGTAAAGAACTGTGGGGTGACTTGACAAGGATTGCTAATATGATCCACGGACCTTGGATTGTGTTAGGGGACTTTAATGATGTTCTGTGGCAGAGTGAAGTTAGAGGGGGGCAGTTTAGACTTGCCAGAGCAGAACAATTTGCGGAAATATTAGAGGATTGTGGGCTGTTTGATATGGGGGCTATTGGGAGAAGATTCACTTGGTACAGGAAGGTGAAAGGTGGGGTGCAGGTGGCTAAGAAGCTTGATAGAGCAGTCATCAACCAGGACTGGCGACTAATGTTTCCGGAGGCTTATACTGAGGTGCTGGCGCGCCTTCACTCTGATCATTGCCCATTATTCACTAGGTGCAAGATGGCAAAGAGGGCTACCAAGGGCCATCGTCCGTTCAGATTCCAGGCTGCGTGGATGACTCATCCTCTTTTTAGGAATGTTGTTGATACAGCTTGGAATAGAGGAGCTCCGGATGTAGTCAAATGTTTGTTGGAGGTTCAAAAAGAGGCAACTAGCTTCAATAAAAAGGTTTTTGGTAATATTTTTGTTAAGAAAAGGGAGTTGGAGAGGCTTTTGAATGACGTCCAGATTACTCTAGAGAGTCGGGAGGATCAACAGCTTAGGATCAAAGAGCAAGTTTTGCATCAGGAACTGAATGCTGTCCTTCTTCAAGAAGAGCTGTTGTGGTATCAAAAATCTAGAGAACAATGGGTGAGATGTGGAGACAGAAATACAAAATTTTTTCATCTGCAGACAGTTATCAGGAGAAAGAGGAACAAAATTCATGGGTTATTTTTGGAGGATGGGTCTTGGGCCACGGAGACTACGACTCTAGAAATGGCGGCAAATTCTTTCTTTCAAAAGCTCTTTTCTACAAGGGAGGATATTGACCTGGACGCCATGGGGCCTTTTCCTTGTCCGTCTCTTAGTACTGAGGCTTGTCAAAAGTTAGTGGAACCGGTGACGTCTGAAGAGGTTAAAAGAGCTGTGATGACCATGAGTTCGTTTAAAGCCCCAAGGCCATATGGATTTCAAGCAATTTTCTACAAAGAGTTCTGGGACTCTCTTAGCAACGATGTGTGTGGACTGGTCAAGCGAGCTTTTGAGGGTGAGCCAATGAATGCGGCTATTTTCGATACTCTAATTGTTCTAATTCCTAAAGTGGAAGTTCCCTCTTCCTTACGGGAGTTTCGGCCTATTAGCTTATGTAATGTAATTTATAAAATTGTCACAAAGGTTCTAGTTAACAGGTTCAGACCTTTCCTGTCGGAGATCATTGGTCCTTTGCAAGGAGGGTTCATTCCAGGACGAGGAACCACAGAGAATATTATCATTGTTCAGGAGATTATGCACTTCATGAGGAACACTAAGTCTCGAAAAGGGACCATGGCATTCAAGATTGATTTGGAAAAAGCTTATGACAGGGTAGACTGGCGTTTTTTGGAAGCTACTTTGGTCCGGTTTGGGTTTCCAAAGGCTACCATTAATCTTATATTGAATTGTGTGACTTCCTCTTCATTGGCAGTTTTGTGGAATGGGAACAGGCTCCAAAATTTCAATCCAAAGAGAGGGTTGAGGCAAGGAGATCCTATGTCTCCTTATCTATTTGTACTCTGTATGGAAATGCTTGCTTGCTTTATCTCTCATAGAGTTTCCCAAGGTTTGTGGAACCCAATTGCGGTTTCTAGGAACGGACCACGACTCTCTCATTTGATGTTTGCAGATGATCTTTTGCTTTTCTGTAAGGCATCAAAAGCTCAAGTAATAGAGGTCATGCATTGTTTGGACTTGTTTTCTAGAGCGTCAGGTTTAAAGGTAAATCTTCATAAGTCAAAGGCCCAGTGTTCCAAGAGGGTGTCAGAGAGGAGAAAAGAGGTTCTCTCAGGGGTCTCTAACATCCGTTTCTGCAATGATTTGGGTAAATATCTGGGAATTAACATCGGTCATGCCAGAGCTTCCAGGAAGACGGCTCAGGAGGTTATTGAAAAAATTTCGAGAAAGCTCTCCAGTTGGAAAGGACGCCTACTAAATAAGGCAGGGAGGCTTTGTCTTGTTAAATCGGTTATGGCCTCTATCCCAGTTTATGAAATGCAAATTTCTCTTCTCCCGAAGTATGCATGTAATAAAATTGATTCCTTAATGAGACAGTTCTTGTGGAAAGGCCAAGCGACTGGAAAAGGGCTGCCTCTGGTCATGTGGGAGGTCGCCATAACTCCTAAAAAGGCAGGAGGATTGGGTATTAGGGATACTTCCTGTGCTAACATGGCGCTTTTGGGAAAGTTGGTATGGGATTGTCTAAACAATAGTGAGAAGTTATGGGTGCAGGTTTTGAAGCATAAATATCTCAGGAATCAATCTGGTATGAACGGAAACAGTAGAAATTCTTCATCGGCTACCTGGAAGAACATTGTTAGTGCCTATGAGCATCTCAAGGAAGGGCTTCATTGGAATATTGGAGATGTCCACAAATCAGTTTGGTATGATGAGTGGACTCCTTTTGGTAAACTTTGCAACCTTGTTCCTTATGTACATATTTCTGAATCAGATTTCATGGTGGCTGACTTGTGGAAAGGGGTGTCTTGGGAGGTTGATAGTCTTACCACGCCTATTCCGCATGAGATTAAGCAGTTTATTTGTGGTCTGAGATATCCTAGTTCGACTGAGTTGGAGCCACAGTGGGAGTGGTGGCCTGCAGCATCAAAAAAGTATAGTGCAAGGGAGGGTTACAGATGGTTATTAAAGAAAGCATTAAATTGGAATGCCAATAGTAATTGGAACTGGTTGTGGAACACAAACATTCCAGAGAAGTTCAAATTTACTATGTGGCTTGGCTTACATGATGCTCTACCAACTGAGACCTTTCGATTCAAGCGGCATTTAGCTTCTTCAGATATGTGTAAGAGATGTAACAAGGCGCAGGAGACTATGGAGCATTGCCTTAGAGACTGTGAACGATCAAAGGCAATTTGGTATATGTTGGATCCTAGTATCCTGGACTCGACGACTGGTACTGCTCTTGAAGAGTGGTTTCGGAAGGCCTTGGCTAACAATGAGGCGTCCTTTGGTGCAGGGCTTTGGTGGGTATGGAGACATAGGTGCAATGACATATTCAATACTGACAACCCTTGGACAGACCACAAGGTTGTTGCCTTGGCCAGAATTACCGCCAAGGACTTACAGGTTTACAGGAATCGAAGCAATGCCTTTAGGTCTCTCCGAAATTGCCTGTGTTGGGAACCACCGGTAGGTAATAGTTTTAAAGTTAATTGTGATGCAAGCTTGTATATGGATTCAAATTTAGCGGGATTTGGGTGTATTATTAGAGATTCTAAGGGAGATTGGATCTCGGGCTGCTCTGGAAGCATTCCCCCTTGGTCTATAATCAGATGTGAATTATTTGCTGCTTGGAGGGGACTGGTTTTAGCTTGGGATTGCGGTTTGAGGGATATTATATGTGCAACGGATTGCCTTGACATTCTGCCCATCATGCATGAGCTTACAAGTGGGTATTCATCTGAAGTAACAGATTTGGTTCACAAGATTCAGGAGCTTTTATCTCGTCCTTGGCTTGTTCACGTTGAATGGGTGTCCCGAGAAGCAAATAGAGCTGCGGATTGGATGGCTAAATATGGTGCCAAGAATAACTCTAATCATGTTATTTGGTCTGAGCCTTGTGTTGATCTCCAACGAATCATCCGCTCGGATTTAGGATAGTTTTTGCTTTGTTTCTTTCCTTGTTTAGACACCAAAAAAACAAAATAAAATATAACATTGTAGTGCAAAATTTAAATTCATGAATGGATACGAAGTTATGTTCGAAGTCTATGCGTGTTTGTTTTATTCTTTACATTTGTGGTTTGTATTTAATTAACTCCTAAACTATAGTTTAAGTAAAACCACACCTTAAGTAAAAGATAGCCAAGTTAGAAAAAAAAAATTAAATTTTACATAAAATCTGAAGAATAAATTAAATATGTAAAAATTTAAAATCAGAACAAATAGAAAAATTGTTGGAGCTAGTAAAAATTTTATAAAGTCAATTAAGCTTTTAAAATTATAATATCTAAAAATTTAATAAACTTTCTCATTGAGAAAAATCGTAACAACAATTAAATGTAGCCGTACAACGTTACCCTAAAGATAAAGCATGCAAAATAAACCTCAAAAACCAAACTTACACTTCAAGAACACAACATTATCAAATACGTAACAGTTAACTAACATATACTCTCCTATATTAAAATTTTGCAACATGCTACATCAAATCCTAAATTCTTATATCCATCCACCAATGAATAACTTGAAATCTATCAATGTTTCATTTGAAACCCATCAAACACAACCTCCTAGTAGATCTTCTATCCAAATCCTAGATTCATCAATCCAAAGTCTAATAAGATCATGGCAAAGAAGGCAAAGGTGGCTACATGTTTTCGCCACATCAATTCAACACCAACAAGTTATGAACAATAATGCACCATGGAGGAACCATTTGGCCAATTTCCTACAATCAAATTGGGTTCATTTGTTTTCAATCTCATTGCTCATTGTGGACCTCATCATCACAATTCTTGAGCTATCTTCATCTTTGGTTTCACCATGTCATCAACAAAGGGTGAACAAGGTAGATAAACTTGGTCTACATTGGATTGGAATTAGTATCCTTAGTTTACTTTCGTTAAAGTCTATGGCTTTGCTAGTGGGGTTAGGCTCCTCATTCTTTAAGCATTTTGGGTATGTTATGGATGGAGTTGTGACCATTGTGGCTCTGTTTTTGGAAGTGTTTCTTGAGAGAAAAGGAGGTAGTTTATTGATTGTAGTGAGTTTGTGGCGTGTGATTAGAGTGGTGGAGAGTGTATATGAGTTAAGTGATGAAACAATTGAAGCTCAAATTGAAGGTATAGTTTGTCAATTTGAGGCACTCAAAGAAGAGAACATGAGGCTCTTAGAAACAATCCAAGAAAAAGCTCAAGAAGGATTTGGATAAATGTAGGCATTGAATTTGAAGCCCCCCAACCAAATCATGAATTCAAGAAATTTTGATGTTCACATTGTGACCTATTTATTGGTTAAAGGCATTTTCAATTCTCCATCAATGACTATTGTTGGGGACTCAAAAGTAATAGAAGAAATATACTATTTGTATTTATCTTTATTGTAGACTACTTGTATGAAATTTATATGAGAAATGAGATGAGGGTTTTACATCTTATCTGAAAATAAAAAAGCGCTTATCAATTCAATATATAAAATAAGGATAATGCTAGATGCAGGAAGGATCCAGACATTTTAAAATGACGGGGCGAATTTTAGACGAATTTTTTAATTTTTTATTATATTTTTTTATTTCATAAAAACAATTTAGACATAATATAGAAGAAACATAACAATATTAATAGTATATTATAAAATTATAAAATATCAATAATTTATAATATGTTTAGTTAAAAAATTATCATATATCTTATTAATTGAAAAATTTATAAAAAAATTATAAACTATTAATTATGTAAAAGACACAGTATTTTTATAGAATATTTTTATAATTTTTTTAACAATATAAATTTAAAAGAAAAATCAGTATTTTTTATAAGAAAAGAACATTTAAAATATACAATGTGATTATCAAAACATAACTAGGTAAGTTATTATTAATATTTTATATAATAATATAAATGTTAAATATGTTAATATTAAAAACAAATAAATTTTTTTAAAAATATATATAGAGATGATTATATAAAAGCTAATTTAAAAGGTACAAAGACTCGAGAGTATGATATTAAATTGATTAAATAAAAAATATTAGTAAACAAAATAATTGAGACATAAATCCATTATTTAGTGAAAAATAATACATATACAAGTTATAACTACTAAATTACATAATATTTTTTATTTTTTTAGACACACATTTTATATATAAATATAGTTCTTTAAAATTTTGGGGGCGGGGGTGCTGAGGCCACTATTCACCCCCTTCCTAGATCCGTCTCTGGCTAGATGTACATTAAATTTAGTCATAAAAATCAACAATTGTACAAAATATTTTTAAATATTTTTATTTTATAATTGAAACCGAAGAAAATGGATTAGTTATAAATAAGAAAGTTGTGCAGTTTCTCATAATTTGTCTATAAGTTTGGTTACATGATATTTGTAATAACTTGTTCTTAATATTAATATGTAAATGATAAATTAAAATATTATTTTGATCATGATGGTTAAGACAGTAGTTAAGTGAAGAAATTATGGAGCTTGGAGATAGGAATGAAAAATTGCATATAAATATATGCTAGTGGACATGGAGATCCATGCTAATTGATAAGCTAACCCCAAAATCCAAACATCATGCAATCTAGGAAAAGAGAGCGGAAAAGTGCATGAAAAATGGCAAAGGATCACATACCATTTAAATGTCATACATCTAATCCAACAAAATGCTCTAATTTGGAATCTTAACAACTCCATTAGGAACAATGAACTTGTTCATTAAGTTACACGAGAGTGTACTATGAAAGGATAGCATTGACAAAATTTAGAAGCAGAGGAGTAGCAAAAAACATCTTGGATATGGAAAGGGATAGACGATGAAGTGTCATTTAATATTTTGCCATATATGATATTGTGAGATCACAGTTATCATTTACCTCAACATCTTGCAAGTTGTTTTCCAATTCATGAGAGGGTTCAACGACATGGACTTCTGCCAAGGTTGTCAAGGACCACAGTTGTTCCGGAAGCTCACACAATTTAGGACACTCCTTTATGAGCAGACGACGAAGGCGAGGCATTGCACCTTCCGCTAACACCCAACTTACAACTTTCACTTTCACCATTTTGAACACTTCAAGTTTAAGGAAATCTCGAGCGGCACAATCAAGAGGGTCTGATATGGTACCTTCTAATAGTTTCAAAGCTTGGAGGTTGGGAAGCTGTCCTAGAGCCTTCATGGAACTGGAGTCCACCTTACCAAACACTTTGATGGAAATCTTTGCAAGATTCAAAGGAAACATCATTGCATCTATTGAAAGATCTGAATGACAGCAATGTAGTTTCAGCTTATAAAGTTTGCTTAGATGCTGCAAACTCGATAATAATTCATGCCACGAACGACGTTTCTCCCTTGTAGGGTCCAACCATAAACTCAACCTTTTCAAGCTGGGAAATCTGCCGTCCCTGAATAGTAACGCTGTTGGTGTATCCAAATCCACTCCACTCAGAGTTTGAAGATTCCACATTGTTGTTCCTTTCTCATATTTTGGTAGACTCACAGTATCTGAGGAAATAGAGACATGTCTTAGTCGCTTGAGCTTCCAAAAATCATTCGGAATGCAACACGTGATCCAACCCCTTATATCCATGGTTTCTAAATTCAAAAGGCTCCATATACACTCAGGAGCTTTTCTTGGTTTAGAAGTTCGAGTTATTTTCAAGTACTTTAGGAAGATCATAAACTGAAAATTACTGGGTACAGGTAGAAAACGTGCTTTATTTCCCAAATGTAGCACTTGAACTGATTGGAAGTTTTTCAAAGCATCATCTGAATAATCCTTTCCAGCAAAGATGAACAAGGAACGAGTGCTTGATTGGTTAGTTTCCACTGAAGACATGTAAGAAGTTTCACTGCACAAGAAGGACAATCTTTGAGGGTTGCTTAGTGTATGGATATTGGACACTGTGCAAACCTCGAAAAACTTGTCAGCTTTGCTCAATACTATGCAAAGGTCACGGAAGAGATCATGGATTAGGCATGTTTTCATACCCCCATCACTCCTCCGTGTTGCCACATGTACCATGTTACGATCCACTAGCTCTTTTAAGAATTCCTCACCAACTTCTTCTGGTTCTGGAGCATTTGGTAATCCACTTTCTTGTGGTTGTATGAAACCTTCAGCCATCCATAATTGGATTAATTCCCTAGCAGGAATCTCAAAATCTTCAGGGTAGATACCAAGATATCTAAAGCATTGCTTCAGTTCTTCAGACAAGTTGTCATAGCTATGTTGTAGTACCTGCATGACTTGGGTCTCGTCCCTGGTGAGATGCCAGTGGATGCGCTCCTTAATTCCCAGCCACTCACTTTCCAACCTTTTCTTCTTGGCAACGACCCCTGCCATGGCAACAATAGCAAGTGGTAAACCTCCACAACTTTCAACAATTGATTTACCATGAGGCTCCAACTCAGAAGGACACTCTTTACCCGAAAACACCTTCTTGCAAAACAATTCCCAGCTTTCTTTTTCATCAAGGGGAGGAAGTTCGTAGCTTTTTGAGCCTGTAAAATTTGCCACCTGTTCATTACGACTCGTTATTAAAATTTTGCTACCAGGGCTTCCATTTGGAAAGGCTAATTTTAGAACATCCCATACTTCAGGTTCCCAAATATCATCAAGCACTATCAAGTACTTTTTCCCCTTCAGGTAATTTCTCACTTTCTTCTTTAGATCCTCCACTTCTAAATTTTGATATGCAGATGTGGACTTCATCAAAGATTGGATGAGCTTCAACAATACACCCCTTGGCTCGTAATCTTTGGAAACACGAGTCCATCCGCGGGTAGGGAACAAATTCTTGACCTCTTTATTGTTATAGATCTCTTGAGCAACAGTAGTCTTGCCCAATCCACCCATGCCAATGATGGATGTGACGTTAATGTTAGCATCATACAGCTGCTCTTTTACAAAGCTCCAGTGTTTTGTAAAGCCCACTACATCTCCTTCCTCTACATCATCTTCCTCAACCTGTCCAGCAACAAAATGGTACTTCTTAATCTCAACACCATTAGATAATCAATGCTCATCTAGCACACCTTCATGTCTTGTTGTTATAATGATCCTACTACCATGACCAAACCAATTTTCTCGTTGTGCTAATGACTTCAGTTGTTGGATTTTATCAACATCATCCAAAACCAGAAGAACTCTTTTTTGGCCTAGCCTATACATTATTTCAGAGGATCCTGTGAATGTGCTTCCGATCTTATACTTTACCTCCTCTCCCATCTCAGAAAGAAGCGTTTCTTGTAGATGTTCTAGACCACCACCACTTGCATTTGTTTTCTCACTGATATTAGAAAGAAAACTTGCAGTTGCAAAGCGAGGCCTAATCTTGTTATACAGCTCAGCAACAAATTGGCTTATTTCACCATCTCCATGAATTCCCAGCATCAAACAGGCAGCACAAGAATCAATCTGTAGAAGTGATTTTTCCACTTTTTCAAGTTCAGAATCACATCCAAGTGGATGGTCAATATACAAAGGCACGGGAGGAACTCTTTTCCTGACCTCTTCAACAATCTTGTCAATAGCCTCACCCCATGCTCTGCAAACAACATACATACACATTGTCTTTGTGTTAGAAACAAGAGACCAAACTAAAGAAAGTGTTTTTGTGTATTCAGTGTGAGAAAAAGTACAATGTACAAGGGTATATATAACTGCTAGTAGAATCAAAGTAATAAAGGCATAAAATCCTACAATTAATATACAGATACGCTATATAAATACAAATGATACTAATTGATCTAATTGGATACTAATTATTCTTAACATCCACCCTCAAACTCAAGTGGGAGCTAAGGATACCATCTTGAGTTTGGATAACAGAGTCCGAAAACGAGTCGGATGATGAGTCTTCGTGAAGATATCACTGTCTGATCCAGTGTTCCAACAGCAATGAGACGAACAGCATCAATAAGAATACGTTGCCGAACAAAGTGACAATCAATCTCAATGTGTTTGGTGCGTTCATGAAACACATCATTATGGGTAATCTGAATAGCACTACGATTGTCACAAAAAACATCAGTTGGGGATGACTGAGGAGCACCCAAATCTTCGAGAAGCCAACGAATCGAGATAACTTCAGCAGTGGTGTCAGCAAAAGCACGGTATTCAGCTTCTGTGCTTGATCGAGCAGTGAATGTTTGCTTCTTAGCTCGCCAGGAAATGAGAGAGTCGCCAAGAAACAAACAATAACCAGTAGTGGAACGACGATTAGTGGAATCACCAGCCCAATCAGCATCTGAGTACACCTGAAGGGATAAAGATGAATGGGCAGAAAAATAAAGGCCATGGAATAGGGTGCCTTTGATGTAGCGAAGAATGCGAAGAGCTGCCGCATAGTGAGTAGTACGAAGAGCTGACAAGAACTGGCTAAGGACATGAACCGGATAGGCGATGTCTGGTCTGGTGACAGTTAAGTAAACGAGTCCTCCAACTAGCTGTCATAAAGAGTAGGATTATCCAAAACAGTGCCATCCATAGGAGTAAATCGAACATTAGGCTCAAGAGGAGTAGACTCAGTGCGACTATCTGTAATTCCGGCTCGAGCAAGGAGATCTAAAGCATATTTAGCTTGAGAGAGATAGATGCCATCATCGGTGGATATGACTTCTAGACTAAGAAAGTAGCGGAGAGAACCAATATCTTTCATCTCAAAAGTATGCTGAAGGGATGCCTTGAGATCAGAGATACAATTAACATCATATCCAGTAATGATCATGTCATCAACATACAGAAGTATAAGAACAACTCCATGTTCGCTTTTAGGAATGAAGAGAGCATTCTCACGAGGGCTGCAAGTGAAACCAAGATTACATATGGTAGTGCTGAACTAGTCAAACCATTCACGAGGAGCTTGCTTAAGTCCATAGAGTGCTTTGCAAAGGAGACAAACTTTGCTAGAAGGACAAGGATAACCTAGAGGGGGTTTCATATAGACCGTCTTTTTCAAATCTCCATTAAGAAAAGCATTCTTCATGTCCATCTGACTGAGAGACCATTTTCTGACCGCAGCAATAGCTAGAAGAGCTCGAACAGATGTGAGCCGCGCAACAAGAGCAAAAGTCTCTTCGTAGTCAATACCATACTCTTGCATACAACCCTGAGCAACCAATCGTGCCTTATAACGGTCAATAGAACCATCAGAGCGAGTCTTGATCTTGTATACCCATCTACTTCCCACAACTTCCTGATTAGAAGGAGGATCAACCAAATCCCAAGTGTGTGCTTTTTCAAATGCTTGTATTTCTTCCTGCATTGCTTGTTGCCAATGTGGATTTGTGGAGGCTTCTCTAAATGACTTAGGTTCATGTTGATGAAGAATAGTAGAAAAACAATGATAATCAAGTAGATGAGGAGGGAGATTTCTTACCCTAGAAGAATGAGTGGGAGGAGGAGGCATAACAGTAGGAGCAGGATCGGCGTCCGGTCGGGAATCATTGGGGGATGGAGAAGGAGGAAGAACAGGAGGCTGTGGAGGGTGACTCGAGATATAACCTGTAGAATCATCACTAGGAAAGAGATCAACATTGGGGTTAGTGAAAAAAGGTGACTGAATAGAAGGAATGGACTCAAAGGAGGAGAACCGAGAAAACATGTGATGCTCCCAGAAAACAACATGACGAGATATACGAATACGTTTAGAGAGAGGATCCCAACAACGATAACCCTTGTGTTCAGTCCCATAACCAAGAAAACAACACATACGAGCCCGAGGTTCAAGTTTACTATGTTCATGAGGCTGAAGAAGAACAAAACAGACACAACCAAAAACTCGAAGAGAACTGTAATATAGAGAAGTATGATAAAGATGCTCAAAGGGAGTAACATTACCAAGAACAAAAGAAGGGAGTCTATTGATAATATGAACAGCAGTAAGAACAGCTTCACCCCAAGTCGTTCAGGACACAAAGAAGAAAGAAGCATGGCACGAACAGAGTCAAGAATGTGACGGTGTTACGTTCAGCTCGTCCATTTTGTTGAGACGTACCAGAACAAGAAAACTCAGACAAAGTATCATGTTCTACAAGGAAGGTTAAAAGTTTGGAATCATGGTATTCCATAGCATTATCGCGTCGAAAAACCTTAATGACCTTGGAAAATTGAGATTTAATCATAGTGGTAAAGTTAATATAAATCTGAGGTAACTCATGGCGATTAGTAATCAATTAAACCCAAGTAAAACGTAAATAATCATTAATAAAAATGACAAAGTATCAAACTCCGCCCATAGAAGCAGTGGGAGCGCGCCCCCAAAGATCAGAGTGAATGAGATCAAAAGGAGAGCAAGCAAGAGAGGAATTATTGTGAAAAGATAAAGCAGGTTGTTTGGCAATTTGACAAGAAATGCAATCAAAAGATTCATTAGGAACCTGACCCAAAACAACAAGAGGACGCAATTTTTCTAAGGAGCTGTGGGCAAGACGTTGATGCCATAAATGAAAAGTAGATGGAGAGGAAGCAGCACAGAGATTTGGTACAGGAGGAATATGGAGGTTTTCCAGTTCAAACAACTTTCCGACCTTACGTCCAGTCCCAATGATTTGTCCCGTTCGACGATCATGTACACGACAACCAGAAATAAGGTTAAAATTTAACTTGGGAATATAGTAAGTATCAGGAAGATCAAGAGTTGACTGGGAGATAGAACATTTGTGCGTTGCATGCAAGAGGGAACCATTAGCAATATTGACAGAAGGTGCATTTGTAGTGGTAGACAGAGACGAGAAAAGATCACGCAGTGGAGACATGTGATTAAAGCAACCTGAGTCAAAATACCATTTAGAATTACCTGGAGGAGTCGAAAAAGTAGCAGGGGTATTACCAGAAAGGGTGATAAGATGTTGAAGAAGAGACGCAATATCAGATAGAGAGATAGCAGAAGCAGGCACAGTCTTGGAGAAGGTGAGACGAGAATGATTCTTGAGTTGATCAGGACGTGGTGGGCGAGTAGGACAGGTAGTAATTAAATGTCCCGAGAGCTTGCAATAATGGCAGAACGGTTGTGAGCAATGGTAGCTAATATGACCTTTCTGATAGCATATACGACATTCAACAGAGGGACAGTTGGAGAAGTGGTGCCCAGAACAGTTACAGTTTCGACAGAAGTTATCCTTTCTGTCTGTGGCGGAAAAAACATTTGATTTTTCCATAATAGTAGTCACAGAGATAAAAGGGAGGAGAGAAAACTGCAATTTCGGAACAGAAAATGAAAAATCTGACGGCAAAATCGGAAAGAGCTCACCAAAAAATATTAGGGAGGGTCCCACGGCCTGCCACGTCAGAGCGTGGCTGGAGGAGGAGAACACGTCAGCAGCTGATAAGGCGTGGAGATGGCAGCGGGTCGCGAATGGGATCGGGTTGGGCGCGTGTTGAACAGGGATCCGTGGAGAAAACTGTCTGACACGTGGCGTGACGGAAGCCGTTGATCTGGGGCGCTGATCCAACGGCACTGGAGGCGTCTGGAAGGAGAAGAGCTTCAATCGGACAGGGATCTTTAAGCGGCGCGTGGCGGCGCGTCTGGCGTGGTCTGGCGATGATTCCGGTGGCGTTGGAAACTTAGCAACGAGGAGAAGGCAAGGGTGGCGGCGGTGACGAACTAAAGCATCGGGAAGGAGTCGAAAAGTGAGCACAAAGTATTGCTCGGAAACAAACGGACGGCGACCTTCAGACGGCGCGTGGCAGCGCGTGCAGTGGTTTTCGGCGACGAGGCTGGACTCGTTGAACTTGCAACGACAAGACGAAGGCGGTGGTAAAGACGGTGACAAACCAAAGCGTCGGAAAAGGAGCGAAAAGAGAGACCAAAGAACACTGCTAGAAATGGAAAAAACAAAGGACTATGAACGAATTTTCATGGAAAAAAAAAGAGAACCTAAGCTCTGATACCATGTTAGAAAAAAGAGACCAAACTAAAGAAAGTGTTTTTGTGTATTATTCAGTGTGAGGAAAAGTACAACATACAAGGGTATATATAGCTGCTAGTAGAATCAAAGTAATAAAGGCATAGAATCCTACAATTAATATACAGATACGCTATATAAATACAAATAATACTAATTGATCTAATTGGATACTAATTATTCTTAACACTTTGTATTTTAATTTTTTCTTCTTTTATACGAATTTATAAACTACCAATAGACAAATGAATCATACAACCAACAAGACAAATCTCCGATCATTTATCTTGATGAAAAGATATGAAAGTTATTGCTGTTGAATTTGGAAAACTCCAAATTATTATGATGATCAAACATTGTTAAAAATTATTATTAGGAATTATTAATTTGATTTTGGGTTCAAATTATTTGATAAATAATTCCTATTTTTTATGCAAAATTTTGATCATTGGCCATAAGCAACAAAAAGTCCAAAATGTTGACAAACAATCTGCCTTTGGTTTCCCATGGTATCCCTCAACCCGACAGGTCAAGGGCTAATCCGTCACAGATCTGAGCTCCATTTAAGGGTCTGCCGCTGGCCAATGGGTTGCTGCATGCACAAGGCAGGATTCGAACCCCCGACACTTGCTTAAGCGGACGAGTGAGTGACCACTCGACCAACCCAAGTTGGTTTGTGGCTGATATATTTAATGGTTAACAAATGTGAATTGGGCCAGGAAATTATAGAACAGTCCAAAACCTTGTGTTGAAAGACCAATTTTCTCATGGTCCAAATTTGAAAAGAAAAAGAAAGGAAAGAGAAGTGGTTCGGTTACCCACTCCTCTCTTTTGGTGGAATTCAAATTCAATTAACTTGGTTTAATTGCATTGGTAACAGGAAAGAGAAAATTTACATTGATTTGATAGCTTTCAATGTCTCACAGGTTACAATGCATAAGGATAGGAAGTGGATTTTAATTGATTTTAATTTCACTCATTACTTCCAAAGTTTCTTTTTCTTCTCTCTCTTCTCTCTCTTGTTTTGGTGTGTCACTTCCATTAGGAAAAGAAAATGGAAGAAGTTATCAGAGGTAGAAGCAGAAAAGCTATGAACAAGCAAGCGGCCAAGGTGATGATGGCCCTTGCAAAAAGAAGATCTACAGCATAGCGTGGCTAAGATTTTTGCCACTAAGGGCAAGATGTAGAGAAGAAGTTTCAAGATCTCCATGCCAAAAATGGTAGCAATCCGTTTCGGTCAGAGAAGAAGATCTCTGAAGTGAAACTCGTTTCCACTTTTGTTTATCCATCACAGAAGGTAGCTACAGAGGCTACGTGGAGGAGGAAGCAAAAATGGAACAGATAGAACTGTCAAGGATCAAGAGTTCATCAAGGGTCAGAATTCCTTCTTGGGGACTAAGTCAAGATTGAAGGCTCAGATTGATGAAACTTGATGAGAAGGGATGAGAGAGAGGTAATTGCATGTCAATTTGCTTTCGGTTTTCCCTCTCCTCTCTCTCTGACTGAACCGGCCTTTTGGATTGAAGAAGAAGAAGTTGGCTCGATTTAACCATTTTAACCTTGGAAGCTTCCCCTTCTATAATAAGGGTGAACGGCCAAGGCTTGAGACAAGGAGAAAAAGCACAGAGTTCTCATAGCTACCCAAGCTAACAGAAGTTCTTCTCCTTCAATGGGTTTTATTTTGTATTTTCTTTAGTTTTGTCTGTCTGAGTCTCATGGTAAAAGGCAAACAGAGTGAGGTTTGTAAGAAAAATCCAGTGAAAGGAAAAAGGCAAAGAGTACAAAATTAAAGAAAAAGCCATAGATGTCCAGGAGTTCCTTTATACATCTATTTGTTGTATATCATGATTTTGTGGGAATCCCCTTACAAGTTAGGTTAGCACTTAGCAGTTGAAAGCTTGGTAGGTGACCAAGTCAAGTTCAGTGTTGGGAATAGATTCTGGACTTGTCCCAGATAGAAATGGTAGTTCTTAGGGAGAATTGGTGTTTATAATCAAGATGATTATAGTAAAATTCCGTCACTGTTGTGATGGAGACTGGATGTAGGCTGCATTGCACCTAGCAGCTGAACCAGGATACTTCTTGGTGTGATTCTCTCTTTCTCTTCTACTCCATTTCTGTTTCTGATGCGTAGGAGACAAAATTGAAAAATATCTCCTCACGGGTTACGAGACAAAAAGAAAATATCTTTTCACTAGTGACGAGACAAAAAACAGAAATATCTCCTAAAGCATTCTAAAAGGCAGCAAGTGTTACTCAGCAAAAAAAAGGGACTAAGATTCAACCCGCTTCTCTTAGCCATTGATTACCATCAACTGCTATGTCCAAAACTTTTGTCTCTTTGAGAATCAAAACAAAAAAAAGCTCATAATTGGACTCTTAGAAAAATGAAATGTTCTAACTTTTTTAAAAATTAATGTAATAAAATACTGATTAAAAGAATAATTTAAAAGATAGTTAGTTGTGGTGGTAAAGTTACTACTCACATGTTCTTATTGACGCATAGTCCACTTTTATTGCCTACTGCAGACAAGGCTGACTTCCATGATTCCAACTTGTGATTGTATCTGCCTTTATTTTCATGATTAGTCATGGCTTTTCCATAACTTTTTTTCTGGTACTTCAGATCTGCTGGTTGCACATAGAAAAATATTGGTAACACTGTTTGCTTACTTCCGCTGTTGGAACATTGCATGATCTTGACGAGTTCATCAAGGCACCACATGGAAGTTGGATACTTGGCACAGAGTACAAGAATTGACATCCTTGATCTTTCAATTGCTTCCAAAAGAGCGCCTTCGATCTCCTCACCTATTCTGAGCTTCTCGCTATCTCTGAAAGTCTCGATTCTTTCGTTGACCAAAGCACGATAGAGTGCGTCTGTGAATTTGAATCTTGTGTCACCTCTAAAGCTCAGGAAAACATCATACTTGAAAGGTGAAGATGGTGTAGCAGTTGCACCCTGATCTGATGATGAACCTGCCATGGTAACAGTCTCTGGAAGTTTTTGCGATAATGCTACGCTTAATCGTAATTGGAATAATAATCACGAGTTAATACTTAATAGTAATTTACACTTACATTATGTATGTTTGTATAATTAAAAGATACAATAGTTATATGACTTATGAGTAGTGCTCGTTTTTTGGTCGCTGCTTTATGCATTATTTATTTGCTAGCTGCTACCAAGAAGCTGCTTTCGTCTCGTGGATTATTGATTGACATTGACTTGGAGAATGCATGTGAAGTCCACATATATTTGATTCTAGAAGACCTCTAATAATTCCTTTGTATTAAGTATTCATTTTTTGACTTGAAATAGTGAACAAAGTATAATATAATTAGGCGATAACTAATTGCTCATACAGATATTACTATTAAAAAAACAATATACTTCTTTTTTTACAACTTAATAGAACATATATTAATAATAGAAGTAAAAATGAAGATTAGGTAAAGTCATTAGTGTTGGTGGGTTCCAACTCAAAAGTGAGTTTCACAAGTCACAACTTAAAAATAAATAAATGAAAAGACAAACAAAGAATAAAAGGAATAAAAAATAGTAAAACACAATACTAGTAATAGAGTAGTGTTACTTATATGACAATTATAACAGTGTAAAAATCAGTTATGTGAGTCACAGTCTTGATTTCTTGGATTCTTGCATAACAAGACATTACTGATTTATATATATATATATATATATATATAGTTGAATCTTAGTTTTTTTTTATGATTACAACTTTTGCTTCTCAAAGGTATTTAGAAGATATTTTTGTTTTTGTCTCGTATCGAATTAAGAGACACTTTAGTTTTTATTTTCTGATTAACAGAAACAGAAAATGGAGTAGAGGAAAAGAAATAATATCATATGTATCCTGGTTCAGCTACTCAGTGCAATGTAGCCTACATTCAGTCTCCATCACAACAATGATGGAATCCAGTCTCCATCACAACAATGATGGAATTTCACTATCTTTTCACAAGATTACAAACACTAATTTCTCCTTAGGAACTACCCATTCCTATTTGGAACAAATTCAGATTCTAATCTAATCTGAATTTGATTAGGACTCAACTCTAGCTTTCAACTTCAAAGTGCCAATCCAGTTTGATGCGGGTTTTTTGTAGGGCGGGGCGGGGTCGGTAGAGCAAAAACCCGCTCCTACCCGCCCCGTTGCCACCCCTACCCTAAAGGTAAAGCATGCAAAATAACCCTCAAAAACTAAACTTGCACTTCAAGAACACAACATTATCAAATACGAAACAGTTAACTAACATATACTCCTATATTAAAACTTTGCAACATGCTACATCAAATCCTAAACTTACACTATTTCTCAATATTCTTATATCCATCCACCAATAAATAACTTGATATCTATCAATGTTTCATTTGAAACCCATCAAACACAACCTCCTAGTAGGTCTTCTATACAAATCCTAGATTCATCACTCCAAAGTCTAATAAGATCATGGCAAAGAAGGCAAAGGTGGCTAAATGTTTTCGCCACATCATCATCATCATCTCAACACCAAGAAGTTATGAATAATAATGAACTTGTTCATTGTTTTACATGAGAGTGATGAGAGTACTATGAAAGCACAGCATTGACAAAATTTCGAAGCAGACGAAGCAGGAAAAAAAAAACAAAAACAAAAACTAGACATTGAAAATGGAAAGGGATGGAGGATGAAGTGTTATTTAATGTTTTTCGGCATATGATATTGTGAAATCACAGTTGTCATTTACCTCAACATCTTTCAAGCTGTTTTCTAATTCATCCGAGGGATCAATTACCCGCACTTCTGCTAAGGTTGTCAAGGATCACAGTTGTTCTGGAAGCTCACTCAATTCGGAACAGCTCCATATGACCAGAATTCGAAGGCGAGGCATTGCATCTTCCTCTAACATCCAACGTTGGACTTGTACTTTAAACATTTTCAAATATTGAAAATATAGACATGCCTTAGTTTCTTGAGCTTCCAAAAGTTATTTGGAAAGCAAAATGTCATCCAACGTTTCTAAATTTGGAAGGCTCCAAATACACTGAGGAACAGTTCTCAAGTGCCTAGTTTTCCCTATTTTCAAGTACTTTAGGAAGATCATTGCCTCCAAATTACAGGGTATACGTTGAAAACATGCTTGTCCTCCCAAATATAGCACTTGAACTGATTGGAAGTTTTCTAAAGAATCATTTGAATAATCGTCACCAGCAAAAAAGAACAAAGATCGAGTGCTTGATTCAACTGAAGGCATACAGGACTTTTCTTTGCACAACAAGGATAATCTTTGAGGTTTGCTTAGAGTACGGATATTGGACCCTCTGCAAACCTCGAAAAACTTTGATGGTTTCAGTGGCTAAGAGAAGGGGGTTGAATCTTAGCCCCCTTTTTCGAAGCTAACACTTGCTGACCTTCAGAAGAGACTTTTCTGTTTTTGCTCGTCACTGGACACGAGCAACTCAGTTTTGTCTCGTCACTTGGCACGAGATAATTCTGGCTTTTGCTCCTGTGTAGTTGAAAACAGAAATGGAGTAGAAGGAGAAGAAGATTGCACCAAGATGTATCCTGGTTCGGCTGCTAAGTGCAGTGCAACCTACATCCAGTCTCCATCACAAACATGATGGAATTTCACTATAATCAATCTGATTACAACTTGTAAAGTGCTAACCCAACTTACAAGGGGATTCCCACAGAATCATGATACACAACATAGATGAACAAAGGAACTCTCAGACATCTATGGCTTTTTCTTTTAATTTTGCACTCTCTGCCTTTTTCCGCTCTATGGCTTTTTCATACAAACCTCACTTGTTTGCCTTTTTTCCATGAGACTCAAGACATGACAAAATTAAACAGAAAATTACAAAACAGAATACATTGAAGGAGAAGAGAAATCTGTTAGCTCAGGTAGCTCTGAGAACTCTGTGCCTTGCACTCTCAAACTTTCTCCTTGCTTCAAACAGTGGTTGTTCCCCCTTTTTAAAGAAACAGGAAAGCCTCCACACTTGAAGCCAAAACCGAACCAACTTTCTTCCTCCTTCAACAAACACAGAACCGGTTCGGCCACTCAAAGAGAGAAGAGATAACCATGCATTAACCAACATGCAATTACCTCTAGTCCTTTCTTGATCATCAACCTTCATCAATCCGGGCTCTCCATCCTTGGCTTCCTCTCCAAGATGGATTTCTGGCCCTTGATGCCTCATGATGATGATGACTTCATCTGCTTCAATCTCTGCCTTCAACCATCACTTCGCCACTCTAGCTACTCCCTGTGGTGGTTGGTCAGATTCGAAGACAAGCCATGCTTCAAGAATCTCCCTCTTGGCCGAATCTTCTTCTTCCATTTTGAGCATGAAAGGCTCAAGATTGCTTCACCAAATCTAACCACATTTGGTAAGCATCTTAGCCACAGCTCATCTTTCTTTTGGTATGTTTTCTTGCCATCATTAGCTTGATGGTCTTGATGCATGCATCTCTTTCCTTTTCTTCGTTGAAGAACACGGCATCCATTGTTTCCTGGACAAGGACCGAATAGAGAAGAAGAAAGAGATGAGAGAGAATGAAAAGAATCTGAATAAAAGCAAAGCAAAATGGTTAAGCAAATTAATTTGAATAGCTTGCTTTTACTCCCCTAACATAGAGTGGCGTGTTTGACATAATAGCCATCAATCACTTCAGCTGAATTTTTCTCTCTCATGTTCCCCATGCATTAATTAACAATGTAATAGATTTTGAAATCCATCACTTTGTTAGAGCTTGGTTCCGTTGGAAGCACTATGCTTTCATTTTCCTTTTGATTCGGACCAAACATGGAACCTATTCTCTTTAGTATAATTTGGGCTTGTGACAATATGATCAAAGCTGGCCCATTTGATAAGCATTTGCTTTCCTGATACAATTGTGTAGCGGATCAAGCATAGGAAGCAAATAAGAGAACTTTTGGTTGGGCTAGTAACATTAACATTTATTCTGGCCCATTAATATAAATTTCAGCCTTATAGTATAAAGCTTGTAGCAAGGCTGCTTATTGGGCTTAAGTCAGAAACTTATTTCCCGGCCCATCATAGAACCTGTAACAAAATTATTAATCAAAAATATGTTAAATGAGAATCAGATTAATAATTTTGTAATTAATTATTTTAACAATGTTTAGTCATCACAAATATTAATTTAGAGTTTTCCAAACTCATCAATCTCCCCCTTGATGACAAACATTATTAAAATTGAAATGGAAAGAAATTAAAAGATTGAGTAAGTAATACTCCCTTTGATTTGAATTTCTCCCCCTTTCAAAATGTTACATGGCTCCCCCTTAATATATGCTATTTTACCAAGGGAAGCATAAACCTGTAACATTTAAATCAAGCTTCAAGTAACAATGTTATTTAGCAGATTTTATAATGCTAAATTGCTTGATTTATGAGCAGTTTTAATTGATAATCAAAACTCATTTGATATCATAACTGATTTACTGCTCAAACCACAAAAAGTTTCCAAAATATTTTTCAAACATTTTCCTGTTTAGGATATCAGAGCAAATCAACATGATGAAAAATATTTGAAGACCAAAACAAGGCAGTTTTGATATGTTACACAATTAAAGGAACTGCCAAAAATAAATTTTTAAACCAACCAGTTTATCAATGATGAATCAATCAGCCATGCATCAAACATCATTATCAACCAAATGCTAAAATAGACTAATCATGATAAACAAATGTATTTCAAACAGCAATGATCATATGCAATCAACATGCATTCTTTGAACAAGGGTAATCATGAATTTTCAAAAATGGAAATTTCAACCCCTGTTTTTCCAGCCCCTGTTTCGTTCCAATTTCAATTTTGGAACCTAAATTTCCTCCCCCTTTTGTCATCAAAGGGGCACCTGCACAAACCATGATAAATATAGCAAAGAGTTCAAGATAAAATAGCAAAGGTGTATCACAGTCTTGATACAGCCGATTAGAAGTTCAAACATGATCCAAATAATACCAGAATTTACATAAAACATCAGATAGATTGTACTCCTGATTCAGAATCAGTATCCTGGTTACCATCTCCTTCTCCCTTTATGAATGAAACCTTGTTCTCAACATCTTCATTTGTGATATCAACTTTAAAATATTCAAAGATGCAGGTGAGAAACATCCCATATGGTAGATTAGGCCTTTTTGAACTCTTGACAGATTTCCACATGTGCCTTATCATAAGGTATGCAAATGATATTTGAGATGAAGTAATTAGTGCAAACAAGACAAGAAAGTCAGATACTGTTATCCAATGGCGTGGACCACTTTGTGGTATGAGAACATGAGATATGATCTTATAAAGAAGAATTGTCTTATCTGGACCCAGTTCTCTGAGAGTTGATGCCGTACCATCCATTTTGGAGAGACCTTCGCAGGTGTGATTTAAAGCCATCTGGTAGGTGATTCCAACATGTGAATCCCATTTCTTAGACATGTATGTTCTTGGTCCTTCTTCTTTGTAACCTAGGGCCATCCCTATGGTTCCAGTATCAAGAGTGATATGACTCTTCTTCACATATGAGTAGATTGTGCCATCAATAAGTCTCATGTTGGCATAGAACTCACAGACTAAGCATGGGTAAACTGGCTTCCGGATGTGAAGCAGAGGAGTCCATTGAAGATTATCAAATAGAGAGGAGACATTGATCCCTTTGTTGGAGAGTGAATCTAAGCTGACTAGATAGGTGGTACAGAGATCACGTTCTTTCATATCTTCATTGTGAAATTCATGGGAAGTACATGTGTCGAACCTGGATGGATCATAGTGAGAATGTGGCTTATGAAACCTTTTCTTGAAATCCCATGATTCCAAATTTGCTGGCTCCTTGGTGTCATTCAAAGCAATCCCTTTAAACTTCTGAGTGCCTTTTTCGGTTGTGTCCTTTTTGTTCATGATAATGAGATTGAAAGGGTAGAAGATGAGAGAGTGACTTGAACCGAATTGTGTGAGAGAAGATGGATGGAATAAATGTAGAATGAAAGGAGAATATGAGATAGTTAATGCACAAGGTGGGTAATTAATGACGAGGGTGGTTTCCAAAAGTTTGAAAAGATGGTTTCCTTATATCAAGGGATTAGTTGAAAAAGAGGGATTTGATTTGACTTATGCTTCTTCCAAAAGATATGATAAGACAATCAAGAGATTTTGTGGATATATTTTTCAAACAAAATGGAAAAATATCAAAACTGTTATGGTGGGGTCATGAAATTTTTGGTGGGGCCCATAAAATTTTGAATTCTGCGTTGCCTCCCCCTAGACCATAGCTCTTCCATTGTGCCATTTATTTTCATCTCGTCCAAACCTACGAGCAAAACAGAACAGAGTCACAAATTCACAGATTTTCAATAAAACTTAAATCAAACATTCCCAAACTTTTTCTCAATGTACAGAATCTGTCTTCACAGAGAGGTTTTGTAAAAATATCAGCAATTTGATCTTCAGATTTTACAAATTGAATATCAATAGTACCCTTTTGCACATGTTCCCTAATAAAGTGATATTTTATCTCAATGTGCTTAGTTCTTGAGTGCAGAACAGGATTTTTTGAAATGTTTATAGCACTCATATTATCACAAAATAAGGGTATACTATTGATTTTTAATTTGTAATCTTCCAATTGCGTTTTTAACCAAATTAATTGTGAGCAACAAGCAGATGCGGAAACATATTCGGCTTCAGCAGTGGATA
>NC_029775.3:119691701-119708149 GCF_000817695.3 Arachis duranensis
CCAAATACAATGTCATCAACATAAACTTGAACAAGGAGCATATCATCATTAGATGCTTTAATAAATAAAGTAGTGTCGATGGTACCCCTTTGAAATTTATTTTCCAACAAGAAGGCACTAAGTATTTCATACCAAGCTCTTGGAGCTTGTCTAAGACCATAAAGAGCCTTAGTTAATTTAAAAACATGATTTGGAAATTCTTTATGTTCAAAACCGGGGGGTTGAGTCACATACACTTCCCTATCAATAAAACCATTAAGGAATGCACACTTAACATCCATTTGAAACATTTTGAAACCCTTATGGGCAGCATAGGCAAGAAGCAACCTAATTGCTTCCATTCTAGCTACCGGAGCAAAAGACTCATCAAAATCAATACCCTCTTCTTGATCGTAACCTTGGACCACTAATCTAGCTTTGTTACGAACAACTTTACCATCCTCTCCCAATTTATTTTTGAAAACCCACTTAGTACCCGTTACCTTCTTACCATCCGGATGAGGTACTAATATCCAAACCTCATTCTTGTTGAATTGAGCTAGCTCTTCTTGCCTCATTCTTGTCAAATTGAGCAAGCTCTTCTTGCATGGCTTTGACCCATGATGGATCTTCAAGAGCTTGTTTGACATTGTTGGGCTCTATTTGTGACAAGAGAGCAAGATTGCTAGGTTCGGTTGGCCTTTTGGTGGATGACTTGAGAGGGATCACCAATGATGAAGTCATGAGGATAACCCTTCATAGACTTCCATTCTCTAGGCTTTCGGACAGGTGTTGAGCTTTGATGAACTTCTGGTGGTCTCACTGTTTCAGTTTCTCGTCCCTGCGCAGGAGATAAATCGGGAGTTTCTCCTTCAATCTGACGAGACAAAACTGGACTTGCAGATTCTTCATTCTGGATAGATTTGGGATTTTCTTTGCTTGTTCCAGCTTCTTCTCTATCGGAATCATTATCTATCACAGTACTGGGAATTAAGTTAGAATCACAAAAAGTAACATGTATGAATTCCTCTATAGTTCTATGATTTTTGAGGTAAATTCTATAGGCTTTACTAGTAGTGGAGTATCCAACAAACATGCCCTCATATGATTTTGGATCAAATTTGCAAAGATTTTCTTTATTATTAAGCACAAAATTCTCACATAGCATGGCCCTAGTCATTTCTTGAAGGCTTCGATTCCTTCTTTCAACCACCCCATTTTGTTGGGGTGTTCTAGGGCATGAAAAATTATGAGAAATCCCTAAGTCATCACAGAATTTTTCAAAATCTTGATTTTCAAATTCTCTTCCATGATCACTTCTTAAATGGGCAATTTTCAAATCCTTTTCATTTTGAATTTTCTTACAAAGGGTGGAAAAAGCATAAAACGCATCATTCTTATGAGCAAGGAAAAGTACCCAACCGAATCTAGAGTAATCATCAACCACAACAAGACCATAATGTTTACCTCCCAAACTTTGAGTTCTAGTAGGACCAAAAAGATCAATATGTAACATTTCCAATAGCCTTTTGGTTGAGATTCCATCTTTTAATTTAAAAGAGGATTTTACTTGTTTGCCCAATTGGCAAGCATCACAAGTAAGATCCTTATCAAACTTGATGTTTGGAATTCCTCTAACCAAATTCCTTTTGACTAGCTTAGAAATTTGGTACATGCTAGCATGTCCCAACTTTCTATGCCAAAGCCATTTTTCAGATTCAAGTGAGGTAAAGCATGTTACATTTTGTTCCTTTAAATCCTCAAGAGTTAATCCATACACATTATTGCATCTTTTAGCTTCAAATAAAACATCCCCAGTTTTCTCACAGACAACCAAGCAAACAAACTTCTTAAAGATTTTATCTCTTTTATTTGCTTATATTGCAAATGAGTGTTTTGACAATTTTGTTTTACCATGAATTTATTTTATTATAATTAGATTGAGTTTTATAATTATTTTATTTATGATTCAAGTTTATCTAAGCTCCAGGAATTTAGCTCAAGTCTCGAAGTTGATTACCTTGAATATATCAAATGCTGATCATATAAAATTACAATAAGATGTAACTCAATATTTGTTGGCTAAAGCATATAAAAATATTTAAAAAGATTTTTGTACAGATTAAAGTAAGTAACTACTTAGTACTCACGTATTCTGATCACATCGTTGTCCATAAATCTTGCCTACTTGAAACAAGGCTGACTTCCATGCTTCCAACTTGTGATTGTATCTGCCTTTTTCTTCATGAGCAGCCATGGCTTTTCCATATTCATTGATCTGGTACTGCACATCTGATCGCTCCACATGGAAATAGACTGGGAACACTGGTCGCTTTCTTCCGTTGTCAGAACACTCCATGATCTTGACGAGTTCATCAAGGCAGCACCTGGAAGTTGGATACTGATCACAGAGTATAAGAATTGACATCCTTGATCTTTCAATTGCTTTGAGAAGAGAACCTTCGATCTCCTCTCCTATTCTCAGCTTCTCGCTATCTCTGAATGTCATGATTCTTTTGTTGATCAAAGCATGATAGAGAGCGTCTGTGAATCCAAGCCTTGTGTAACCTCTAAAGCTCAAAAAAACATCATACTTGAAATGTGATGATGAACCTGCCATGGTAACAGTCCTTGGAAGGTCTTGCAATAGTGATAAGCTTAAATTGCAAGTGGAAGAGTAATATAAGAGTCCAGATTCAACAAATGGTGAAGTCATTACAAGGTTAAAAATTATAAAATTGTGGATGTAATATGCAGCCAAGTTACTTCGTGATTACTGAGTCTAAATATTTTAATTACAATTTCCACATACATCATATATATTGAAAAACAGATAAATGGTTATAAAATAGTACATTTAGCTTTCATGCATGCTTTTCCACCAACAAGTTGCTTACCACTTGGATTGAATTGGAGAGACTACATAGTTTATTTGCATTTTACAGTTCTCTAATGGGACGGATAATCCGAGCCGTACATTAACAATCACCGGAGAGAATGAGAACAGAAAACTCACCTTGACGACGCCGTATTACTCCAATGCAGGAACACTGAACATTCTCCTGCTTCTTTAATGGTGGCAATATCATAGATCGTCCACGTTGCTTTTCTGCGAAGAAACCTACCTGGGACAGTCATGCACATGGTCCAATTTGTGCTACACTTAGTTAAAATTGGAATTGAATAATAGCTTACCCTAATACAAAGGTTCTGATTTGATTGATTTTGCAAATTGCTCTTTTGACACCAATTCGAGATTGCAGCAATTGAAACTAAAATGACGTTCACCTTCATGTGACCTTCTCAAAAACTCAAATTTCACTCCATCCTTCAAGAGATGGAGTAATGCGGTGATTGTCATTATCAAGGGAGAAGGGAGTGAAAGAAGCAGGAACATGATGATGAGGATTGGAGAAAGCCGGAGACGAGAGGTGTTGTATTGAGAATTTGAGACGGTGAGACTTGTGAGAGTTGAGTGGAGACTTGTGACTTGAGAGGGAGCTGGGGGTGTTCGGAGTTGTATCCTCCAAAGTTTGAATTTTACTTTTAAAGAATAATAGGTATTCGCTAAAGTGAAATTCAAATTTTAGAGGATTTAAATCCAGAAATGCTGCCATGGTGATTTTTTATTTTTTTTTTGGTTAAAAAGAGTTTTTTTTGTCGGTTAAAAGATTTGTAAATAATAAAATAAGAAGTTAATTATTATTAAATTTATATTTTATAAAGTCAATTAAGCTTTTAAAAGTATAATATCTAAAAATTTAATAAACTTTCTCATTGAGAAAAATCGTAACAACAATTAAATGTAGCCTTACCCTAAAGCTAAAGCATGCAAAATAACCCTCAAAAACCAAACTTACACTTCAAGAACACAACATTATCAAATACATAACAGTTAACTAACATATACTCCTATATTAAAATTTTGCAACATGCTACATCAAATCCTAAATTCTTATATCCATCCACCAATGAATAACTTGAAATCTATCAATGTTTCATTTGAAACCCATCAAACACAACCTCCTAGTAGATCTTCTATACAAATCCTAGATTCATCAATCCAAAGTCTAATAAGATCATGGCAAAGAAGGCAAAGGTGGCTACATGTTTTCGCCACATCATCATCATCAACCCAACACCAACAAGTTATGAATAATAATGCACCATGGAGGAACCATTTGGCCAATTTCCTACAATCAAATTGGGTTCATTTGTTTTCAATCTCGTTGCTCATTGTGGACCTCATCATCACAATTCTTGAGCTATCTTCATCTTTGGTTTCACCATGTCATCAACAAAGGATGAACAAGGTAGAAAAACTTGGTCTACATTGGATTGGAATTAGTATCCTTAGTTTACTTTCGGTAAAGTCTATGGCTTTGTTAGTGGGGTTAGGCTCTTCATTCTTTAAGCATTTTGGGTATGTTATGGATGGAGTTGTGACCATTGTGGCTCTGTTTTTGGAAGTGTTTCTTGAGAGAAAAGGAGGTAGTTTATTGATTGTAGTGAGTTTGTGGCGTGTGATTAGAGTGGTGGAGAGTGTGTATGAGTTAAGTGATGAAACAATTGAAGCGCAAATTGAAGGTATAGTTTGTCAATTTGAGGCACTCAAAGAAGAGAACATGATGCTCTTAGAAACAATCCAAGAAAAGAGCTAAGGCCATTGAAAAGCTCAAGGAGGATTTAGATAAATGTAACATTGAATTTGAAGCTCCACCCCCCTCATCATGAATTCAGGAAATTTTGATATTCACATTGTGGCCTTCTATTTATTGGTTAAAGAAGGCATTTTCAATTCTCCATCAATGACTGTTGGGGCCTCAAAGTAATAGAAGAAATATACTATTTGTATTTATTTTTATTGTAGAATACTAGTATGAAATTTGGTGAAAACTCAGGTGGAGTCGACTTCACGTAAAGATCTAACGGTTTTTAGCTATCAACTTCATGTGAAATCAACTCCATCTGAGTTTCCACCATGAAATTTATATGAGATGAGTTTTACATCTTATCTGAAAATAAAAAAGCGATTATTGATTCAATATATAAAATTAGGACAATGCTAGATGCAGGAACGATCCAGGAATTTTAAAATGATGGGACGGAATTTTAGACAAATTTTTTATATTTTTTATTATATTTTTTCATTTCATAAAAGCAATTTACACATAACATATAATTATTGAGTTGATTTTTCAAAAAATTTATTAATATATATATATATTAAAAAATTATAATTTTTTTTATAATTTTATTTTTAGCATAAAAATTGTATAAAAGAAACATAACAATATTAATAATATATTATAAAATTATAAAATATCAATAATTTATAATATATTTAATTAAAAAATTATCACATATCTTACTAATTAAAAATTTATAGAAAAATTATAAATTATTAATGATGTGAAAGACAATATTCTTATAGAATATTTTTATAATTTTTTTAACAACGTAAATTTAAAAGAAAAATGAGTATTTTTCTATAAGAAAAGAACATCTAAAGTACACAATGTGATTACCAAAACATAACTAGGTAAGTCATTATTAATATTTTAGGGTAAAGTATACTTTTTGTCCCTAAAGTTTGGCAAAAGTTTCAAAAATACCCTAAGTTTTATTTTGTTTCAATTTTGTCCCAAAAGTTTTCGATTTGCATCAAATATACTCTCGATGGCTAAATTTTCAAAAAATTTAAGACTAATCTAACAATAATGTATGAAATTATGCTTGATTTGCTTGTGTTGAGGGTTGTTTTTTATGAAATTGTTGTTAAATTGGTCTTAAATTTTTTGAAAAATTAACCGTCATGAGTATATTTGATGCAAATCAAAAATTTCTGGGACAAAATTGAAACAAAATAAAACTTAGGGATATTTTTAAAATTTTTGCCAAACTTCAGAAACAAAAAGTATACTTTACCCTAATTTTTTTTATTTTTTTAAACACATATCTCATATACAAAAATAGTTCTTTAAAATTTTAGGGTTAGTGGGTCGAGAGCCCAAGACCACTACTCACCCTCTCTAGATCCCTCTCTGGCTAGATGTACATTAAATTTAGTCATCAAAATCAATAACTATACAAAATACTTTTATTTTATAATTGAAACCGATGAAAATGCATTAGTTATAAATAAGAAAGCTGTGTAGTTTCTCATAATTTGTCTATAAGTTTGGTTACATGATATTTGTAATAACTTGTTCTTAATATTAATATGTAAATGATAAATTAAAATATTATTTTGATCATGATGGTTAAGACAGTAGTTAAGTGAAGAAATTATGGAGCTTGGAGATAGGAATGAAAAATTGCATATAAATATATGCTAGTGGACATGGAGATCCATGCTAATTGATAAGCTAACCCCAAAATCCAAACATCATGCAATCTAGGAAAAGAGAGCGGAAAAGTGCATGAAAAATGGCAAAGGATCACATACCATTTAAATGTCATACATCTAATCCAACAAAATGCTCTAATTTGGAATCTAAAACAACCCCATTAGGAACAATGAACTTGTTGAAAGGATAGCATTGACAAAATTTAGAAGCAGAGGAGGAGCAAAAAACATCGAAAACTAGAGAGTGGAAATGGAAAGGGAAGTGTCATTTAATATCTTTTGAAATAAGATATTTTGAGATCACAGTTATGATTCACCTTAACATCTTGCAAGCTGTTTGCCAATTCATCAGAGGGTTCAACGACATGGACTTTTGCCAAGGTTTTCAAGGACCACAGTTGTTTCGGAAGCTCACGCAATTTAGAACACTCCCTTATGAGCAGACGACGAAGGCAAGGCATTGCACCTTCCGCTAACACCCAACTTTCAACTTCCACTTCCACCATTTTGAACACTTCAAGTTTAGGGAAATCCCCAGCTGCACAATCAAGAGGGTCTGATATGGTACCGTCTTCTAGTTTCAAAGCTTGGAGGTTAGGAAGCTGTCCTAGAGCCTTCATGGAACTGGAGTCCACCTTACCAAACACTTTGATGGTAATCTTTGCAAGATTCAAAGGAAACATCATTGCATCTATTGAAAGATCTGAACGACAGCAATGTAGTTTCAGCATATGAAGTTTGCTTAGATGCTGCAAACTCAATAATAATTCATGCCACGAAGGATGTTTCTCCCTTCTAGGGTCCAACCATAAAGTCAACCTTTTCAAGTTGGGAAATCTGCCGTCCCTGAATAGTAACGCTGTTGGTGTATCCAAATCCACTCCACTCAGAGTTTGAAGATTCCACATTCTTGTTTTTGTTCTGCTATCCTCTCCAGGTAGACCCGCACCAACTGAAGATAATATATAGACATGTCTTAGTCGCTTGAGCTTCCAAAATTCATTCGGAATGCAAGACGTGCTCCAACCCCTTGTATCCATGGTTTCTAAATTCAAAAGGCTCCATATACACTCAGGAGTTTTTCTTGGTTTAGAAGTTCTAGTTATTTTCAAGTACTTTAGGAAGATCATTGCGGGAAAATTAGTGGGTATACCTTGAAACCATGCTCGTCCTCCCAAATGTAGCACTTGAACTGATTGGAAGTTTTTCAAAGCATCATCTGAATAATCCTTTCCAGCAAAGATGAACAAGGAACGAGTGCTTGATTGGTTAGTTTCCACTGAAGACATGTAAGAAGTTTCACTGCACAAGAAGGACAATCTTTGAGGGTTGCTTAGTGTATGGATATTGGACACTGTGCAAACCTCGAAAAACTTGTCAGCTTTGCTCAATACTATGCAAAGGTCACGGAAGAGATCATGGATTAGGCATGTTTTCATACCCCCATCACTCCTCCGTGTTGCCACATGTACCATGTTACGATCCACTAGCTCTTTTAAGAATTCCTCACCAACTTCTTCTGGTTCTGGAGCATTTGGTAATCCACTTTCTTGTGGTTGTATGAAACCTTCAGCCATCCATAATTGGATTAATTCCCTAGCAGGAATCTCAAAATCTTCAGGGTAGATACCAAGATATCTAAAGCATGGCTTCAGTTCTTTAGACAAATTGTCATAGCTATGTTGTAGTAGATGCATGACTTGGGTCTCGTCCCTGGTGAGATGCCAGTGGATGCGCTTCTTAATTCCCAGCCACTCACTTTCCAACCTTTTCTTCTTGGCAACCACCCCTGCCATGGCAACAATAGCAAGCGGTAAACCTCCACAACTTTTAACAATTGATCTACCATGAGGCTTCAACTCAGAAGGACACTCTTTACCCGAAAACACCTTCTTGCAAAACAATTCCCAGCTTTCTTTTTTATTAAGGAAGGGAAGATTGCAGCTTCTTGAGCCTGTAAAATTTGCTACCTGTTCATCACGACTCGTTATTAAAATTTTGCTACCAGTGCTTCCAATTAGAAAGGCTGATTTCAGATCGTCCCATACTTCAGGCTTCCAAATATCATCGAGCACTATCAAGTACTTTTTCCCCTTCAGGTAATTTCTCACTTTCTTCTTTAGATCCTCCACTTCTAAATTTTGATATGCAGATTTGGACTTCATCAAGTCTTGGAGCAGCCTCAACAATACATCCCTTGGCTCGTAATCTTTGGAAACACGAGTCCATCCGCGGGTAGGGAACAGATTCTTGACCTCTTTATTTTTATAGATCTTTTGAGCAACAGTAGTCTTGCCCAATCCACCCATGCCAATGATGGAGACGACGTGAATGTTGGCATCATACAGCTGCTCTTTTACAAAGCTCCAGTATTTTGTAAAGCCCACTACATCTCCTTCCTCTACATCATCTTCCTCAACCTGTCCACCAACAAAGTGGTACTTCTTAATCTCAACACCATTACATAATCGATGCTCATCTAGCACACCTTCATGTCTTGTTGTTATAATGATCCTACTACCATGACCAAACCAATCTTCTCGTCCTGCTAATGAGTTCAGTTGTTGGATTTTATCAACATCATCCAAAACCAGAAGAACTCTTTTATGGCCTAGCCTGTGTATTATTTCAGAGGATCCTTTGAATGTGCTTCCGATCTTAGACTTGACCTCCTCTCCCATCTCAGAAAGAAGTGTTTCTTGTAGATGTTCTAGACCACCACCACTTGCATTTGTTTTCTCACTGATATTAGAAAGAAAACTTGCAGTTGCAAAGTGAGGCCTAATCTTGTTATACAGCTCAGCAACAAATTGGCTTATTTCACCATCTCCATGAATTCCCAGCATCAAACAGGTAGCACAAGAATCAATCTGTAGAAGTGATTTTGCCACTTTTTCAAGTTCAGAATCACATCCAAGTGGATGGTCAATGTACAAAGGCACGGGAGGAACGCTTTTCGTGACCTCTTCAACAATCTTGATAATAGCCTCACCCCATGCTCTGCAAACAACATACATACACATTTTCTTTCTATTTTAAATTTTTTTCTTCTTTTATACGAATTTATAAACTACCAATAGACAAATGAATCATACAACCAACAAGACAAATCTCTGTCATTTATCTTGATAAACAGATGTGAAAGTTATTGCTATATCCCAAATTTTTGTCTCTTAAGAATTAAAACAAAAAAAGCTCATAATTGGACTCTTAGAAAAATGAAGAAACATCATATCTATTACATATGTTTGTTTTAACTTTTTTAAAAAATTAATGTAATAAAATACTGTTGAGTTAAGACTTAAGAAATTAACTAAATTATTTTGATGATGACAAACATTATTTTTAGTGGGTTAAACACCCAATTAGTTTTTAATATAATTTGATTAAGTGTTGCCGGCCAAAGAAAAACAAAACAGCGGCCCAATAAGATGGAAAATATAACCAAAACCGGTGGGATGTCAAATAAGGGAAGTCCAAAAGAAACAAAGCAATGAAATCAGATGGGCTAAATGAATCAAAGCCAACCCAAGCCCGATTTGATCTCACTCAAAGCTGATCCCTTCAAAGTCCATTCTCCAAAGGCAATGTTCACTTTTTTTTTCTTCGGTCAGAATTCAGAGAAGTGAGAGCGAGTTTCGTTTCTAAGTCTTTTCATCAAAGAAGAAAAGAAAGAGAAAGGTTGAGCAAAAGGTTGAGGTCTAATCACCAAAATCAACCCATCTAAGCTAAGGCAGAGGTCAAAGGTAACTTATTTCCTCTTGCATGCATATTGCTTTCTTCTCCTCTTCCCCAACTCTCTGCCACTCCAAATTGGGATAAATGAAGAAAGTAACCTCTACTAAGCTCTGCTGCAAATCAATCGCTCAGATCTGGTTTACCATTGAAAGACTGTTTCTCTTTGCTTTCCTGAGGCTTTCGGTCAAGCAAGAGAAAGTCAGACTCAAACTTCTAATTTGGGGATTAACTGGAAAAAGTGATATGATAAGTTGGTAGCAGACAGCTCAAGAAGTTGACCTATGAGAGAACAACTCAGCAACATGCAAGGAGATATAAAGAAGATTTTTCATCCTTCAGAAAAATGAGAGATAACTAGTGTTTTTGAGGTTTATGTTCTGAGAAGGGTTCTCTGAAGAAGTTCATCAACTTGGACAATGCTTCCTAGTCAAAGAGGCATTCCGCCAGAATGAGGAATTAATTCAGAGGCAAGCAAATCTGGTTCATCACATAGCAAAGAGACTGTTGAAGCATCAATCTTTTTCATATTTTACAGATTGTAATTTTCTTTATGAGTGGAAAGAGGTAGAGAGAAATACTTGAGAGAAAATCCTAGAGTGATTTCAGAGGTTGATTCTGTGTCTTATATTTTATACCAGTGAGGTATTCCTTTCTTAGTTGGGTTAGCACTAAGAGTAAAGAGTTAAGTATTAGCATAACCAAGTCAAGTTAGGTTAGAACTTGAGTGTGAAAGGATTGTGTCAATCCTGTAGAATTGGTGTATGTAATACTTTAACTATAGTGGAAATTCCACCAAGCAACTGAACCAGAATACATGATGGTGTCAACTTCTCTCTTTCCTGTTATATTCTGTTTTCTGATATTCATGAGATAAAACTAAATTGTCTCATAAATTTTTTACTGCTGAGTTCAAACAGATTCAGACAGAAAGTGTGTTTTAAAAAGGTTATTTCGTTAAAAATAAAAGAAGGTCATAAATTCAACCCCCTTTTCTAAGTCTTCTACAACCTTCAAATACTGATTAAAAGAATAATTTAAAAGATAGTTAGTTGTGCTGGAAAAGTAACTACTCACATGCCAACGAGCTATAGCTCAAATGGCATAATCTCCTCATTCTCACCCAAAGATTTTGGATTCGAGACTTCGAGTCTCAGTCCTAACTTTAGGAAAAAAAAAAGAAAAAAAAAGTAACTACTCACATGTTCTTATTGACGCATAGTCCACTTTTATTGCCTACTGCAAACAAGGCCGACTTCCATGATTCCAACTTGTGATTGTATCTGCCTTTATTTTTATGATTAGTCATGGCTTTTCCATAACTTTTTCTCTGGTACTTCAGATCTGCTGGTTCCACATAGAAAAATATTGGTAACACTGGTCGCTTACTTCCGCTGTTGGAACATTGCATGATCTTGACGAGTTCATCAAGGCACCACCGGGAAGTTGGATACTTGGCACAGAGTACAAGAATTGACATCCTTGATCTTTCAATTGCTTCCAAAAGAGCGCCTTCGATCTCCTCCCCTATTCTCAGCTTCTCGCTATCTCTGAAAGTCTCGATTCTTTTGTTGACCAAAGCATGATAGAGTGTGTCTGTGAATTTGAGTCTTGTGTCACCTCTAAAGCTCAGGAAAACATCATACTTGAAAGGTGAAGATAGTGTTGCAGTTGCACCCTGATCTGATGATGAAGCTGCCATGGTAACAGTCTTTGGAAGTTTTTGCGATAATGCTACGCTTAATCGTAATTGGAATAATAATAATAATCACGAGTTAACAAAAGAAAGAGTAAAATATGTAGAAATGGAGATTAGGTGATGGATGAAATCATTAGTCATTACAGCCAAACGCGGAGCAAGTTTCTTTAATTGTAAATATTTATAATTGCAATTTAGTAATGGGAAGTGCTAGGTAAACAATGACTATCTTGAACAACATGAACAATTACCAATCAAATAAAAATACACTACACCATAATTTAGTACTACTAATTAAATTTACTCTTTTAATCCTATTAATTCACATTATTTACACATTGTTAAAAAATGTTGTTGGTTACCTATACTTTTCCTTTAGTAATTTACACTTACATTATGTATGTTTGTATAATTAAAAGATACAATAGTTATATGACTTATGAGTAGTGCTTGTTTTTTGGTCGCTGCTTTATGCATTATTTATTTGCTAGCTGCTACCAAGAAGCTGCTTTCTTCTCGTGGATTGAGATTGACTTGGAGAATGCATGTCGAGTCCACATATATTATTTGATTCTAAAAGTCCTCTAATAATTCCTTTGTATTAAGTTGTTACGGTAGGTAACCGAAGATTAAATAGGTAGATGGCGTTTGGCGGCCCAAGTGTGTGAAGGAGGAGAACTCCGGGTGGATCTACAACTCGGGAGGCTCCGTCCAACTTGTGCTCGCAAGTGAATGGGGGGTGGTACCTGCAAAGACACTCCGATGCCTAAGTTAGCAAGAGTGTGAGCAGGTCTAGAGAGTATTGGACTTAGAGATACCTGAGGGGTGTCAGTGTATTTATAGTGGTGAGCCAATAACCACCGTTGGTGTAGTGCCGTATCTTTAGGATATTAACCGCCCCATTATCTTTGGGAGGTTAAGATATGGCTTTAGGAAGCGGTTAGAGAGATTTTAGGGGCGGTTACTCATTTGAATGAGTGTTTATCTGTCAGCTAATCTCATATCCGACTTCTTTAAGGCAAGTCGTGGTTGGTACCGACTTCTTATGTGAAGGTCGGTATTTAACTAGGCTTAATCCTTTGGGTTAGGCCTTTTATTTGGACTTGGGCCTTTGGTGTTGGGCCAGGGTATGAACAGTGCCCCTACTTGAGCCCAAATTTTCTTTAAAGTTTGGGTTCAAGTATTTAATCTCGGGTTCGTAGCCGACTTATTTGGAGGAAACGTGGGTCTTATAAACCGATGTGATTTCGCGACCTTTTGTTTCTGACAGTTACGTCTTTCAAGCGTCGTGTCCGTTGGGGAAGTATTGAGGGCTTTGGTAACGGTGCAATCTCATTAATGACTGCTCCGTTTTTACCATTATGCCCCTTGGCATGTTTATAAATACTTTCCCTCTCTTTTCATTTTCCGTTTCTGCAATCTTTCAAACTTCTGTTTCTTTGTTCGTACGTGCTATACTTTCGGGCTTCGGAGACTTCTGCTTCCTCATTTTCAGAAAGAGGTCAGTTTCTTTCTTCGTCTTTTGCATGACTTGGTTTCGTAGAGGAATAGTTTTGTAGATTTTACTTGGTTCTTTTCTCCTTTCTAGAGACCTTTTTTATTTTTCTTTTTCCTTTTTCCCTTTTGTAGGTTTTCTTCATTTACCTTTAGGAAAAGAAAAAATGGCCTCCGTAGATTGGGTTGATGTTACAGTTCTGGGGGAAGAGCCGTTGGTGGATGCGGAGTTTATTACTCACCTTCGTACTCATCATCGGCTCTGTACCTCGGAGGAAGACGAGCCTAAATATGAGTTGCTTGTTCCCAGTTTAGAGGACCGGGTTTGTCATGGGAGAGCCAACAACACGGCCCCCCACTTCTTCTTTATGTACGAGTGCATGATCACCCGTTTGGGCGTCTTTCTGCCCTTTTCGGAATTTGAGATGTCTGTCCTACAGCATTGCCGTGTTGCCCCTACCCAGCTTCACCCCAACTCCTGGGGTTTCTTGAAAATTTACCAATTTATTAGCCTCGCTTTAGATTTCCCGACTACTCTGAAGATCTTTTTTCATCTTTTCCATATGACCAAACCCTTTAGTGGGCTGAATAATAAACAACAATGGGTTTCCTTCCGAGCCATACAAGGTCGGAGGATTTTTACCCTTTTTGATGAATCCTTCCATGATTTTAAAAATTTCTTTTTCAAAGTGCAAGCTGTAGAGGGTCACCATCCCTTTTTCTTGGATGATAACTCTCTTCCTCGCTTTCCTTTATACTGGCTGGAGGCCATCCCTTGCGAGAAATATAGTTTGGATGATGAGGTAGAGGCTGCTGTCGTGGGGTTCCTCCGAGAAGTTTGGGGGAGGGCCCCCTATTTGGACACCAAAAAGTTTCTCCAAGGGTCTCCGACCTTTGTTCAATCACAGCTAGGTAGTTTTTCATCATATGTAGAATTCCCGACTTGTTGACCTAATATTCCGACTTGTTTGATTCTTTAGCTGTTTGTGTTCTTTTTTCAGAGATGGCAAAGAAAAACGCTCAAGAATCTTTTCAAAGGGTCCAGGAAGCTAAGGCTAAGTCTCGCGCTCGATCTGGGGATGCCAGGGTTATCTCTCCTCCTCCTCCTCCTCGTAATGTTGGAACTCTTTCCAACCCTATGGTGATTTCTTCTTCAACTCTCTCTCAGCCGTCGTCCCCCGTCGTCCGACCTGCCCCCGATCCCAAGAAGCGCAAGCTCCTAGAGTCTGGCTCTTCTGGGGAGGTAAAGGCGGATGCTCTTGTCTTCGTCCGAAAGAATATCTATCCCTATGCCCGTATAGGTATGGATGATATATCTGTTCGGAGCCACCTTACCACCATGGTCGAGGAGAGCCTTAAGGCGGCGGGGGTCTGCGGCAAGCTTTTGGACATTTTTGATAGGGCTCCTCTCAGCTCCTTAGGGGCGTCCTCGAGGGTTTAGGAGCTGGAAGGGAGGCTCCGTATGTATGAGGAGCATGAGGGTGAGTTGAAGAAAGAGATTGCCAAGTTAAAGGAGGAGAGAGATACCCTTCGGGAGAAAGGAAAAACTTTGCAGGCCCAATGTAATATGAAAGCAGAGTTGAGGAAGACGGCGCAGGCCAGCTACCAAAGCTTATTCAAGGATCATGTGTCTGTGAAGACTGACCTGCTTAATTCTCGGAAGGCATACGAGGAGTTAGAAGACTCTATTGCCGAGGGCGCCGAGGAATCGTGGAGGATTTTTCTGGAGCAGGTCAGAGTTATTGCTCCTGACTTGGATCTGTCTCCTTTACATCCTGATAAAGTTGTTATTGACGGCGCCATCGTTGATCCTCCTGCCCCCGAGGTCGTTTCCGAGTCAGACCTGAAGACTCGGGGGCAGAGGATTATTGAGTCTCCTCCTCGCTCCAAGGATGCCCCGAGTTCTGCAACCGTCATTCCGACTTCTTCCTCAGCTTCTCTTCCCGGCCCTGGTGGTGCTCCTCCTGGATCTGGTGGTGGTGGTTCCTCTACAGCTCTGAAAAAGTGACTTTATATATTTTTATGGCTATATGGGGGCTCGGCCTATGAGTCCCCCCTTTTTTAAACTTTATTTATCTGCTTGTGTTGGTGGTTGTGAGAACAATTTCCTTTGGCCTTTTAAGGCCGTAAACAAAATATTTATGGCGATTGCCCTTTTTTGAACAAGGGTGTAGAAAAATAAATGCCCTTTTTTGGATAAGGGTTCTAAGCTACCTCGTGCGTGCATGCTTTTCTGTTTTCGATATTTTTTGATCTTTTTGGAAAAACCTCTTTGTTGGCTTGCGTTGTTTTCTCCAGCCTTTTTTCGTTCAGGGGCTTTTGTGCAGCCTTTAAGCTTTTTCCAGATTTTCCTATCTCTTTTGTTATCCTTTATACTCAACTTTGCTTTAGTGAGTTTTTATGACTTAGGTTATTTTTGTGATGCGTTTTTCATCTACTCGGAATATTTCCGAGTTTCTCTACTCGGGTTCTTGTCTCGACTTACGAGTCGGACTGTTCCCGAGTTTAATACGATCAACTCATACAACCTCTTTACACCGACTTGTGCCTCGTCGTTTTATCCTGACGACCATCTTAGGTCGGTTCATGGGATTTTCACGTTTTGTCGAGCTTAAGTCGGCGCGTTTCGTAGAAAGACTTATAAAAAATAAAGGAGGATATTAAGAGAGATATTGTAAATGAAAAAGATCTTTATTAATTGGGAAGGTACCTTCTTTGCTACTAAGGGTCTTGATAGCCTATTTGATGACCTATTTTTCCCTTAGTCTCTACTATGATGCCTCGTTAAAAACCCTTCTTCAGAAAAAACCCTTTTTGGGAAAAAATCACGAAGTTGGGAAAAGAGTACATCAGGGAGTAGAGTTCGCTTTTAACTGTAGTACCTTTTCATATTACAAGCATGCCACGACCTTGGTAGCTTAGTGCCATTCAGGTCGGTTACTTTATAATAACCTTTCCCTAACACTTCCTTGATTTTGTATGGCCCCTTCCAATTTGCGGCGAGCTTTCCTTCCCCTGATTTGTTGACTCCAATGTCGTTTCTGATGAGGACCAGGTCATCCAGGACAAATGCTCTTCGAATGACTTTCTTGTTGTATCTAGTAGTCATCCTTTGCTTTAATGCCGCTTCTCTTATTTGGGCACCTTCTCGGACCTCGGGGAGCAAGTCGAGCTCCTCTTTGTGCCCCTGTA
>NC_029775.3:119708599-119736548 GCF_000817695.3 Arachis duranensis
CTCGGATTACTTTCCTGGCTAGTGACCTTGCTCCGAGATGGTTTCCGCAGATTCCACTATGTACTTCCTCCAACACCTCGGTGGTTCTTGAGGTCGGTACGCACTTTAGCAATGGCGTTGATATTCCTCTTCTGTAAAGGACATTTCTCACCAAGGTATAATGTTGTGCTTCTCTTCGAATCTTTTTAGCTTCTTTCTCCTCCTTGGGGAGGATATCGAATTTCAGGTATTCGACCAAGGGATTCATCCATCCGAGGTTTAAACCGACTACTTCAAGTACCTCTTGTTCATCTTCTGCTTTTGATACCGAGGGCTCTTGGAGAGTTTCTTGGATCAGGCTTCTATTGTTTCCTCCTGGTTTGGTACTTGTTAACTTGGATAGGGCATCTGCTCTGCTATTTAGATCCCGAGTTATGTGTTTAACCTCGGTTTCCGCAAAGCGCCCAAGGTGCTCCAAGGTTTTCTCCAAGTATCTCTTCATATTGAGGTCCTTTGCCTGATACTCTCCACTTATTTGGGAAGTCACCACTTGTGAGTCGCTGTAGACCATCACCTTTGTAGCGCCAACTTCTTCTGCTAACTTTAATCCGGCGATCAAGGCTTCATATTCTGCCTGATTATTTGAAGCTGGAAATTCAAATTTTAAGGAGACCTCTATCTGGGTTCCTTTTCCATCTACCAATATTATGCCTGCGCCGCTCCCTGTCTTGTTGGAGGATCCGTCTACGTAGAGTTCCCAGGTAGTCGGTTTTTCCTCTTGCTCTCCCGCATATTCCGCAATGAAGTCGGCGAGGCATTGGGCTTTAATTGCTGTCCGAGTTTCATATCTCAGATCAAACTCGGAGAGCTCTATTGCCCATTGAACCATTCTCCCTGCAACATCCGTCTTTTGGAGGATTTGCTTCATGGGTTGGTTCGTACGGACTCTTATTGTGTGAGCCTGAAGTAAGGTCGTAGCCTTCGTGAGGCTATCACTAAGGAGTAGGCAAACTTCTCTAGTTTGTGGTACCTTAGCTCAGGGCCTTGTAGGACCTTACTGATAAAGTAGACCGGGTGTTGCCCGACCTCGTCTTCTCTGATCAGGGCTGATGAGACAGCCCTGTTTGCCACAGATAGGTACAGGACGAGGTCTTTTCCCGATACTGGTCGGGTTAAGATAGGAGGTTGACTTAGGAATCTTTTGAACTCTTGGAACGCCTCCTCGCATTCTGAAGTCCATTCAAATTGGCATCCCTTCCTCAATAAAGAAAATAGTGGAAGGGATTTCAGTGCCGATCCCGCCAAAAATCTGGAGAGGGCTGCAAGTCGGCCATTGAGCTGTTGAACCTCTCTCAAACAAGTCGGGCTTTTCATTTCTAGGATGGCTCTGTATTTGTCGGGATTGGCCTCAATCCCTCTTTGTGTTAGCATGAAGCCTAGAAATTTCCCTGCTTCTACTGCGAAGGCGCATTTTGCGGGATTTAGTCTCATCCCATGCAACCTTATAGTGTTGAAGACTTGTGAGAGGTCGGTTAAGAGGTCGACTTCTTGCTTGGTTTTTACTAACATGTCGTCGACGTATACCTCCATTAGGCTCCCTAAATGGGGGGAAAACACTTTGTTCATCAGCCTTTGATACGTGGCTCCTGCATTCTTTAGTCCGAATGGCATGACCACGTAGCAATAGTTGGCTTTTGGTGTGATGAACGATGTTTTTTCCTGGTCGGGTTCATGCATCGGGATTTGGTTATATCCCAAGTAGGCGTCCATGAATGATAAGTATTGGTATCCCGAGCTGGAGTCCACCAGGGTATCAATACTCGGTAGGGAATAAGGGTCCTTAGGACATGCCTTATTCAAGTCGGTATAGTCGACGCACATTCTCCATTTACCATTCTGTTTCTTGACTAGCACTACATTGGCTAGCCACGTTGGGTATTTGACCTCTCTAATAAAGCCGGCTTCCAGGAGTGCCTGTACTTGCTCTTCTACTATTGAGGCTCGCTCTGGGCCGAGCTTGCGTCTTCTTTGCTGTACAGGTCGGGACCCTAGGTAAACCGAGAGCCTGTGGGACATGAGCTCGGGATCAATCCCAGGCATGTCGGAAGCCTTCCATGCGAAGAGGTCGGAATTAGCTCTTAGGAGCTCACCCAACCTTTGTTTGAGGGTTTCCCCTAGGTTGACTCCTATGTAAGTGTTTTTTCCTTCCTCCTCACCGACTTGTATCTCCTCGGTTTTTCTTTCCGGTTGGGGCCGCAATTCTTCTCTGGTCCTTGTGCCGCCTAACTCTATGGTGTGGACTTCTTTGCCCTTTCCTCTCAGATTCAAGCTTTCGTTATAGCACTTCCTTGCCAATTTTTGATCTCCCCTTACCGTTGCTATTCCTCCTGGAGTCGGGAATTTCATGCAAAGGTGGGGAGTAGATACCACTGCTCCAAGACGATTAAGGGTAGTCCTGCCAATCAAGGCATTGTAGGCTGACCCTTCATCGATGACTATGAAGTCTATGCTTAGAGTCCTTGATTTTTCCCCTTTTCCGAAGGTGGTGTGAAGGGGTAAAAATCCCAGTGATTTTATTGGCGTATCCCCTAATCCATAGAGGGTGTCGGGGTAGGCTCTCAACTCTTTTTCATCTAACCCTAGCTTGTCGAAGGCGGGCTTGAAAAGGATGTCCGCCGAGCTTCCTTGGTCTACTAGGGTTCTGTGGAGATGGGCATTGGCCAGGATCATGGTTATCACCACGGGATCATCATGCCCGGGGATTACTCCTTGCCCATCTTCTTTTGTGAATGAGATAGTGGGGAGGTCGGGTGTCTCTTCCCCGACCTGATAGACTCTTTTGAGATGTCTTTTGCGAGAAGATTTAGTGATTCCGCCTCCCGCAAATCCTCCTGAGATCATATGGATATGTCTCTCAGGGATCTGTGGTGGTGGATCTCTCCTATCCATATCATCTCGCTTTCTCTTTCCATGGGTGTCCGACCTCTCCATGAGATATCTGTCAAGCCGACCTGTCCGACCTTTCCATGAGATATCTATCAAGCCGACCTTCTCTGGCCAGCTTTTCTATCACATTCTTAAGGTCGTAGCAGTCGTTAGTGGAGTGACCATATATTTTATGGTACTCGCAATACTCGCTGCGGCTTCCCCCTTTTTTATTTTTAATAGGTCTTGGGGGTGGCAGCCTTTCAGTGTGGCAAATCTCTCTGTATACGTCCACTATAGAAGTCTTTAGAGGAGTATAAGAGTGATATTTTCTGGGCCTCTCGAGACCGAGTTCTTCCTTCTTCTTGACTTCCCTTTCCCTCTCCCTAGAGGAGGAAGTGGGTCCAGGTCGCCAACTCGGGTCTCTTAATTTTGCATTCTCTTCCATATTGATGTACTTTTCAGCCCTTTCTTGTACATCACTTAGAGAAACGGGGTGTCTTTTGGATATGGACTGTGAGAAAGGACCTTCTCTAAGTCCATTGACTAACCCCATTATGACTGCCTCTGTGGGCAGGTCTTGGATCTCTAAACATGCTTTGTTGAACCTTTCCATATAGGCTCGCAGAGGCGTAGCGTCGGAGGCATCAGCTAGATACATCCGACTTTTGAAGTTGCTTAGATGATGCTTCGGATCCGTGGTTCCATCGTAGAGGTCCATATCAGGGCTTTTGAAGTTCCTCGGAACTTTTGCCCTCATTATGTCCTCACTGAAAGGATCTTCTCCGCCCGGGAGTTGGTCTTCTTGTTCGTCGCGGGAATTCTTGAGGGAGGATTCTAGCTGTAAGAGTTTTCTTTCTAACTCTTTTCGCCGTTCCATCTCCTCTTTAAGGTACCTTTCGGTTTCCTTCTGTTTCTCCCGCTCTTGCTCCAATTGTTCCAGGCGGCTATGGACTAATCCCATCAATTCAGTTATGTGGGATGGTCCGCCCTTTTCTGACTCACATCCATCTGAGGAATTTACCTTCGGATTCTTCACTCCGGAGGTACCCTCTCTGTGTTGGTCGTTATCTTGTCGTTGGGCCATGTCTTCATTGTCATTACCCATGTCTAGATTCTCTTGTTCAGAATCTGTTTCCACATGGCCTTCTTCGTGGGATCTATCCGCCATCGATGGATGATCTCTCGGGTCCCCGGCAACGGCGCCAATGTTACGGTAGGTAACCGGAGATTAAATAGGTAGATGGCGTTTGGCGGCCCAAGTGTGTGAAGGAGGAGAACTCCGGGTGGATCTGCAACTCGGGAGGCTCCGTCCGACTTGTGCTCGCGAGTGAATGGGGGGTGGTACCTGCAAAGACACTCCGATGCCTAAGTTAGCAAGAGTGTGAGCAGGTCTAGAGAGTATTGGACTTAGAGATACCTGAGGGGTGTCAGTGTATTTATAGTGGTGAGCCAATAACCACCGTTGGTGTAGTGCCGTATCTTTAGGATATTAACCGCCCCATTATCTTTGGGAGGTTAAGATATGGCTTTAGGAAGCGGTTAGAGAGATTTTAGGGGCGGTTACTCATTTGAATGAGTGTTTATCTGCCAGCTAATCTCATATCCGACTTCTTTAAGGCAAGTCGTGGTTGGTACCGACTTCTTATGTGAAGGTCGGTATTTAACTAGGCTTAATCCTTTGGGTTAGGTCTTTTATTTGGACTTGGGCCTTTGGTGTTGGGCCAGGGTATGAACATAAGTATTCATTTTTTGACTTGAAATAGTGAAGAAAGTATAATTAGGCGATAACTAATTGCTCATACAGACATTACTATTAAAAAAAATTTAAATATACTTTTTTTTTTTACAATTTAATAGAACATACATTAATAATAGAAGCAAAAATGAAGATTAGGTAAAGTCATTAGTGTTGGTGGGTTCCAACTTCCAACTCAAAAGTGTGTTCCACAACTTAAAAATAGATAAATGAAAAGACAAACTAAAAAAGAGAATAAAAAATGCAATACTAGTAATAGAGTAGTGTTACTTATATGACAGTTATAACAGTGTAAAAATCAGTTATAATGAGTCAGAGTCTTGATTTCTTGGATTATTGCATAGCAAGACATTACTATTCATTTCTATATATATATATATATCCCTTGTATGCTGCTGTAAAGTTACACAAGTTCATTCAGATTACAATTCAATAATTTTCTCTTTTGGTTCTTTACATCCTGTAGCTTTCTCTAGCTATTTCATTTCTCAGTTTCTTTACAAATTTATCATGGTATCAGAGCTAGATGAACCAGTAAGTGATAAGTGATAAGAAGGAGAGGAAGAAGTAGGGATGGATGAAGGTGGCAGAATTGGCATCAAGAGTTGAGTATGAAGGAATTGTTGCTTTTGATGAGGAGGAGACGTATGTTGAAAGTGTTCAGCATAGGGGAATCCGGTTTCATAAAAAAGAACCTGTCTACTAATAATGATTTTTACAGTCTTTGTCAAACATTTATATCCATGTGATTAGGAGCATAACCAATAAAAATAGACAAATCATATTTATAATCTAGTTTATTTGATGTATATGGTTTCAAGCATGAAAAGCATACACAACCAAAGATAGGTGCAAATTATATACTTTTTGTGTGCAAACTATTATGTTGGTCAAATACAAATCCTAGGTTCATCAATTCAAAGTCTAATAAGATCGTGGCAAAGAAGCCAAAGGTGGCTACATGTTTTCGCCACATCATCATCATCAACCCAACACCAAAAGTTATGAATAATAATGCACCATGGAGGAACCATTTGGCCAATTTCCTACAATCAAATTGGGTTCATTTGTTTTCAATCTCGTTGCTCATTGTGGACCTCATCATCACAATTCTTGAGCTATCTTCATCTTTGGTTTCATCATGTCATCAACAAAGGATGAACAAGGTAGAAAAACTTAGTCTACATTGGATTGGAATTAGTATCCTTAGTTTACTTTCGGTAAAGTCTATGGCTTTGTTAGTGGGGTTAGGCTCTTCATTCTTTAAGCATTTTGGGTATGTTATGGATGGAGTTGTGACCATTATTGTGGCTCTGTTTTTGGAAGTGTTTCTTGAGAGAAAAGGAGGTAGTTTATTGATTGTAGTGAGTTTGTGGCTTGTGATTAGAGTGGTGGAGAGTGTGTATGAGTTAAGTGATGAAACAATTGAAGCTCAAATTGAAGGTATAGTTTGCCAATTTGAGGCTCTCAAAGAAGAGAACATGAGACTCTTAGAAACAATCCAAGAAAAGAGCAAGGCCATTGGAAAGCTCAAGGAGGATTTGGATAAATGTAGACATTGAATTTGAAGCTCCACCCCCCTCATCATGAATTCAAGAAATTTTGATATTCAAATTGTGGCCTTCTATTTATTTGTAGGCTAAACTAACTAATACACATTTTTCTATTATCAAACAGAGTATGAAAATTGAAATTTATATGAGATGGGTTTTACGTCTTATCCAAAAACAAAGAGATATGTATTAATTCAATATATAAAATAAAATAAAATAAATACACAAAATCCTTTTTATAATTGAAACCGAAGAAAGATATAATAAATAAGAAAGCTAGTGCAAATTCTCGTAACTTGTCTATATTAAGTTTAGTTTGCATGGTATTTACAATAATTGGTTCTTAATTTTTTAACTAAATGATAAATTCAAAAATATAAATTTGATGGGTTAAGAAATTAAGATAGTACACTAATTACCGAGCTTGGAGATAGGAATGAAAAAAATGCATATAAATGTGTAATAGTGGACATGGAGATCCACGCTAATTGATAAGCTAACCTAAAAAATCAGGGAATACAGGAAAAGTCATCAGAAAAATGCAGAGGATCACATATCATTTAAATAGCGTACAACAGAATGTTCTAATTTGGAATCTAGAATAAAACCAAATCCATTAGCAACGATGAACATGTTCATTAAGTTACATGAGAGTGATGAGAGTACTATGAAAGCACAAGCACAGCATTGAAAAAATTTAGAATTAGATGAAGCAGGGAAAAAAAAAATCGAAAACTAGAGATTTAAAATGAAAGTTTGTCTAAATTTTAGACATAGAATTCAAAAATAAGAGTAAAGACCACCTTACTCTATCTTTACTTTTAGGCAAGTTATGCAGAAGTTTCAGAAGCAGCAAAGAACACAAAACTGATATCACTATAGATGATATTTCGGTATATGATATTGTGAGATCACAGTTATCATTTACCTTAACATCTTGCAAGCTGTTTTTTAATTCTTTGGAGGGGTCAATGACATGCACTTCTGCTAAGGTTGTCAAGGACCACAGTTGTTCCGGAAGCTCACACAATTCAAGCCCCACCCTTATGAGCAGACATCGAAGGCAAGGCATTGCACCTTTCGCTAACATCCACCTTTCAACTTCCACTTTCACCATTTGGAACACTTGAAGTTTAGGGAAATCCCCAGTGGTGATGATAATGATCATGATGACAAAGAAACATCGACATCTAATACCTCAGAGGAATCAGTCATCATCATCATCGTCATCATTATCATTATCATCACCATCATCATCATCTTGAAGGTATCATCATCATCATCTTCATCATCATCATCATCTTTTTCAAAATCATCATCATCATCATCATCATCGCCATGTGGCTTAAAATGCAAGTTACATCCCAAGGAATGCATTTGTTGAGGAAGGTACTTCAACTCCAAGCCAGGGCAGCCATGGAAGACCGCACGTCGAAGGCGAGGCATGGCACCATCTTCTAAGGTAAGACATTTGACACACACACGTATCATGATAAACACTTGAAGCTGCAGAAAGCTCCTATCAGTACCACAATTAAGGATATTTTCGATACAACGAACATCATTGAATTTTAAAATCCGAAGGCCGGGAATTCGTCCCAATGTATTCATGTCTTCGGACTTCAAACCATCAAAATATGAGATGGTAAGCTTGCTAAGATTTGACGGAAATGCAATTTTATCAACTGGAATTGGAAAAGATTCACAGATCGGGAGCTCCAGTTTCAGTTTCTGTAGATTGCTTAGGCAGTGTAAACTACTAAAAGTTTTTTCTGCTGAATGTCTTCCTTCAGTTACAGATAAACCCAGTGTTCTTAAGTTGGGAAAGTAGCCATTGTTGAGTAAGAACCCTAGTCGTGAATCAACATGCACATAAAGTAGGGTTTGGAGATTCTGCATTTTGTTTTTTACCCCATCTTTATCTACTAATAAACACACTTCACATTCTCTTCGAAAATGTCTCAGTTGCTTTAACCCCCCAATACTTAGGTCCTTGGGAGTTTCATCGTCCATTATATGTAATGTTTGTATGCTCTCAAGCTTACTTAGCTCATTTGGGTAAAAGATATCTATTTTCAAGAACTTGACACTTTTCAACTCCTTCAAATTCTCAACATTCTTTTCATTAGTTAGATGACTAAGATCATCAATCCATCCTTCAAAATATAGCACATTAACTCGACAGTCTTGTGGAATATGATGTGACCACCCCTTGACATCTCCATAAATGAACAAGGAATAAGTGCATGATTGATGACATGTTACTGAACATGCATAGGATCCTATATCCCTTGGAAAGGACAACCTACGAGCATTGCTACCGTTATCAGGGCTGTTACTCACTGAAATACACAATTCCCGAATGAGATCGTGGATCTTACACGTTTTGATGCCTTTCCCGTCACTCCTCCTACTGGCCACTTGTACCAAGTTACGATCCACTAGTTCCTTCAAGTATTGCTCACCAATATCTTCAGGTTCTGGTGCTACTTTTGATCTTCCACTCTGGATTGGCTCTATCAACCTTTCTGCTATCCATACTTCGATTAAGTCTCTCACCCGAATCTCTATATCTTCAGGAAACACACCAAGATATAGGAAGCATGGCTTCATTTTCTCAGACAGATCATCGTAGCTAAGCTTCAATATCTCCATCATCTTCTTACCTTCCTTGTCTTCAGCAACAGACCAGTAAGGGAGCAGGTTCTTGATTTCTTCCCATGCATCTTCTGATCTCTCCCTCTTCGCTACAATCCCCGCTATGGTTTTGATAGCCAATGGAAAACCATTGCAACTTTGGGCAATTGATCTACCAATACGTTGTAGATCCCGAGGACACTTTTTGCTGCAGAATACCTCATTGCAAAACAGTTTCCAACTTTCTTTTTTATCCAAAAAGGAAAGCCTGTGATGAGGCTTCTTTGACTCTGAAACGTTGGCCACCCGATCGTCGCGGGTAGTTAGTAGTATCATGCTTCCATTGTTGTTTTTAGGGAAACAACCCCTTAGAGCACCCCATGCGTTATTAGTGTCCCAAACATCGTCAAGGACTACTAAGTACTTTTTTCCATTCAAATATTTCCTCACCTTCTCCTTTAGCTCCTCTTCACTACTTGAATCTTTATGTTTAGATTTGGATGTTAAGTTGAGAAGGCTTCTAAAAACTTCCTTTCCTCTGAAATCTTTGGAAACAGTTGCCCATGCTCGGCAAGAGAATAGCTTCTTCACCTCATTGCTATCGAAAATCTTTCGAGCAAGGGTAGTCTTTCCTAACCCACCCATGCCAACAATGGAAACAACATTACCAGGAGAGTTTGCTTCCTTGAGTTGATTAATCACAATTTCAAAATCTTTCTCCAATCCCACTATATTTTCTTCCTTCGTAGTAGAACTACTTCCTTGGGTGAAGTAATATCTCTTAACCTCAACACCATTATTTGACACATGATCATCTAGCACATCTTCATATCTTGTTGTTATGATGATCCTACTACCGGGACCAAACCAATCAGTTCCTCCCGCTAGTGAATTCAGTTGTTGTATATTGTCAACATCATCCAAAACTAGAAGAACTCTTTTTTGGCCCAGTCTTCGTTTAATTTCAGAGGATCCTTTGAATGTGCTTCCGATCTTAGTCTTGACCACCTCTCCCATCTCAGAAAGAAGAGTTTCTTGTAGATGTTCTAGGCCACCACCACTTTCATTTGTTTTCTCACTGATATTAGAAAGAAAACTTGCAATTACAAAGTGAGGCCTAATCTTGTTATACAACTCCGCAACAAATTTGCTTATTTCATCACCATCTCCATAAATTCCGAGCATGAAACAGGTAGCATGAGAACCAATTTCTAAGAGAAATTTCACCTCTTCAAGTTCAGAATCACATCCAAGTGGACGGTCAATATGCAGAGGCAAAGGAGGAAGCCTTGTTGTGACCTCTTCAACAATCTTGTCAATAGCCTCACCCCATGCTCTGCAAAACACATTTTCTTTGCATTCTAATTTGTCTTCTTTTATAGAAAAAGTACTTACATATAGAAAAATGAACCAAAGAAGATCAAAACATACTAAAATATATCCGCATATGTCCAATTCTTTATCTAGATGAACATACCATGTATAGGATGAAAGTTAATGCTATGTCCTAGATACATTAAAAACTTGGATCTAGGTAAACTAAGACAAATTCGGGTAGACTTGAATAAACTCTCGAGTTTGTCAAAATTAGTCTCTTAAGAATCAAAATACTTAATTTTACAAAAAATCCTCCTAGAATCAATATATTTTTACATGATGGTTGATTATACATGATTGACGTTTATTATTTGGCTAGATTTTGGAGGAAACCTGTTTAAAATTTTAAATAGCTTTGCTACAAATAAAGTAACTACTCACGTAAGTCGACTGATGTTTTGTCCATATATGGTGCCAACTGCAGACAAGGCAGACCTCCATGCTTCCACTCTGTGCTTGTATCTTCCTTTTTCTTGATCAATCATGGCTGTTCTATAACTATTCTTCTCATACTGCACATCTGATCTTTGTACATGGAAATAGATTGGTAACACTGGTCGCGTTTTTCCGTTCTCCGAACACTCCATGATCTTGACGAGTTCATCAAGGCACCACTTGGAAGTTGGATACTTGTCACAGAGTACAAGAACTGACATCCTTGATCTTTCAATTGCTTCGACGAGAGAACCATCCAGCTCCTCCCCTATTCTCAAACCCTCCTTATCTCTGAAGGTCTCGATTCTTGCTTTGATCAAAGCATGATAGAGCATGTCGGTGAAATCGAACCTTGTGTAACCTCTAAAGCTCAGAAAAACATCATACTTGAAATATGACAATGGTGTTGCATCTTGATCTGATGATGAACTTGCCATGGTAACAGTGGTATTTGGAAGGATTCAATTGCAACGACGATCAAGATTCAAGAGTCAACAAAATAGAAATAGAAATAGAAATGGACATTATGTGAACTCACTACAAACAAGCGCCGAGCCAAGCTTCTTTGTAGCTTCTGATTCTATATATTTTATTTTGAAAAATACAAGAAACCAAATTTTTAATAAGTAAACTTAAATTAAAAATTAATTATCTATCATTATTTTCTATTTTAATTGCAAGTTGAACTTACATCATTGTCATCATCTCATTTACAGCTTTTGAATCGACAAATTGAATTTCTTCGTCGTCGTCGCCGTATAAATGATTTTGAAATAGTATTGCTAGCTTCCATAAATGCTTTCTCGGTTGCTGTTTCGTGCTTTATTTATTTCCTGGGAAGAAGTTGCTTATCTGGTGACTGGTGGATTGACTTGGACGGTATCAGAATACATATTTTATTTGCTTTTTTTGCACTCTGATTTTTTTGAACTACATTAACAAATTAATAAGAAGTGTTAGGAACTCAATAAATTTTATGATTTTTAATTATTAATATTTTTAATAATATAAAATTTTATAATTATGTATTTTTTTATTAATTAAATACCGATTAAATTTTAATAAAAATAATGACTCTAGACTTTGTTTTTGGTGGATTGATTCATGACCTTGCTGGGTGACCTTGGAATATATTATTCGCTACTTGCAGTACTGTGATGATATATATATATATACACNTACATTTGCACTCGAATTTTAAAATTTTCTCTAAATTTACATTGGTCTTAATATTGTCCCCGAATTTAATAAAGGTGACTCACGGTCATCCCTAAAATATTTTTTGAAAAATATTCTCAAACGACGTAATGATGTGTATGGAGAAACGCCACGCTAAAAAGGTAACAGTTATCTGACATTTTTTAACTCAATTTAATCCCTGAATTATTTTATAATCCTAATCCCCAATTTATTATTAGAAACCATTCTGTTTCTTCTTTTATGTTACGTTTGCTTAATTACAGTATTGATTTCGAAATTTGTATATTTTGTGGTAATTGTGTTGAGTATTGTCCAACAAATTGTTTATCAATGACTGAAGAATATGAACTTTCAGTTTATGATCGTCATGAATTGAATTATAATCAAGAATATGAGCTTTCAGTTTATAATCGTCATGAATTGAATTATAATCAAATTGCTTTAGACCGATTACCAATGTCAGTAATTAATGATTATACAATTCGAACTATTCTAAATAAAAAATAATAGAATATAATAAAATCGTTTTATTTATTTATAAGAATTCAATATTAATATATAAATATAAATCATAGTCTTCTTTTTTTAACTTTCTTTAACATAGTGTACAAATTCAACAAATTCGGACCACTTGAGCTCCTTATAATACCACATCACGTCTACATAATTATCAACTCTACCCCATCCCTCAATCATAGAACGGAAATTGGTCTCATCAGGGTCCAATCCAAAATTCTTCAATTTCACAAACAACTTCTGAGCAGTATCCATATTGGATGCTTTTCCATACCCAGTTATCATAATGTTATATGCAACAATATTGGGACTGCCTCTTGCATTGACACCAAAACCTTCTCAGCATCCCTCAATTTTTCTTGTGAGCTATAAGCATTCAGGATCACCAACCAATTCTCCATATTAGGGACAATTTTGTCTTCTCTCATCAAGCTATTATGTCTTCTGCCTTTTCATAAAATCTAAAACGGGTGTATATTGTAATCATATCTGAATATGCCGGTTCAAACAATATCCCTAACTGCCTCATCTGATAAAACATGAACTCAGCCTCCTCAATGTTCCATCCTTTCCTGTAAAGCCCTATCAACATGCTGAATGACGCGTCATTCGGCGTCACACCAGAATCCAACATGAGTCGGAACCACTTCGTCCCCAATTCCACTAAACCCCGCATACGACAAGCGTATATGAGAGTGTTGAAAGTCTGCAAGCTCAGTTCAAACCCGAATTTGGTTCTCATTTCCAAAACCAGTTTCTCTGCAGCTTCCCAATCTTCATTCTTGCTCAGCAAACGAATGACGACATTGCAAGCACCGTCGTTTTGCTCCAACTTCCCCATTCCCCTCATCCACTCAAAAAACGACATCGTTTTGGCGCCGTCGCCCGTCCTCGCAAGCACTTTCAAGATCGCATTGCAATGCTCCGTGCTTGGTTCAGGACCAACTGAACAGTAATCCACGTTTTCGTAGCCCAACCTAAATTCAACTCCGATTTCTATCATGTGTATACTACTAATATGGTTGCTGCCTCCACCTATCATGACGCACACAAATCACGCTCAATAATGACAGAGAAAACGAAGGAGAGCAGAGAAAAAGAAACAGAGTGGTTTCTAATAATAAATTGGAGATTATGGTTATAAAACAATTCAGGAACTAAATTGAGTTAAAAAATTATAACAGTCACGTCAGATAGCCGTTACCTTTCCAACATGGCGCCTCTCCATACACGTCATCACGCCGTTTGAGAATATTCTTCGGGAAATGCTTCAGGGACGACCGTGAGTTACCTTTGTTAAATTCGGGGACAATATTGAAGCCAATGCAAGTTTAGGGACGACTTTGAGACTCGAGTGCAAGTTCAAGGACCACTCTAAGATTTAACTCATATGATAACGACGAATGAATGATATATATTTGTTATAAAAAGACCTTGGTCTTGACAATTATTGCTTTCACCCACTGGCAAATTTTATACTAATTACTGTATATTACTCGCTAGTTGCAGTACTGTATATGATGATGAATGAATGATATATCTTTCACACTATATATGAGTAAATACTCAAATTGGTCCCTGAAAGATTACTCGATCTCCAGATTGATTTCCGAAAGATTAAATTAATCAAAATTGTTCCCAAAAAATTTAAAAATGGTCACGTCAGTCCTTCTGTTTCCCCTCCGTTCATGCCGTCAATAACGATGTTAAATCTTGCTTATGTGGCTATTAGTGTGTCATATTAGCATAACATGTTGGTGTAGAATGGTTGATGAGAAGATATGTTTAGAAATTTTTGTCAAATTAGTCCTGGAGAGAATAAACCCTAATCCCTTCTTGTCGTTAAATGCGATTTTTGTTGTAGCAAGAAATTGATTCTGTAGAGGTCAAAATTATTATTGAACTGCATCATGGGCAGCGTAAATGGGAGTTGTAGTCGGCCATTGTCGCAATCACACAGAAGCAATGTCTCGAACTCTTTGGCGTGATTATAGAGGAAGAACATGGACCAAGTGTGCTTTTGTGGGTTGAAGACAGTGATCAAGAAATCTAGGACAATAGAGAATCCAAATAGATTGTTCCATGCTTGTCCAAGATACCGAATGAGTTATGAATATGATCTTCTTCAACCTCTTAGTTAAGTGTGTGGGGTTTTCAGATTTTTGTTATCTAATATTTTGCAGAAGGGCAGCCACTGCAATTACTTTAAGTGGGCTGAGAATACTGAGTATGAAGGATTAGATGGTGCAAAGGTAGATGGTAAAACTGATGCAGAAATAGAGAGTGATCTTGTTGTCTTGCAGTATCACCTCATCCTCAAAGTCCAACTCTTGATTAGAATCTTCTGACTGCCATTCGTCTCCTTCTGGTGATCCTTCAGTCAATCAATCATCATCTGAATCTGCAATGAACTCATATACAATTAAATAAAGAATACATGCATCAGAGCTTTCATCAAATTCAATATCCTCATAGCTGGAGTCATCAGTGTCAATAACTTTGTCTCTTTTTTTGTCAGGAGCAGTCCTATGCTTCTCTCTAAGATCCCCTTTCTTAGTCCTTGAAGATTGTCCTCCATCAATTCCACTATCATTGTCACTACTGTATACAGAATCTCCTACAAATTTAGGAGGCTTGTACAAACTGTCTTTAGCACTCTCATATGAATCATGAGAGTCACCATCATTATCAACTGGGATTTTCTTGACTTGCCTTCTAGATCTTGTTTTGCTTGTCTCTTTGACCTTCTGGTTGATGTTATTGGTTGGTGTAGGGTTGGCAGAAACTTTAGCAGCCTGGGATTTGCTCTAAGGCTTGGGCTGATGAATGGGCTTACGTATGGGCTTATGTGTGCCCCGAGATGTGGGTTGAGGAGTGGGCTGAGTTGTAGGCTGAGGTGTGGGCTTAGGATTGGATTGAGGTCTGGGCTAAGGTTTGGGTTGATGTGTGGGTTGAGGTGAGAGTAATTTGGTGGGCTGAGAGTTGTTCTTTTTTAGCTGGAAAGATTTTTTGTGGTCTTACAATCTGGTTGAGACATTGATTCATTGTGGTCCTTATTCAGTTTTTCTGGAGGTTCAGGGATGGTTGGCAATTGTTGTACTTCATCATCATCCTCGCTCCTACAGTCAACCACGTGTAACTTAGAAACTATATGCTCAAAATAGATGTTTATGAGGTGATGATTCCTCCTATAGTCCCTAACCAATGCCAACAGATCAGCATCATTTTCTAGCCTCCTCAAGCCATTATCGAGACATGTTCCAGGAACCTTCCACAGGCAATTGTACATCTCAGCATATCCTAACTCCTTATAATATCCATTCACAAAAAACACATCTAGAGTGTCTTCTTCTACACCCATTAATACTTCAGTATTATCTGGTTTGTAAAACAGATATCTTGATTCATCTTTTTTTAACGTTCCACCATGGTGAAATACAAAGGTCATAAGGGGCCTTCCATCTACAACCAACACAGCAACACACTAAACTATTGAATTTTTTTTTTCAAAATCAAGCAGAGCAGAATCATCATCAACTACAAAAATGAAAATAAAACACACACATGCAGTGACATAGAGCACAAATATTGTTCTCGAATATCGGAAAGCAGAGTCATTCATGGGACATAACGTAAGTCCTAAGCCTGAACATATTTTTCAAACCCTAACATTACAAACAGTAACAATGGATTTCCAATGATTATAGAAACACGTTATTGAGGAGACAAAACCACAATCACTCTCATAAAATAACGCAAAAAAGGTAACATACCTCACACACAAGGCGATGGTATGCCCTCTTCGCTTGACCAACATTGTCACAAAACTGTCACCTTCAACATCAACACAATATCGTCATCGGTCTACGCTGATGATCGTCGTTCAATGCTTCGTCTTTGTGGAGGTGAGAACCAAAGACGAAGGATGGGATTAGAGAGACGTTCTGTTTTCAAAAGAAGGATGGAATGGACGGTAATAAAACAGGGTTGGAAAATGAAGCGTTGTAAGGGGTGATCTAAGAAAACGACGCCGTTGAATCTTTTGCTAACATGTCACACTAACGGTCAGGTAAGCAAATGTTAACATCGTTTGTCAAATAATAGACGGAAGGACTAACGTGACCATTTTAAAATCTTTTGGAGACAATTCTGATTAATTTAATCTTTCGGAGATCAATTTAGATATCGGGTAATCTTTCAAGAACCAATTTGAGTATTTACTCCACTATATATACATGTTTTATATCTCACATTTAACTATTTAAGAGAATACTAGAAAGATTATTCAAATTTATTATTTTTTTAATTATTTTTTGTCGTTAATTTAATTTTTTTAGTTTAATAATATATTTTTAACTTATATTTTTGTATTTTTAGATATTAATAATTAATTACTAAAAAAAATTAATAATCCTCTAATATTTCTTATCATTTATTCATAAACGAAAATGTTTGGTAACCAAAGAAAATTAGCCAAAAACAGTCATAATTTGTCTTATTTAGTATTTATTAATTGTTGCGATAATTAATAAATGCTAAATAAAGTAAGTCCTGAATGTTTTTTTTATCTCTCTAGCATTACCGATTCATAAAATATGTGTCAATTTTGTTCTTATCTTTCGTAATGCAAAATTTAAACTCATGAATAGATACAAAGTTATTATAAAGGTATTGTAGTCATAATTACAAAATTAAACTATTTCATATTAAATGACTTATATAACAATGATCTCAATTATTATTATAAATATTAATACAATAAATTATTATTATTTTTGTTTTGAAATTAAATAAAAATAAAATTAGATATACTAATTTATTTAAACTTTAAAATTTAATATTTTTTGTATTAAAATTATTATTTGTCCACCAAAATGAGCTATTATATTATGGATTTGTGTCACTCATTTTCAACGTGTCTTTTAACATTCTCCTCCTGAGCGCAATGCCAACGGAATGTGATATTTTGAGATCACAGTTATGATTTACCTTAACATCTTGCAAGCTGTTTCTCAATTCATCGCAGGGGTCAGTGACACGCACTTTCGCTAAGGTTGTCAAGGACCAGAGTTGTTCTGGAAGCTGACACAATCCAACACAGTCCCATATTAACAAATATCGAAGGCGAGGCATTGCACCTTTCTCTAAAGTCCAACTTTGGACTTGGACTTGCATCATTTTGAACACTTGAAGTTTAGCGAAATCCCCAGTGACACAATCAAGAGGGTCTGGAATGGTACCTCCTAACAGTTTCAAAACTTTGAGGTTGGGAAACTGTCCTAGAGCCTTCATGGAACTGGAGTCCATCTTACCAAACGCTCTCAAGGTAATCTTTGCAAGATTCAAAGGAAACCATTTTGCATGTATTGAAAGACTTGAAGGACAGCAGTTTAGTTTCAGCTTATGAAGACTGATCAGATGCTGCAAACTGAACAATAATTCATGCCACAAACTATGTTTCTCCCTTTCAGGATTTAACCATAAATTCAACTTTTTCAAGTTGGAAAATCTGCCCTCCCTGAATAGGAATGCTGTTGGTGTATCAAAATCCACTCCACAGAGAGTCTGAAGATTCCACATTATTGTTTTTGTTCTGCTATCCTCTCCATTCTCCTCTGTTGGTAGACTTGCACCATCTGAAGATAATATATAGACATGTCTTAATCGCTTGAGCTTCCAAAATTCTTTCGGAATGTAAGATGTTTGCCAACCCCTTGTATCCATGGTTTCTAAATTGGAAAGGCTCCATATACACTCAGGAGCTTCTGTTACTTCACTAGTTAAAGTAGTTATTGTTATTTTCAAGTACTTTAGGAAGATCATAGCCTGAAAATTACTGGGTATGCGTAGAAACCATGCTTGTCCTCCCAAATGTAGCACTTGAACTGATTGGAAGTATTTTAAAGAATCATGTGAAGAATCCTCTCCAGCAAAGAAGAACAAAGAACGAGTGCTTGATTGATTAGTTTCGATTGAGGACATATAAGACACTTCACTGCACAACAAGGACAATCTATGAGGGTTGCTTAGAGTATGGATATTGGAACCTGTGCAAACCTCGAAAAAGTTATCAGCTTTGTTCAATATTATGCAGAGGTCACGGAAGAGATCATGGATTAGGCATTCTTTCACACCCCCATCACTCCTCTGTCTTGACACAAGTACCATGTTTCGATCCACTAGCTCTTTTAAGTATTCCTCACCAACAACTTCTGGTTCTGGTGAATTTGGTAATCCACTTTCTTGCATGAAACCTTCAGCCATCCATAATTGGATTAATTCCGTAGTAGGAATCTTAAAATCTTCAGGGTAGATACCAAGATATCGAAAGCATGGCTTCAGTTCTTCAGACAAGCTGTCATAGCTAAGTTTTAGTACATCCATGACTTTGGTCATGTCCCTGGTGAGATGCCAGTGGATGCACTCCTTAACACTCTGCCATTCTCTTTCTGATCTTTTCTTCTTGGCAACAACCCCAGCAATGGCAACAATAGCAAGTGGCAAACCTCCACAACTTTCAACAATTGATCTACCAAGAGGTTCTAGATCAAAAGGGCACTCTTTACCCGGAAACACCTTCTTGCAAAACAGTTCCCAGCTTTCTCTTTTATCAAGGAATGGAAGTTTGTAGGGTCTTGAGCTTGTATAATTTGCCACCTCTTCATTACGACTAGTTATTAAGATTTTGCTGCCATTGCTTTCTGGAAAGGCTGCTTTTAGATCGTCCCATACTTCAGGTTCCCACATATCATCAAGCACTATCAAGTACTTTCTCCCTTTCAGGTAATTGCTCACTATCTTCTTTAGATCCTCCATTTCTAAATTTTCAAATGTAGATGTGGACTTCATCAAAGAGTGGAGGAGCCTCAACAATACTTCCCTTGGCTTGTAATCTTTGGAAACACGACTCCATCCGCGGCAAGGAAAGAAATCCTTGACCTCTTTATTCTTATAGATCTTTTGAGCAAGAGTAGTCTTACCCGACCCACCCATGCCAATGATGGAGACGACATCATTGTTTGCATCATAAAGCTGCTCAATTACAAAGCTGAAGTCATCCATGAATCCCACTACATCTCCTTTGTCTGCATCATCTTCCTCAACCTGTCTACCCACAATGCAATGTCTCCTAATCTCAACACCAATATTTAACTCATGCTCGCTTAGCAGATCTTCATTTCTTGTTGTTATAATGATCCTACTACCAGGACCAAACCAATCAATCCCTCCTGCTAATGAATTCAGTTGTTGGATTCTATCAACATCATCCAAAACTAGAACAACTCTTTTCTGGCCTAGTCTTTGTCTTATTTCAGAGGATCCTTTGAATGTGCTTCCAATCTTAGTCTTTACCTCCTCTCCCATCTCAGAAAGAAGAGTCTTTTGTAGATCTTCTACACCACCACTGTTTTCATTTGTTTTCTCACTGACATTAGAAAGAAAACTTCCAGCTACAAAGTGAGGCCTGATCTTGTTATAAAGCTCTGCAACAAATTTGCTTAGTTCACCATCTCCATGAATTCCCACCATAAAACTGGTAGCATGAGAATCAATCTCTAGAAGTGATTTTGCCTCTTCAAGTTCAGATTCAAATCCAAGTGGACGATCAACATAAAGAGGCAAGGGAGGAAGTCTTTTTGAGACCTCTTCAACAATCTTGTCAATAGTCTTACCCCATGGTCTGCACACAACATACATACACATTTTCTTTGTATTTTAATTTTCTCTTCTTCTATACAAATATATAAACTACTAATAAACAAGAGAATCACATCCTACAATGGAACCAACAAAGATCAAAACATATATATGTCCCAAATGGTTAAAAATATTTAAAAAGCTTTGTCTATAAAGTATAGTAAAGTCACTAGTCAGTACTCACGTATTCTGATTACAGCGTTGACCATAAATCTTGCCTACTTGAGACAAAGCTGACTTCCATGCTTCCAACTTGTGATTGTATCTTCCTTTTTCTTTATGAGCAGCCATGGCTTTTGCATATTCATTGAGCTGGTACTGCACATCTGATTTTTCCACATAGTAGTAAACTGGTAACACCGGTCGCTTCCTTCCATTCTCTGAACACTCCATGATCTTGACGAGTTCATCAAGGCACCACTTGGAAGTTGGATACTCATCACAGAGTACAAGAATTGACATCCTTGATCTTTCAATTGCTTCTAGAAGAGCACCTTCCAGCTCCTCGCCTATTCTCAGCTCCTCGCTATCTCTGAACGTCACTATTCTTTTATTGATCAAAGCATGATAGAGAGTGTCTATGAATCTGAGTCTTGTGTAGCCTCTAAAGCTCAGAAAAACGTCATACTTGAAATGTGATGATGAACCTGCCATGATAACAGTCTTTGCAAGCTTTTTAGTTGCAATATTCAAGAGTACTCAACAAAAGATATAATATAAGAGAATAGAAATAGAAATTGAGATTAGCAAATGATTATAGAATAGTATTGCTAGCTTTCATGATTGCTTTCGGTTTTTGTTTTTTGCATTATTTATTGGTCTTGGAGAGTCAACATAATATTTTACTTGCATTTTGTAGTCCTCTAATGGAACGGATAATCTGAACCCTTCATAAACAAATCAACGGTTAGAATAAAGAACGCAGCTTTGACGACACCGTATTATCACAATGCAGGAACCCCTGAACATTCTCCTGCTAAAGATGGATCAAAAGTCAAAAGTCAAAACCCAGCACAAGGTGAGTTTTAAGTTTTAACTCTTTTTTTTTTTGTCATAAAGCTTTCGGTTTTTTTAGCTTTTGAGGATGATGTTAATCTTATCTTTTATCTTTTTATTTGGGCTTATTTGGGCTTACTAGTACCCAATAAAACTGTAGCTGAAGTATTTGAGCCCAATACGGAGGAAAAACAAAAACCTTGTCTCGTCTCGTCTCTTCTCTTCTCTTCTCTTTGCTCCGGCGTTTAGGGTTTTCTTCGATCTCCCAACTCCCAAACGCTGAACGCCAAGAGATTCCTCCGCCACCTCGAACCACCGCAATCTCCTCCTCTGAACTCATCATTGGTAATTTGTGTTTTGTAGCTATGGCTAGGTCGTTCCTCCAAGTGGCTGCTACCGAGGAGGCTGCTCCGCCTCTCAGAGTCGTCCAGATGGAAGGGCTGGTAAGAGTTCTTACCAATTTTATCACTTTAATTGCTCAATCTGATTCACAGGCTCATATGCTAGATTCTCCATCAGCATGTTCAGGAATGACGAGATAGATTACCTTTACATGGGGCTTTGGAAGCTTCCGTTATTTGATATTCTGGGTCACTGTTTTATTTTCGCATTTAGTTTTCTACTAACGTGATGCATTTTAACTTCCATCCATGACATGGAATTTGGAAACTGCAACATTTAACTTGGTGACATGGATAGTTATAGGTATCATATTTTATGTTGCGTGTTGTGTGTAATGTTTAATGTACCCCTTTCCTATTTTTAAAATTGGATCATACATGGGTGGAAAGTTTGAGGCAGGGTCTCTTTTTCTGAGAAAATCTTCAATTAGTTTATTGGTCTATTTTTTTGAAGTGATTTTTTTGAAATTCTGTTGAACAGGTTATCCTGAAGATAATTAAGCATTGTAAGGACCACTCACCTTCTCTAGTCACTGGACAGCTTCTTGGGCTGGATGTTGGCAGTGTTCTTGAAGTTACTAACTGCTTTCCCTTTCCGGTATGTTACACTTTTTATTTTGTCTTCTTTTCAAATTCTCTTATCAATACCATTCTCCTCTTGCAATTATAAAATGCCTAATTTGGTTACTATAACTTGTAGATGAGGGAGGAGGATGAAGAAATTGAAGCTGATGGTGCAAATTACCAGCTTGAGATGATGAGGTGCCTGAGGGAGGTGAATGTTGACAACAATACCGTTGGATGGTATGTATGATGAAAAATACCACTTCACGTTTGACTAGAAAAGAGCAACTAGTAAGCTAAAACTTAAATAAATTTTATATCTGTCGAAAACTGATATACGTTGCAAGGAAGACAAAAGTAGAAATTACAAATTCCTATATTATAATAAAGTGTCCTTAAGAACTTTAGCCATAGTGCTAAACTGTTCTATGTTCTATAATGATTAATATAACACAAGATAACTCCATGAATCTAGGTACCAATCTACATTGCTTGGCTCATTTCAGACTGTGGAACTGATTGAAACCTTCATGAATTACCAGGTAATGGTTCATGAATTATTTATTCTTTTGGCATAATATCACTTATGATTGGGTTTCTTGGAGTACAAGTTATAGTTCTACGCTATTAAGGATGTCCAATGCCCACAGAGTTTGCTATTTGGTGTAAACTTTGTGAACTTTTACAAACCAGTCCAAACTATTCAACTCTTAATCAACTGAGGTATAGCTAATGAGCATACTCCTTCAAACTGTTTTCAGGAGAATATTAGACGCTGTGTTTGCATAATATATGATCCATCAAGGGCTGATCAAGGTGTCCTAGCCCTTAAGGCCTTGAAGCTTTCTGATGCATTCATGGAACTCTATCGCAGCAACAATTTCACTGGAGAAAAGTATGAATTGACTTCAATAATTGTTATTCTATTTAAATAGTTATATGTAAGTTCTTATTTATCATCATTCTTCTGAAATAGGTTGAGGGAGAAGAACTTATCATGGGTGGATATCTTTGAGGAAATACCTGTAAGCTCTCTCGGCCTTACTGTAATGTTTGCATGAGCTTCATTGTAACGTTTGGATTTTATTTTTGTTAGCCAATTGATATTTAAGCTGATCTTGTTTACTATATTTTTGTATCTCAGATCAAAGTTTCAAATTCTGCCCTTATCAGTGCTTTTATGACAGAACTGGAACCTGATTCTCCGGTTACCCAGGTAATAACTATGATCTTCTTAAGAGGTTATTTTGGTTATTTTAAAAGTTTAGTTTATGTTATCAACTGCTGTTTTTCCATTGCAGTGTGATTATGATCGTCTTCAATTGTCAACCAGTTCATTAATGGAGAGGAACATGGAATTTTTGATTGAATGCATGGATGACTTGTCCCTAGAACAACAAAAGGTGATTCTAGGTTCTTATTCAGCACGATGCTTTATTTTAGGTTTGAAAAATAGATTTGACTGAAGTGTATTCTGTTTCAGTTCCAATTCTACTATAGGAGCTTGTCGCGTCAGCAGGCTCAACAGCAAGCTTGGCTTCAGAAGAGAAGGTGTGATTTGTTCTGTATTTAGATTGGTGTTTAAGGCAGATGGACAACTTAAATGTTCTTTGGCAGTTGTAATAGTTTACTTTATCCATGTTTTTCGACTGTTGGTTCGGTATAAATTTTTTGTTTTTGCATTATAGGGTGGAGAACATGTCACGTAAAGCTGCTGGAGAGGACCCTTTGCCTGAGGAAGATCCTTCAAACCCCATCTTCAAGCCACTCCCTGAACCATCACGGTTGGAGAGCTTCCTCATTACTAATCAAATTTCAAACTACTGCAACCAAATCAATGGGTATGTTAACACTATTTTTTAAAGACAACCATGGTTACTTGATTAGTTTTTCAAATCTATGTGAAGCAAATTCACTATAGTTGTTTTAAGGTTTCTGTTTTTTTACATTACTATATCGTTGTTTGCATGTTTTGCAGGGTGTCAGGGCAGAGTTTTAACAGACTCTATTTGATGAAGGCTTTGCATGAGGAATGAAAGGCAAAAATTTTGTAGTTTATTCTTATGTGTGCTTCGATCCAATTTCTTTTCCATATAGGATGAGATTTTTGTGGCTTATTCGATAGTATATTAGAGAAGATCATGTTTTAAGGGGAATGTAATCGTTTTGTGTTTATTTATTGCTAGGAGAACCCATCCAATTGTAAGCAGATAAATGTTAATTTTCTATATTTTATTATTTTTAGGATCCTTGATCTATAATGTGTGTTTGATTACTAAATGAAACATCAAGTTATAATACCAAACTACACTTTTTCATCTATTCTTTTGTTTGTGCAAAATAATATCTATTTAATTGATTAATATAAAAATTTTTTTCCCACAATTCATTTTTTTTTTCGTATTATTCCCACGATTCATTATTATATAAATGTATACCCTCCAATGAGTTTTTCCAACACAGTCTGGAGCAAATTTCTTTTTTTAACATGAGAGCCTGGAGTAAAGTTTTTTTTTTGGACATTTGGAGCAAAGTTTGGAAACAAATATAAACACATCCACGAACCCAACTTAAAGGCCCCGTCTGAAAAACATATATTCATAGATTTGCCATATATAAATTATAATTCACATGTAAACCCAAAAAAAAAATTATGATTAACATATCCCCCAAAAGTTAAAGCCAAAAATAGAATTATGAGAAGACCTCATAAACTTGTTTGGCGGTCAAAAAGAAAACCTCATGCCAACACCCTGACAGTGAGCACACCTGCATGGCTGCATCCTAAAACTCACCCAAGGGAAGTTTTATGGTATCTATTTAGCAGTGGCTGACAAGTGTTGAGTCTCACAGAACAACAAAGGTTTAAGCCGTTTGACAAATAGGAAAGCAACGAAAAAATTAACAAAATAATTAAAAAAAAAAGAGTGTTTTGTGAACAAACCCGTAACATTTTGAGATTACTTCAAAATTATTTATTTGCTCTTTAAAAATTCAGACATTTAAATAATCAACTGAAATTGAATTAAATATAATAAAATAATATATTTATACATGTAAAACATATTTTTTATATTCTATTATTATAAATCGGTTAACTAATCAAATTTTTTTATCCGATTTAATTAAGAATTTGCTTACAACTACTTTTTATTTTGATGGTACTATATTATTTTTTTTATTTGCTGACGACTAAGTTTTATTTTGAATTGAATCGATGTAATGATCAATTTCAGTTAACCCAGTCAAATTAGTTGATTTAGCTCTATTTTGGATAAATAATTTAATTAAGTTTCTTTTAAAAAATAGCTTAAATATTTTTTGTGTTTGATTTTTTAGTTCTAAAAGTACTTATTTAAAAAAAAATGTGATAAAAAAATTTTTATTACGGGAGAAGTTATTTTTTTTTAAACTTTTTTATAAACAATTAAATAGTTTCTTAGAAAGCTACGATTTGATTTTAAAAATTGAACTAGACATTAGGGGCCATTTGGAAAGCTTCAAAAGAAGCTTTTTGAGCTTTTAACTTATGAAAAGTAGTAGTATTAATATCTGGTATAATTTTTAAAATTAAATTGCAGTTTTTTAAGAAACTATTTAGAAGCTTATAGAGAAGTTAAAAAAAATAATTTTTATTATAATAAATTTTTTTTATCACATTTCTTTTAAAATAAATACTTTTAGAACTAAAAATTCAAACACAAAATAACTTATTTATAAAAAATATAGTCATTTATTGTTTAACCTATTTTTTTTAAAAAAAAAAGTTTAATTAAGCTGTTTTTACCCAAACTGAAAATATTACTATTTTTTATATATTAAAATTTTAGAAAAGTAACTTTTAAAATTTTCAAATCGACCTTTAACTTTAATCTAATTTATATTTTTTCTTTTTTATTTATTTAAAATTAATTTTAACTTGAATCGAATAAGTATAATAATGAATTTCTATTGACCCAATTAAACTAGCCGACGTAAACTTAATATAGTTTTTAGTGTACATCATAAAATTATCATTCACAATAAAAGAATCTTAAAATTTATGATTATCAAAAATAAAAATAAAAAGAGTTATTAATATTAATCCATGATAATAATGATATTAGAAAAAATTCATTCTATTTATTCATTTATCTTTTTAATTCTTTCTTCAATTAAGTTATTAACGATAAATTAAAAAAAAACTGAATTCAGATTTTTTTTATAAAAATCAACTTTCATCAAGTTGTTTAGATTTTTAAATAACCATATAACTTCTTTTATTTTTAAAGAGGAGTCACGACCTTTTATTTTTTTATTAAAACATGTTAAAAGGTAATATTTTTTTATATTATTTAATATTTTGAATCAATATTTTATTTTTATATTATTAAAATTTAAAATTTATAATTTGGTACTTAAATGTTTTTTTGGTAACATAAATAAAGTAAAAGAAACCATGTAGTGCTTTGAGTTTATTGTTAGCTAAATATTGAACAAAGAAAAAAAATTTATGAAAAAAAAATAGATCTTTGATTTTTTATGTCGCAACATTTAAATTTTCAATAATTTAAAAATATATTTAAGTTTATGACTTTTTTAGAGTTTGGACATATTGATTCCTCTATTCATTTGAATTTTTAGAAGACTTAACGAAAAAATTAAATATGATTTCCGTTATACTGGCCCGGTCAACAGTGACGGATCCAGAAAATCTTAGAAGTGGGACTAAATAATATAGCAAAATAATAAAAAATATTAATATTAATATATTTAGATATTTAAATTTTGGAGTATATTAGCTAATCAAATTTCTAATAAATAAATATAATTAATACATCTAAAAGTATAGTAATTTAGTTAATTTTTTTTCATTTCAATATTTCGGTAATATTGCATGAGCTACATTTATTATTAATATTTGTGCCTAGTCAAGCATTTAATATCTGTCAAATTACATTTATATTGATTATTTTTTATATGATACAAAAAAAATTATAACTCATTAGCTAAAAAATTTATAAAAAATATAACTCGAATGAACTAAATTAAAATTTTGACAATTTTTTATTTTGGTGTCTAAATTTCAAATAATTTTTCGATGCTTAATTGCAAAGTTGACATTCTATATTATTATAGTAAACGTTTTTTTTAACGAAAACAATATTATATGTATGTATAAACAAAATTAAATTAAACAAAACAATAAAAAATAAATAAATGATATATATTATAAAAAAAGTATTAAATATTAATAATTTCATTTATATTTAAAAAATTAAGCTTAACTTTATGCAATTAAATAATTAGATTTTTATTATTTATTATTAATATTTATTTTGAATTTATATAATATAATAATTTTTATTGTTGTATTAATATCTAATAATATAAATCTTTTTTACACATAATTTTTTTTTGAAGTGTGGGGACAAATAAATTATTATAACGGGACAATTCTCTACACATATACATAATTGTTATTAGTTTTTTAAAAATTCAATGGAGGCAATTACTCCCACAATGTTACACATAGATTCGTTTCTGTGGTTGATATACGAATGTACATGTAAGAGAGCATTTTTAAAATAATATAAATTAAATTTAAAAATTAAAATTTTAAAAAAATCAAAAACTTAAATATATTTTTAAATTTTTAAAGATATAAATGTCGGAAACCAAAAGTTCAAGTATCTATTTCGCATTTTCTCAAATTTTATTAATCCTATACCATTACTCCTTTTATTTATCAAAGCAAATTTCTAATTTCTTTGAACTCTATTTCATTCTGTTTGGACCATACAAGGAAAACAAGCATGGCTCCCTTTTGACATGGCGCAATGATAATGTTACACGTGTGCCCTAACGCGACCCACCCACATGTTACCCTACTTCATTAGCATATAAAATGGGTATTCTCTTGTGCGGTT
>NC_029775.3:119736730-119740061 GCF_000817695.3 Arachis duranensis
CTGATCTTTTTTTTTTTTTGTACATGCATATACTTGTTAACGGAAATAAAATGTTTTATTACTAATATTTCTTGCCTTTTTGTTCCGATTTTAAAATGATACTTTGACACTAGATGAAGGAAATTTGTCCTCTTTCTCCCATTTGATTTCCTCTTTTTGGTGTATTCTGGCACAATCAACAGTTTAGTTAGTGACTCATCAGAGTCTTAGTTTGAGCTAGCGATTACAAGATGATTTAACATGCTAATTATTTTATGTAGGATACAAGTAGTGACGGTTGGATGGATTTACCTCCGGAAGTTTTGGAACTAATTTTCCAAAGACTATCTGTAATGGATAATCTAATGAATTGTCGGGCCACATGCCGTTCTTGGCAAAAGGCCGCTGACTCTGTATTTTCATCTCAGCTTCCATTGATGCTATCTCTTTCACCATCTGAATATCCAACCAGGTGGGTTAAACCAGGCGACACGTCCTACCTTGGAAGCTTGTCCGCTCCATGGAGTAAGGATGATTCCACTGTGCTAACTGAAACATGGCCCCAAGTAATCATACCTAATGATATTATTAGGGTATACTCGGTGCAAGGGTGGTTGATGTTCAATATATTTCATCATGTCAGCGATAAAGACCAAACTTTCTCTGAGCTTTCCTTCTTCAACCCGTTTTCTCGTGCCAGATTCAAGCTTCCAAAGCTGTTCTTGTTTTCGGGTAGCCCGCATTATTATCAAGTTCGTTTTGCATTTAATTCTGCACCACCGGGTTCAGAGGAGTTCCTTGTTGTTTTGTTGTGTGTGTTTTGCTATCAAAAAAGGGGAGGGTCCATCAAACCAGAACAAATAAAGCAAAGACTAGCTTTTATCAAATTCAAGCAAGGCTCATGGATTGAATCCATTGAAACCACTGAATTCTTTTATGATATTGCAGTTCATGATGATAATAAACTGTATGCTTTATCCATAAAACATAGAACAAATGTTGTGTTCGTATTTACCCTGGGAGATAATCATAGTGATGATCATGTCGTTGAACGATTATTCATGCTCAATACCATAAGAGGTATTTCTTCTCATGACGCAATATTTAGTCCCACTGGCGAAACATATATTCTCAGTGATTCATCATTCAAACGGAACCATCAGTTGGCAATGGACACTAGCACTGGAGAGTTGTTATTAGTTATTCATTATCATAGTGAATCAAATCTCTGTGGCTGTTATTGGTCAATTCGTACACAAGGGTTTCATGTTTTTAAGTTGGACAGAAGCATTCTTAGATGGTGTGAGATTTTTGATATTGGTGATCGTATCTTGTTTTGGGATTACACAAGGGTGAGTCTTGTGTCTGCTACGGCTCTCAGACTCCCAGACCATAAATTTAAGGGAGGCAATTGCATATTTTTCTGCCATGCAAATACTAATTGGATAGGTCCACTAAAATTTCCAGAACATGATATTGGAGTCTTCTTTCTGGCTGATAGAACTATAAGTCATTTTCCAATTAATTCTTCTTTACCGTTCTCATTTGAGAACATATGGTTTAGTCCTGCTCCTTAATTATTTTGATAAGAAATTTGGTATAATATTTATTTGATTTGATTTATTCTAGAGAAATAGAAGAACAATAATGAAAAGTTGGAAGGAGAATGATCATGAATTAACGAAGAATAGCTGAACGGGTTCATCTTGAATTGTCTTTAAAGAAATTAAAATCATTATATTTTATTGCTCTCGATTTGTTGTTTAATGCTAATTTTTATGTTTTACTTTGTTGGGTGAAAATATAATTATCTAAAAAAATTAAATGAAAATTAAGGTTTTATTATAGTGTTAGAAAGATAAAACCGTTCTATACATGTAGAAAAAGGTGACCATTCAGATAAAGACGCATATTTCATCTTTTGCTAAAGATATTTTCATGTTGTATTTTAGTTGGTTTCTGTATAATTTATTTGATGTTTCTCATCACATATTATTCAATTTCTCAAAAGATTTTCTTTTCAAAAACAATAAAAAATATTTAATTTGGACTAAAACAAAAAGATAATAGATTAATTATTAATTTTTTTAAAAAATTATTTATATAAAAAAATAATTATTATATTATAGATTAAAATTCACTAATTTAAATTTTCTTTTCATTTTTAATATAAGCATTAGAAATAAATAAAAATTTTATAACTAAATGTAGTATAACAAAATATATATAATATTAATTAGTTCTTGAAAAATTCTAAAAAAATAGTTTCTTTCATTTTAGTTAAATAACTATTTATTAAGGTAGACAAATTAATTATTTTCTTCTCATATACAGTTTTTTTAAGACATAAAAGTAATTAATTAGGACATTGATTAAGATAATTAAAGTCACTATTTCATTAAATTTTTAATTTAAAAAGAAATCTTAGTTAATTTTAGTATAGAAATTTCGAATTTGAAAACATTGATAAAATTATGTTGAATTTTGATTTATTTGATTGTCATTCAAATTAATCACTACATAAGTTAAAGTTCTGTTTTGAAGTTATATTCGAATTTTAATCTGATTTTTAAAGTTTTAATTTACTTAGTTTAATTTTTTAACTTAGGTATCTGTGACTCGTATTAGGGCTTTAAGTGTTTAGTTGAAAAAATTAAGGTATAAAAAATTTTAATTGTCACATCAAATAGTCGCTAGAACGTATAATGTAGCAGTCGTTAGTCCATCTCAATATGTTGTTAACGATTTTGTGAGACAGTGACAAAAATAAGATCAGGAACCAATGTGAGTCATAACTATTAAGTTGGGAAACTAAATTGAGTAAATCAAAATTTTTGAATTTAGATTGAAATACGAACATAATTTCAGAGACCAATAAGTATTATCTCTTTGTTAACAATTAAGTTGTTTTAATGGTAATTAAGATCTAATAATAGTTTATAATAAAAAAAGTATTCTTTTGCAACAATGAACCTATAGTAGTAGTTAGGGGTGTTCATAGATTAGATCATATCCATAAATCCACAGTATTTATCCGTATCTGATCTGTAATTTGTGAATATGATCTGATCTGTAAGATGATCGGATTGGATCGAATTGGATCCACACTCTAATCAAATAGAAGTAAATATGTTTAAAAAAGTAAACAAACAAAATTATTGACTTTATTTATAAAAATAAAAAATTTTTAATATTTTTTATTTTATGGATATATTTGATATTTGATCCAAACATAAAAAGTGCGAATATTCAATTTCATCTAATGAGTTTAGTGCGATTGGATTGAAATTTTAGCCATATCTGATATGTGAACACCCCTAACAATAATAACTAAGATTATAATGATTATATT
>NC_029775.3:119740198-119803689 GCF_000817695.3 Arachis duranensis
TATTATTATTATTATTATTATTATTATTATTATTATTATTATTATTATTATTATTATTATTATTATTATTGTTATTATTATGTACATTAAAAAATAATAGGCCAAATTATTGCCATCACATAATAGAAGTATAGAAGGTTATCATTCTTCTCTAATGGAAAAAACAAAATTCTTTTCAATAGTTTATTTAACGTTTAGTAGAATAAAAATAAATTTTATTAGAATAAATTTTAGTACGAGTTTAATATTTTTAATCATCATAAAATATTTATAGAATATCATAAAAAAAGGCATTAAAAAATTAAGTTATATTTTAATATCAGTAAAATATCAAAATATTATTACAATTTATTTAAAAAATATTTTATATTTTATATATATGCTGTGTTTCTGTGTTTTATAAGAATTTTAAATTCGCGTGTCCCATGTTCGTGCATTATAAGATAAGATAAATAAGAGGACTCCAATATTCAAATTAGTTAGTTCAATGTCTGAACTTGTGTATTTTAGAGTAGAAAAATCTTACTTTATTCGAGAAATAATATTACTTTTGTAATTAAGTATGCAACTCTTAAATAATTGTTTCAACTTGTTGAAGCGGACCAGATTTTCTTAGGAATCTATTTGGTTGCCTATGAGTAACGATTTTGAATTGAATCGTTACCTCGGATGTTTTTTTTTTTATTTATTTTGTGAGACGAATCTGCCATGCCTTAAGCAATTAACTTGGATTAGCTTTTGGATTCAATCCCAGAGGTTTGAGCCCTTTTTTGTTTCGGACTTTCAGATTTCACAATATTGGGCCTTATTGGGCCTAATCTTATTAATGATTAACTCATTAGTCCGTTTAAGTAAGTGTCAAAAGTTCGAATAATGTCTTGTGCATGTAACAATCTATTGGCCAGCAATAAATTCTTAAATGAAGCTCAAATCTGCAATAAATTAGTCATTAGCCTGCTGAATTAATAATAATAATAATAATAATAATAATAATAATAATAATAATAATATAGTAATTTTTTATATATTGTACGAATATAAATTAATTATTTTTTTTATTTGTAAAAATTTTAAGAGCTTGTTTTATATATATATATTTTGATAAATGTGATTTTTTTATATAAATAATTAAAAAAATCTAATAGTTAATCTATTATCTTTTTTATTTTAGTTCAAATTAAATATTTTTTATTGTTTTTGGAAAGAAAATCTTTTGAGAAATTTAATAATATGTGATGAGGAACACCGAATAAATTATATACAAACCAATTAAAACACAATATAAAAATATCTTTAGAAAAAAATGAAATGAACGTCTTTATCTGAGTGGTCACCGAAAGATGTGTTTGCCTGTTTGGAAGCAATACAGCACAGGAGCTTAAGTAACTACGAAATTGAATCTATTCTTAATATATAAAAGTATGTACATAGGTTTACCCACATTGCTTCTAAGTTATTTCTTTTCTTCTACTAATGCCATGTCAGCACCAACGCTTACTTGGCAAAGTTTTAGAATCCACCACTCAAATCTTGCCAAATCAACTTTTATTTTCACATAAAAAAAACACAAAAAACAACTAAAAAACACAATAAAAACCAACAAATTAACTTTTTTCAAATCAATCCTTATTTCTAAAACAACAAAAACACAAATTAACATTTAACCCAACAAAAAAACTCTCAAAACTAAAGAGCTTATTACCTTTCTCAAACCCTCACCCTCTTAGCACCTCTCCGTATTAAGATCCTATTTTCTCCGTCCTCTTCCGGTCCCATCCTATTTTCTCCATCATCTTCCGGTCCCATGAGCCATTGTTTTTTTCTCAAAACAAATTGTACATCGCGATGTTCATCTCCGACGAAGCCGCATTGCATAAATTGCAGAAATTAGGGCAAACTTCATTCCTCCTCTTGCGATTTCTGTCGGAACTCGATTCTGGGTCTCAGACTAACGTCACCATTCGGCGCCACCAACGTAAGAAATTTGTCCCAAGTATCTTCCTAAATATTTTCAATTTTATCGTTTACTCTTCTCATTATTCAATATCATTCAATAGCGCTATTTATTTGTTATAAATAATATTTTAATTGTGAACTCCTTGCAAGTAGCACAAGTTTATGTATTCCTCTTTTGTGAACGGTTCTGTCCAACAGTCACAACTAAAATTAATGTGCATTTAAAATTATTACTCCTTATATACTATCGATTACAATATTTCATCATCAAATTATAAATTATTATTTTACATGTGGAATACTTCTTCCACAATTTACATTTACGTGTTCCTCTTTTTTAAATTGTTATTCCACATGTGCAGTATTGCTTCCACAATTTACTTCAAATAGATTATCATTCTTTGACCATGTCTTATTCTCTTTGTTGTAGAAGGATTTGCAGTGGTAATGACAGATCGGAGGAGTTAATATCCAAAATTGTTAAATGAAAATCAACCGATCACTGTTTAGTAAAATGTTTTAAAAAAATTAAAACAAAAAACTCTTATCTATTATTATTCAATTGAAACATCAAGTACTAATTAAATGCAATAAACATACATTAAAAGTTTCATAATAATAATAATAAAAAAATTTCAGTTACAAATATTCAAATTCTACAACTTATACATATTAAGACTCTTACTACTCTTCATTTCTTAATCTCTTATACTAATTATCAAAACTTCTTTAAATTTAATATAACATTTTTATATATTTTTCATTCTCATTCATTTATTTTTTTTATTATTTACAAACAAAAAATCGGAAGAAAATACAAAGTGTAGCCATTAATACAAATCAAAAAATGAAAAAAAAAATGCAGTTTTGTATAACTCTAATATAAATAACCTATGTCTTTTTTAAAAATAAATAAATTTAAAATCTATTTATAATATATTCTCTAAAATATTTTTATTATAACATTTATTAAAATATACTATATAGTATAAATAATCTACCTTTTTGCGCATTACACATGTCTCACTCTAGTTAAGGACAATAATTAAGTGACTCACTACTGCTCCCTTCACCTTATTACCTCGTAATAATGAATCCCAAAAGAGGTTGCTTACTTTTATTATATTAAAATAATTTAGTTTTGTATATCCAAAATAATATGTTCTTATTTTATCGTAAATCAACATATAAAAATTTGTTAGTAAATTTAAGTATTATTAGATTATTTATAGTCATATTCAATATATAGGTCTGATTTATTAAAAAAAGTAGATTATTAAAATTGGTTAATAACTATTTTAAAGTTAATATAATTAACACTAGATTTAAAAAATAAACAATACATAACTCATTATTTTTTTATTAATCAAATTATTATAATTCAAATTAATTTACGTTGATAAACCAAAACCACCCGAAAATTACCTAAATCTCCCAAATCCAAAAACATTAACTAATTGTATCTATTTATATTTTTACATAAATCGAATTCAATGAATTCGAATTCGGAAAATAAGTAGTAAATCAAATCTATAGAATTTGAATTACTTGACATTGTGATTCGAAAGTAAATTGAATTCAAAGAATTCGAATGATGTCATCCCCTACTAAATTAAATCTATAAATTTTGATTTATATGGTGTATGCTAAATCGAAGCAATAAGGTTCGATTTATACTCATTTAGTAGCAATCCAACTCATTATAAATCGAATCTCCTTCATTCAATTTAGTAGTATAGATAGTATCCAAGTAATTCAAATATTGTAGATTCAATTTACTACGAAAACACATAATTCAAACTCCATAAATTTGATTTACATAGATATGTAAATTGAGATATGTGCATAACCTTTTTTATTTTGGGGATATACGTAAAATTGGTTTGCAAATGATTTATAAAGGTGATTTACCCCACATATTATAACTTCTGAAATCATAATATTTTGAGAAGTGATGTATAGACAACTTAAATATTGATAAGTCTAAAAAATTTTAGAAAAAAAATATAAAAAAATTACATGTTAATCCATAATTTGTTTTTAAAAAAAATTATCCATAATCTATAATTAATAACTTTAATGTTATATATATGTTATTTATTTTATATATACTTTTTTTTATAGAGACTTATAATTTTGTATCGGCGATGTTAATGGTTATAGAGAAATTTTTACCTTTAAATAAATTATAAAAAAATTAAAAACAAAATTAGTTGCTATTTTTCTGACAATTTATTTAGTTTTTAGTTTAAATTAAAATTAAATTATATATTCAATTTATATTTGTTTGTTTATCCTAATGATTGTATATAATAGATAATATATTTAAGCATGTTTTGAAAGAAACTATTGAATTTTATATAATTAAAAGTTAACTATGAAATTAAAACTAAGATGAAGTAAAATACAATAAACATATGGGGAGTGAAAGTAAAATAAATAATTAAAAATAAGATAATAAAATAATTTAAAAAGGTAAAAAAAGACAGAAAAACAATACATGTAGTTGTAAAAATACACTACAAAAAAATTAGTATAATCAATGAATATAAAATATGAAAGACAAAAATTAAGATATATTTTTGTTAAAAAATTCAAGAAAAGAATTGAGAAAAAGAACCTATTAATAAAGTTTTATGAAAATATTATAAAAAATTTAAAATATTAGTAAATAAAAGGGGTAAATATGGTTTTGGTCCCTAATGTTTGAGGCTGAAAATCGAAACCGTCCCACATCTAATTTTCGATTTAGAATCATCCTTAACATTTTTTTTCGTTTACAAATCACCCTTTTTATTTTTTTTGGACAAAAATACCATCACCACTACCAACACATAGTTGTGGCGGTGGTGGTGGAGGAGGTAATTGTGTTGGTAGTGGTGAGGGTATTTTTGTAAAAAAAAAGACGATTTTAATACGAAAAAAACGTTAAGGATGATTCTAAATTTAAAATTAGATGAAAAACGGTTTCAATTTTCAGTCTCAACGTTAGGGACCAAAACCATACTTACCCCTAAATAAAATACTAACTCCTTTAAGAACTATCAATCAAAATATATAAAAGCACCTTCTCATTTTTAGATATAAAAAATAATAAGAGAATAATTTAAATTAAATTCATTTATTTTATTTTTATTTATTATTTATTAAATAATTTGATGTTTATTTAATTTTCGTCAAATTAAATATTATAATTGATTAGTTATAACTAATATTGTTCACACTAATAGTATAATTAAAACATATTGAAACTCTAAAGGTAAAATTAAAGCTAAATGTTAAGCATAAAATTAAAATAAAATAGCATTTGCTATCTTGTAATTAAAATCTCATTTATACATCTTTAAAATGCATCACTTTAATACAATGATATTTTTATTAAAAATAAAAATTATGATAAATATTTCATATATTTGTTAATAAATTATATATAAATATTTTTTGAAGCATATCACTTTTATTATATGAAAATAACTTAAATACCTTTAAATGTGATTATGATAATTCATTAAGTATTATATTTTTTTTACTAATTTATATTTAATAATTTATCTCAAATTTTTAATCATAGTAAAAATTTAAGATATGATGCCCAAAAAAAAGCTAAAGCAACATAAATTTTTTACTAACAAATTTTTTTTTATTTTTATTTTTTAGACACATATCTATTTTAGACACGTATCTATTTTTGACACGTATCTATTTTTTTAAGTTATACATTTGAATTTATATAAATTAATGACAATTAAATGTACAAAAAAAACTAATTAATAAAGAAATAAAATTTAAGATAAAAATGTCTTGATAAATTGAAATAAAATAAAAACTTTTAATTATGGTCATTAATTATAATCACATATATTTACTTCAAGATTTATACTTCAAAAATTTAGTATATTAATATTTTGTATTTTTATTTTTCAATTTTAGACTATTACAAATATTAGTTACTCTCCAATAATAATAACAATTATTTTAAAAAGATAAACATAATTAAATGATCTTAAAATTATATAATCATTTTTAAAATAACAAAAAAATATAATATTTGTATAGTAACTGAAATTTAATTGCTAACATGAAAGTAACATATAATATCATTTCGTAATCAAATAAGTGTTTAATTAAAGAATTTAAAATTTATATTATAATATGACAAAATAAATTAAAGTTTGAGTTTAACCATAGCAAGCTCCCAAGTTTTAATTTTCATAAATTAATTTATTTTTGTTAAAGTGAGTTGCGCAATAAAAAATTCATATATTAAAGTATGATGGTTTCAGTGGCTAAGAGAAGTGGGGGGTTGAATCTTAGCCCCTTTTTTGCTTGCTAACACTTGCTGGACTTAGAGTAGACTTTTCTGTTTTTAGCTCGTCCCTAGCCACGAGACATTTTTGATTTTGCATCTGAACAATAGAAACTGAAGTGAAGTAGGAGAGAGAGAAGATTGCACCCAGATATATCCTGGTTCAGCTGCTAAGTGCAGTGCAGCCTACATCCAGTCTCCATCACAACAATGATGGAATTTTCACTATAATCATCCAGATTACAAATTGTAAAGTGCTAACCCAACTTACAAGGGGATTCCCACAGAATCATGAAACACAAACACAGATGTACAGAGGAACTCTAAGAACATCTATGGCTTTTTCTTTTAATTTTGCACTCTCTGTTTTTTTCCGCTCTATGGCTTTTTCATACAAACCTCACTATTTGCCTTTTTTCCATGAGACACAAGACATGACAAAATTAAACAGAAAAATTACAAAATAGAAAACATTGAAGGAGAAGAGAAATCTGTTAGCTCAGGTAGCTCTGAGAACTCTGTGCCTTGCACTCTCAAATTTTCTCCTTGAATCAAACCATGACTGTTCACCCCTTTTATAAAGAAGTGAAGCCTTCACAGTTTGAAAACACATACCCGAGCTTAGCTTCCTTTACTTCAAAACAAAACCGGTTTGGCCACAGAAAGAGAAGAGGTAACTCATGCAAAAACCAATATGCAAATACCTCTAGTCCTTCCTTGGTCATCACTCTTCATCAATCCGAGCGCTCCATCCTTGGCTTCCTCTCCAAGATGGATTTCTGGCCCTTAATGCTTCATGATGATGATGGTTTCATCTGCTCCAATCTCTGCCTCTTCCATCACTTCACCACTCTAGCTACTTCTTGTGGTGGTTGAGCAGAATCCGAGACAAGCCATGCCTCCAAGAATCTCACCTTGCTGGTCGAATCTTCTTCCTTCTTTTTGAGTATGAAGGATCCGAGATTACCTCACCAAATCTTACCTCATTTGGTGATTATCTCAGCCACAGCATACTTTTGGTTTTCTTTTTCTTGCCATCATTAACTTGATGGTCTTGATGCATGCAGCTTCTTCTTTTTCCTTTTGGTAGCTTAGTGTAGCTTCCATGGTTGCTGTAACATGACCAAAGAGAAGAGAGAAAGAGATGAGAGAGAATGTGAAGTTAAAGTAAAAGTAATTAAATGTAATGAAGCATATGATGGATAGCTTTTACTCCCTTTGCTTTGAGTAGCGTATAGCATTAATCATAATGATTTCCATCAAATCAAAGTCAAGTTCTCTCTCATGTTTCCAATGCTAGCATATTAAGTTTTGAAATCCAATCTTAGCAAGCAATGGAATCCGTTGAAAAGCATGAAGCCTATATGCTTTCTTGGTTTCGAACCAGGCTTGGAAGCATTTAAAAAATTACTGTTGGGCTTGTTAATCACAACATTAAATCTGGCCCAATTAGTAACATTTGCTTTCCTAGTGAATTTTGGTTTCGGATCAAGCATAGGAGGCTTTCATCAAAATCAAATATGGGCTTAGTTGCAACAACATTGAGCTTGGCCCTTAATACAACAATTCAGCCACATGAAGGGAAACATGTAACAAGGCTGATTGTTGGTTTTAATTTGAGCTAGCAACATTTTATTTTCCGACCCAATTAAAAACCTGCATCATAAAATTATTAATTAACATATGATAAATGAAGATTAAATTAATAATTTTGTAATTAAATATTTTAATAATGTTTGTTCATCACAAATATTAATTTGAATTTTTCAAACTCATCAAAGTAGAAAATAATTTTTTTATAAATACAAAATTAAAAAATTATTCTTAAAAGTTTAATATGCAGATAAAAGAATAAATTATAACTTGTAAAAATTATCTCTAAAATTATTAGAATAAATAATAAAACTATAAAAGTCATGTATCTATATAAATTAAATTATATTAAATTATAAGATATTTAGATATTTAATCAACCTAATTAATTAGTTTGTAACTGATTTGATTTAATAATTTAAAAAAATTGAATAACCTTTTCTAGAAACATGCCAATCTAAATAATATAGATTGAAGATAAGAAAAATATAATTAAATTATATAATTCAACATAATACTCCTAAAAAATTATTTTATAGCAGATCTAGTGTTAAGATATTTATCATCGTCTGTGGTATAATCTAATTTCACAATTAATTAAATGTTGTTTTTATGAAAAAATCACATTATTTATTTTGAAAAAATAATATTTACTCACTATTATAATTTAAATAGATTATAAAATAGATATTAAACTAATTTCTTTTAATAATTACTCAATCAAAAATATCCATCAAGGACATGAGATTTAAGAGCATATAAAATAAGTATAATACCTACAACTTTTACACTACCACGATAAGATGATTATTATAAGTTTTTTTAGCATAAATTAAACAGAACAACATATAATAATAAAGAAACAATCAAATTCAAAAAAAATTATAAAACACCTATCATACACTACGACTGTTAGTAATGAAAAGTTTTAACCATTTATTCTTTTATTAGCTATCTTTTTATCCACTGTGCAGTTCATCTACGAATATGTTAAGGACTAAACCTATATTTCAACTTTTCAAAATTTCATATATTCTTGCCAAATACAATATTATCATGCCTCATTTTTTTATAAAAACCATTGAATGAAAGAACTGATGGTAAAAAGACGAGGTTCTCTTATAATATGTATGACTTTTTATGATAATAAAATAAAAATGAAAAGCATGAAATAATATTGTGTATATTTAAATTAATTTTAATCTTTTTTAATAATCAGATTTATCATAACGTAACTGATAAATAATGATAATTAATTAATATGGATTGGATATGTTATGAGTATGCTATACATTTTATGATTTTGTACGAAATAATATTAGTTTTAATTTATATATTTATTATTGGGTACTAAAAATAAAAAGTATTTGTATTATTAGCATTTTTCATACCTTCCTCAACTCTGACCGTAATTAGACTTAAAAATCACCTACTTTGTTGGAAATAAATGTAATCCAATCAATTTTCAGCTGATAGTACTATACATTCGTATAATTATAGGAGATTAACTTTAGTGAGATAATAATATGGTATTTAGTTACCACATGAATATTTTTATATATAGAATTATCAATCAATTATATATGGCTTCTGATGAAAATAATATATTTAATATGGATATTATTTATTAGGTAAAAGATAACATATTGACAAAAAAAAAATTACAATGGGTATATTCATTTTAAAAAATATTTTTTTATGTAATTCTTATAATTTTGTGTGGCTATTTATATATAGAAGACTAGAAGATCATGATTATTTACTCAAATTAATTTTATTTATTACATTCAATTTGAATAAGTAAAAAATCATCTTATTTTAATTTAGTCCTTAATTCACATGATTTAAATTTAGCCCAATATATATAATTTTTTGATTTAATTATTAGTAAAAAATATCTCGAAAACCTATTTTATTCATAGATTTATTATTTTAATGATTAAACAAATAAATTAAAAAATACTAACAAAGCATTAAAAGAAATAAATTAAAAATACTACCAAATTAAATTAATATAAATTATGTGATATTTAAATATCTAATCAAATCAATTAGTTGATATAGTTAATTTATCATAATAAATTATATTTAATAAGTCAAAAGAAACAAATCGATAAACACTCTCGTAAGCATGTCACGTCAACTCCATCATTAAGTACGAAAACCTGATTTTTATATAGATAGAATAGATAATAAATAGAATATATGAGAATATGATATGTGATATATTTTAATTATAAAATTGGTATTATATAATAGATTTTTTCTGAATCCTTATTACTTCGTTGCTAATTTTTACATAATTACTTAATAATGTCCGCCGATGAAACTATCAACTACCTAATATTATGATTTAATTAATAAGAATGATTAATATTTTTCATAAGTCTTGTTATTATTTATAGTTAGGAAATAGCCATAAATAAATTTATTTTCTTAATGAATGTTAATTTTGTTGTCAAATTCTATATTACCTTTAAAATTTTAACATAATTGAGTCTAATTTTTATATTTTGAAATAAATTTACTCAAAAAAAATTAATATATAAATCACATTATTATTACAAAATTATTTTTTTAACATAATTAGTGGTGCTTATTTGAACCATTAAATTTAGCTTCTAATGATATTAAAGATTATCTTGTGCCTTCAAAGAATTTACAAAGCTGATATAAAAATATAACAATTGAAAAAAAATTATTACAATGGGTATATTCATTTTAACAAATATTCTTCTATCTAATACTATAAAAAAATACATTGGCTACTTTGAATTGCTACATGTCAACTTCCATTCACAGTAGTAGAATGCCTAAATTGAGATATATTCATCAAACAAACAATCAATAAAACACTCATCCGTACTTTCTCATTTTGGGTACATTTATACATAAAAAAATTATACATATAGAAAAAAAAAGAAGAGGAAAAGAAGAGTTGAAATAATAAGGACGATAAAAATCATTATTCTTATTATAATTTTATGTGGCCATCTATATATAGTAAATCAGATAACTATGATTATTTAACAAAATTAATTTGTATTTATTGCACTCAACTTGAATAAGTAAGAAATTATCTTATTTTAATTTAGTCCTTAATTCACATAATTTCAATTTAGCTCAATATATTTGATTTGATTTGATTTAATTATTAGTTGAAAATATCTCAGTTGCCTATTTTATTCATAGATTTATTATTTTAATGACTAATAGATTAATCAAATTAATTAAATAGTACACACAATAAATTTGGTTTAATAAATAAAAAAATAAATTAAAAAATACTAACAAAATATTAAAATAAATAAATTAAAAAATACTATCAAATTAAATTGATATAAATTATAATAAATTATATGATATTTAAATATATAATCAAATCAATTAGTTGATATAGTTAGTTTATCGTAATAACTTATATTTAATGAGTTAAAAGAAACAAATCTAGAAATACTCTCAGAAGCATGCCACATCAGCTCCATCATTAAGTGTCAGAAATCCGATTTTTATATAATAGAATAGATAGAATAGATTAAACAAGTAGAACAGTAACACTACATTTCTATAGGTGTAAAAAAATTAATTGTGTACATTGTACACAATTAGTATTGATTCCTAATACTTTCTCATGCAAATATCAATATCAAGTTACCAACTGATAAGAAATAGAAGCAACTGTTAGATATTTTATAAAATCAGTAATTTGTGTACCTCCAGCCATTACTAATAAATTCTTTGATTCAATTTAAAAACTTCCAATTCTTCAATCACAAGCTCAGATGGAATAAAAGTGTGTTTGTTTGTTATTGTGTAATCAGAATTGGAGACCCAAACTTTATAAAGTTAAACTTTATAAAGTTAAACTTTATAAAGTTTATGAACAATCGTGTTCTTTCTATCAAAGAACAGACCAGCTGCCAATATAATTAATTAATAATTACAACACTACCTAAACTAATTTCTATATTAATAAATTAGACCACAATTAGAATAAAAATTTTAACATTCTCCCACTTGGTCCAACATTCATTACGTATAGTTTGTAATTACATGCTATGTTTAAACAATTAAGACAAATTACACGAATCATAGCGGTAGGTTCTTATTAATCGAATATTATCTTTTATGTATTACAATGTAACATCTCCTAAATGAATAAACTCTTTGTGTAATATTTCTATAGAAATAAGTCCAATACTTATTCTAAATCCTTCACTGAATTTTATTTATCATTCTTAATCATGTATGCGCATATATACTGACCAAATAAAAAACAACCGATAATAGAAATTTCACTCTGCGCTAAAAGTACTTCACATTTTGCGTTCTGTTTCCAATTTCACTCTGCTCTAATAGCTTTAGTTTTTTCCAATAATTCATATTTTTGATCTCCAAGAAAATAAATTGATGTTCTAAGATCTTCACAATATCTTCTTTTATGTCTAACACGACCCAAGTGTTCTTTTTCATAGGCATCATCATTAGGAGAACTCTCATTTGCTTAAAGCAAAGCTAATTGTTTCTACTATAAAAAATTGAGAAAGACATCATCATTAGGATAATCTCTATCATTATTAATAAACAAAACATTAAATTATAAAAGTGCTTACATTTTTCTCTTTAGCCTCATCATTAACAAAAGATTCATCCTTCTTTTTATGATTAATTAGATACATTTAAACTTTAGTAAAAACATTTTTGTTTGCAGCTTTCTATCAATTCAATAAATAACAATTCAATTTCAATGCAGGTTCAAATTAGACAACAAAATATTATCTTAATTAAGACTCATTCACATATCAACTTGTGTTTCTTCCTAACAATTTATCTTGAATCATTTTATTTATATCTATCAAATGATTCAAGTGGTATACTATACATTATTGATGACAAATAGTAGATTCTTATAAAAATAATTAACAAACAATTACAATTACACCTTCCTAATTCAATTGTCCAAGATTTTCTTTCTTGCACATGTATTTGAATATATGGAACTTCTAAATCAGTGGATAAAGTGGTTTTAAGTTCCATGGATTTAGAGACTTCATTTTGATGAATGGGCGGTGAATCATCAAACTCATGACTAAATGTATTCTCATTTAAAAAAAAAAAAATTTCTCTTTCTCTTAGACATGGCTGCAACTTGTCAAAGATATTAAAATTATATTCTTATACATGTATGATTAGATGTGGCCCAAACTTTACCAATTTATATTATAGTAGTAAAATATGTCATGTTATCTTAAGATATGCAGTAAAGTTTGTACTTATTATCAACATAAAAAGCATCCAATTTAACAAATAAAAATTAGATGCATCTCGTGTAACATTATTATATTTATTTATTCCTACCTGATTATGAATTTTCCAAAATAGCATAGGCTTATAGGAAAGAGTTTGACCCTTGTACATATAGTATTTTGTGATTGTCCTAAAGATTCGTAAATCCTCTGATCCTGCTTAATTATTCTTCTGTTTTATATGAATTTAATTTAAGACCCAAGAAAGTGAGAATAAGGGTGCATGTGAAAATAGATTTGCCATTATCAAATTACGATCTATGCATTTTAGAAACACTTGACATTTGTAGCTCTAAAAGGTTAAGAGATTTCACTCATATAATCATATTCTATAGTCCATACAAGTTGAAAAATTCATATTCTTTGTCTCAGTTTTTGCTCTCAAATTCTAAATCAGAAAATATTTTGATTAACAAAGTAATTAACTACCACTATCCCATGTTAAAGGTTCCTCAGTAATAATGTAAAGTCAATAAAAAAATTAACGCTAGCTCTATATCCCTCTTCTAATGCTAAATATCTAGTTGTAATTTTTATCCATGCAATTGAGACAAAGAATGAAGGGAACGACGGAATATAAACCTAGCTAGAAGAGAGAATGAAAGAGGATGACAGTTAGTTAGTTATAGATATTTGTGATAACATGCTGACTCAACAAAGCATCTAGAAGAGTGTAAAAACTTTCTGTTAGAGACTTGCTGCACTTGTTGTAACTAATCCAGCTCATCAAGTGCTAGTAGCTGTGTATAAATACCCTGTACACAAATATCTCCATCTGCTCTTATCTTTACGTTGAAAATGCTTGGCTGTTTACGGAACAAGGAGCTTCCGAGCAAGCTTCTCATGAGGAAGATATCTAAGGGATTTTTCATTGAGAAGAACTTATTATGGCATAATCTCTTTATATTCACTTAAGAGATTGCGGTTTCGAGTCTCCTTATTTTTGGTTAAAAAAAATACTATGTTTTGATACAATAATATAAAATTATTAAAAAAAAAAGTTATTCTCATTGTTGAAGAGAATGAAAAATCTCCTTAAAAAATATTTGTTGAGTTATTACACTTTATATATTATGTACTCTTTATGTACTCTCACAAAAAAATAATTACAATAATAAACATATTATTGATAAAGAAATAATCTAGGTAACAGATTTGATGGCTCTAAAACTTCTAAGTTTTTGCTTGATAATCTTGTTGATCGATTCGTTTGTAAGTCTTTCTTTCTTTGTTTCTTTCTTGTTTTTCTTTTGAAGCAGTTAAAGTAGATAGAAGTTAATTCATGTTCGTGTTTTTGAATTTAATTTTTTTATCAATTACTTTTTATTTTTAATCATAATTTGTTAAAGAAGTCACATAATTACTCTATTTATTTTTTATGGTTATTGGGATTAGAATTTCAAATTGGATCGATTGTTTTTTATCTTGTGCAAATCAAACTGTGTTATTATTTGTCTCAGTTAGTGTAAAAAATAATTTTTTTTGAAAGAAAATAAGTTCAACACACTGAAGTGGAGTAACAGTAGAAACAACAAGTACTTAAAAAATTACATAGAACTTTTTAATTTCCAGTGATGCCATCAACCCCTACGAAACACTCGTAGTCCATTCGTCGTAATTCAGAATCGTCTTTCTTATTACAAATCCCACATCTGTGTTCTGATTATTGAAGATCCGCGCATTGCGTTCCAGCCAAATATTCCAAATAACTGCAAAGAATCCCGGCAGCCACTTCTTCTGATCCTGTTTCCGCTTATGCCTACTGGCCCACCGCTCAAACAGTTCCTTTATGGTACCAGGCATAGACCACACCTCACCTCCCCAACATATCTCAAACAACTACACCACACTTTCCATGTTATCTCACACCTGAGAAATAAATGCTCCACCGACTCTGCCTCCTTGTTACAAAGAACACAGATATTATCACTGGGCCTAAGGACGCCTAGTCTAATCAATCTCTCCTTTGTATTTACTCTGCCAATAAGTACAAACCACCCAAAAAGCTCAATCTTCGGCGGTACCACTCCCCTCCAAATAGAACTTGTGAAACTGTAGCTCGTTATCTCATCCGACAGAGTCTCCGATTGTAGTACCTGCACAACAGATTTGGTAGAAAATACCTCTTTACCATCAAACTTTCAAACCAAATTATCTTTATCCTCTGACAATTTCACCTGCCTAAGCCGGTCATGAAGTTGGTGGACAAGTTCCAGCTCCCATTGGAACAACTCTCTTCGCCACTGGAAGTTCCATATCCACTCAAGTCCATCCCAAAATCCACACTCCCCTACCTTCGATCCTTGCTGATTAGAAATTGAGAAAAGTCTTGGAAATGTCATCTTCAAAGGACCACCTTGCAGCCAGTTATCTTCCCAAAACAGAGTACTCCTCCCATTCCCTACCTCCATCGCCATGCCAGTAAGCATTTTATCTTTTATCCTTTGCTCTTGAACGTTTAACTGACATATATCTTTCCATGGCTCTCCTTTCACTGGTAACTGCTGATTCACTAGCATTACAGCAGGGTTCAGGTTGTTGCATGAGCAAACTATCTTTTTTCATAATGGACTCTTGGACATCTGTCACCTCTAAATTCTTCCAATTCAAATATCTATAAATCTTTATTCAATAAAATCTGTACACTATAATTATCCTTAACTTCTATGTCAGAAACGTTAAAAAATACTGCGCCCACCAAGACAGACCGACACAACAATGAATACAAACTAAGGTGGTATAAGCAACGTTATAATGACCCAAAGAAATATCTGGGAGAAAACGTGTGTACCAGTGCGGGTGGTGATAAATTAGAAAAATCATAGATATTTATTCACTCACACAATCATCATCCGGCACCAAATTTCCTTTCCTGCGGCAAATGTGCCACTGCCACACAAACGATGCCAAGGCAGACTTAACCGCTAAGCTTTCCCTTTTAGCTTTCAATTCAACTCGATAAATAAATAAATATCTCTCTCTAGTCTCTTCCCCAATTCCTATCTAATAATAATATCTGTAACCATAACCACTACCCACCGCTATATACGGACACACCCCACAACCAAAATCAATAACGTTAATAATAACTGGAGCACCCTCTACTCTGCATAGATTCACACCAAAACGCAGCATCCTCTTGGCGTCGTTTAATTATTTAGTTACTATTTGTTGTTGTGATGATGGTGATGGTGATGGTGGGCGAAGGCGTGGGGTTTCAGGACCTACCGGAAGGCTGCATAGCGAACGTTGTGTCGTTGACGATTCCTCGGGACGCGTGCAGCCTTGCGCTGGTGTCGTCTACATTCCGATCCGCCGCTGAATCAGATTCCGTTTGGGATCGCTTCCTTCCCTCCGATTACAACGACATTGTTTCACAGTCCACCTCCTTCTCTTGCCGTTCCAAGAAGCAGCTCTATCTCTCTCTTTGCGAAAATCCGATACTCGTTGATGATGGCAAAAAGAGCTTTCAACTGGATAAAGCTTATGGGAAGAAATGCTACATGCTATCTCCAAGGATGCTCTCTATAGTGTAAAAAATAATATTATAGTTGAAAAGGTGAATCACTCAACTTAGTGTTATTGCAGCAACTGCTATCGATCATAAAAAATGGACCAGAGACATTGTTAGCAGAATCGAATTGGACCGGCTAGTTTAACCGAAAAACCGATGAACTGGATTCTATATCGATTCGATTCGATCTGGTGTACAAGGAATCGAACTTGTGTGAACCGGACAAATCTGAAATGAATGAAGAATTCCCTTAGAAAATATTTGTTGAGTTATTACACTTTATATACTATGTACTCTTTATGTACTCTCACAAAAAAATAATTACAATAGTAAATCTATTATTGATAAAGAAATAATTTAGGTGACAGATTTGATGGCTCTAGAGCTTCCAAATTTTTGCTTGATAATCTTGTTGATCGATTCGTTTGTAAGTCTTTCTTTCTTTATTTCTTTCTTGTTTTTCTTTTGAAGCAGTTAAAGTAGATAGAAGTTAATTCATGTTCGTGTTTTTGAATTTAATTTTTTTATCAATTGCTTTTTATTTTTAATCATAATTTGTTAAAGAAGCCACATAGTTACTCTAGTTATTTTTTATGGTTACTGGGATTAGAATTTCAAATTGGGTCAATTGTTTTTTTTTATCTTGTGCAAATCAACTGTGTTATTATTTGTGAATTGCTCAACTTAGTGTTTCTGCAGCAAGACAAATCTGAAATAAACCGATGTGAACCGATTAAATTTGACGAAACCGGTTTGATCAAATTGCTTGAGAGTGAAAATATTTTTAAAATGTTTGAGGTAGGGTAAGAAAACTAAAAGACTCCACAATCATAATGCCACTATATTTTCTATTAAAATTTATAGTATAATAGATATAAACTAATTAATAAATTATTAAAATTTAAAAATAATAGTTATTTTAATATAAAAACAAAATAAAAATATATATGATAGAGTAAAAATAACAAAATATTTATTGTTTATGTTCTATATTATTTTAAAATAACTTGATATTTTTAAAATGTTAGTAAAAAGATGTATTTTAAATTTTAATTTTAAATTTTTTATTTTTTTAATTTTTTTTATATAGGACCGGGTCAAACAGTTCAACCAGTAATCTACCGGTTGAATCAATGACCCAATCGAACCAGTTCAATCACCGATTCGATTCTGACAACTATGACCACAGGACTATTTGTGAGACATTTACAAAAGTTGATTCAGATTTCTGAATTCCAATAACAGACCCCAAGCTTGCAGTAGTGGGATCATCTTGCCTAATGTTTTTGATACTGGAAGGCAATTTGAGATTAGCCACGGTTGGAGATAGCTACGGTCTCATTGGAAGAAAGGCCTCTTTCGAATCCGAACAATTAAACTTTGCTCATTACCTAAACAATGTCCTTCTGAGACAGGACTTCTTGAAAGAGAACTCTAACTACCAACCGGATGATATATTGGTCAAACGTGATCGTGATGGTGATGGTGATTGGTGCGTGAAAGAGGGCACCAAGGTATTTTAGTTTATTTTAGCCTTTATTGCTCTTAAATTACCTTTCAATCATTATTCAGTATTGTGATTTGTGATATAGCAAGAGAAAAAGAGATTGAACAATGATAAGAGAAAAACAAAATATCAGAAACTGAACGTTATAATTTTTGTATATTAGATACAAGTAGTGCAGTGCTTTTATACATAAACCAGAGAAGAGATATTAGCTACACCTGTAACCACTATATCATCAACATAAGCCATTAGATAAATAACAGATTTTGAAGTTAATTTTACAAATAATGATGTGTCTGACTTTGTGCAATCTAACCCGAACTATTTCAATGTATTTTTGAGAGTGAAATACCAAGCACGGGGTACTTGTTTAAGACCATACAAAGCTCTATTAAGTTTACAAACCAGTTTCGGATTAGAGCTCTCATAGCCTTGTGGTTATTGCATGTAAACTTGTTCATGTAAAATGCCATTCAAAAAGGCATTATTAAAGTCAAATTGGCGTAGCACCCAACCTTGACTTGTAGCAATCTTTAGAACCACTCTAACTGTAGAGGGACGAATCACAGGACTGAACACTTGCTCATAGTCCACGCCCTCTATTTGGTGAAATCCCTTAGCTACAAGGCGAGCCTTGTATCTTCAAATTTCTCTTTTTGGGTTTTTCTTAATTGCATAAACCCACTTACATCCATAATTGTGGCTGTTGGTGGTGGTTCAACAAGGCTCCCATGTATTGCATTTTAAGAGTGCTTGATATTCTAAATCCATGGCTGACTTCCAACGACTGGAGCTGAGGGCTTGGGTTACATTTTTAGGAACCTGTAATGTCAAATCAATAGTGTTAGTAGTAAGAAAAGATCTTGGTTTTAAACTTCCTGATTTGGATCTTGTCACCATTGCATGTGTATTCGTTGTAGTGGGTGGGCAGGGTTGGTCAAGTAATTTCTAAGCCAGAACTAGAAATTTGATTAGGTGGAACAGATGTAATTTGTTCATGGGAAAGTATCAGCTATTGTAGAATTAGTATTGCTTGCAACAACATTTGGGGAGGTTTGATTTATGTTGTTTGAGGAAGACCTGCACTGTTCACTTGTAACACTATTAGTAGAGGCATTAGAATGAGTGTGAGAATTTTCATTGTCAGTAATAGGCATATTATCATTAAGATCACCAAGAACTTGATGATGAATGTGAGTAGGAGTTAGAGGTAGTGTTTTGTCGATTTTTAGTAAATCGATGGTGGTTCGATATTTAGTGGTCTAGAAGTGAAACCTACTCCTCTGTGCGAGTACCAGTTTTTTAAAAGTGCATCAAAGCGTCGAAAATAAAAAAAAGTTTGTAAATTGACAAACGAAACTTAAACATGAAGGTTTTTGAAGAATAAATGTACAGACAATGAAGAGATTTGTATTGAAATTTAAAAGAAAACAACAAAATACCTTCAATTGGATCAAATGATTTCAACATAAAAAATTAAAATGCAGAAAGATAAATTGAACAATGAAAATAAAAAATACTTGGAAAATAAAGTTACTTGAAATGTTAAATTTTACGGAAAAGTAAATTGAAAGAATAAAGAAGGTAGAAGGAACCCTACAGAAAAGTAACTCGATTGCAGACTCATGAATTCTCTAGAGATATGAGTGTGCTTGAGTGTTTTCTGAGTTAAAGTCCAACACTTCTTAGTATTTATAGACTAATCTTACATAACTGACAATTAATTTACAATTAATTACAATTAAATACGAAATTACAAATTTGAAATGCAATCCCTCTTAGTAACCGTTTCAGCCGGGTGATTGTAGATATTCCCTATAATTTCTTCGTGTAATAGAAGTCACTAACTCTCCCACTTTTATGACTATTCGACCAGCTCATGGAAGACCTTATTCAATTTCTCGAATTGAATCTCCTATTCGATCAGGCATACTCGATTAACAAAACTTTACTTCCAATCTCATATTCATGCGTATATTTTCTCGAAAGACCACACACTATTTCGAATCAATTCACTTTTATCGAAAATATTTTTCGATCAACAAGTAGATTATTTGATACAACACCAATAAGAAGAGAAATAGAATTTGAATCATAATTACATCTAATAGCAGAAGCAGTAGTAAACATATCATGATATGGGAAAGTTTTTTTTTTATCAAAAATCAAACTTTTACATAGGTAAACCTTACCGTTCTGATTTCATACATTTATAACCATGGTGCTGTGAATGATAGTCTAAACATAATAAAAAGTATAGATAGTAATCATTGACTCGTTATTTTTATGGTTAACTAATATTTTAATTTTTTTTGTTATATAACTATACAAAACTATAGAGGTTAGTTACCTGAATAGGAATATCATTGTTACTCCTGCTAAATTCTAAGAGAAATACGAATTTTTTAGACCAATTACGCAGAATGTCCTGAGTGCCATACCTAACATTGTTGTTAGAAATGTTCAGGGTCAGGACATTGATCATGATCGATTTGTAAACCTTGCATCCCAAGAATTTTGGAAATGCTTAATTAATGATGAAGGTGCTGTCATTGTACGCAGTAGTAAAAGGACGGCAACGCTTTTTTTTTCTTAATTTTGATCAATTAAAGAAAATTAAAAATATTTTTTAAAAACCAAACCTTTTTTCATGACATAGGGAATAGCAAGACCTTTGGTTCAAGAAGCCTAATGAAAAACTAAAGGGATATGGGATTTTCGCACAGTATATAATTAGGGGTGGTAAAACGGGTTGAATCTGTCTGGTCGATCCGCTAAATCGCCAAAAAAAAGTTGGTCGGGCTAAGATTTGGAGTCCGTCAAATTAAAAAAATCCGCTAACCCGCACCACTAAATTGATGGATTTTGGCGGGGCGGGGCGGTCCACCGGGTCGAAGATTTTTATTTTTTATTTTTATTAAATAAAAGAGTGATTACTATTATAAAATTAATAATTATAGAATTTTCAAACACTTTTTTTGTTTTTATTTTTATTCTTCTTTTAGTTATTAACTTTATTTATTTTATTTTACAATTTCGTATATTTGCTCAAATTATGTGACTTATTTTTTAAAATAAAGATGATTCTATTGACAAATATTATTTTAAACAATTTTATTGAAGTTAAAAATTAAAAAAATATAGTGAAAAAATTATATTATAATTTTTTTATAATGAAGTAATGTTATTTCTATTTATTATTTCAACAATCATGTCATATAAATATTATGTCTTGTCAATTATATTTTATTTTATACCATTAATTTATTATAAAAAATTATTTTTTTATTTATTTGCATTCTATTTATATATTTGCATATATTAATGTTATTTCCATTCTTTAAATGTGTGTGATATAAATTGATATTTTTTAATGTTTATGTAAATTTTTTTTTATTTCCTACCATTATTAATGTATTTTACATTGATTAACCCTTAGAATAATTTTTTTTTAAGAATTGGAATTCTATTTCATATTTTGGTATAAAAAAATAGCACTGATCTCAATTCTAATGAGGTTTTAATTCTCATGTTAAGGCTATAAATAAATCATACTAAAATAAGTCTAATTTCTAATTTCATTTGATTTGTTATTTTTATTATTCTTTTTAATCTATATTAAATGAAAAAGAAAATGATTTTTTATACAAACAAAATAAGGAGAAATTCATTGATAAAACATAAAATAATTCGTACAAAAAAAATCAATTGCAATTTTTTTATTAAGTAGCCAAAATCTTTTTCAAAATTTTAATTTGTATATCTCTTAATATTCATCATTTTAAAGTTGGTGAAAAGTATATAATTGTGTTTATAGTTTTTAAAAGATCAGAATACTTTTGAAATCATATGAGGTTGAGCTTTTTAAAATTGATTTGTACTTTTTAAAATTTAAAAATCTAATATAACCTCATATATTAACTAATTTTTAAATTTAACGTTTAAATTTATGTCATATTTTTTAATTTTAAAAGCTATTTATTAATTGCTGTTACTTTTGTTTATTGAAAATAAATTTTAATTTAATTTATCAAACATAAATACAACACTTTTTAAAAAGTCATCTTTTAAAAGCTAATTTTTACAAACTAATTCTAAAAAATAAAAATTTTACCAAGCCTTAATCTAAAGTATGTTTAGACTCATCTATGGAAAATTCTTAATAAAAAAAATTAGAAAAATAACTTTTCTTTGGTCGGGTCAAAGTAAGTACCCCTTTAATTTGGATGAGAAAGAAAAAGGAATCCTTGAAAAATACCAAGCCAGAAAGGCTTTTAACCTTTTACCTTTGTCTTTTTTTGTGTGTGTCCTTACTTTGATGAATGAGATATCTCATTCCATCATATTCACTTTCTAATTATAGAACAACAACAACAACAATGATGGAATCTTGTGTAGCCATATTCCATGCCTATGATTAATTGATTTATGCTTTCCTATGTATATATTTATAACCTCTATTTATAATGTGCATGGCTAATTTTTTTAGCTTAATATAAGATAAAAGTTCAGATAACATGCTGAAGCAAAGTATCTAAAGCTGAAAAGGCCGTTAGAGATTAAAAGAGTGTAGAAGCTTTCTGTTAAAGACTTGCTGCACTTGTTGTAACTACTCCACGCTGTTGTTGAATATGAAACTATAATCACTAACAAAAAATCCTTCATTCTCTCTCTTCTTCTACCTCCCTTTCTCTGTTCTTATCTTTACGTTGAAAATACTTGGCTGTTTACGGAACAAGGGAGCTTCTGAGCAAGCTTCTCATGAGAAAGATGAATTAGTCGATGATCATGATCCAAAACTGTGTAGCAGAGAGTTGAGGCATTGGAATAGTATCTTGGGCAGTGGTAAGGCCCAACGAAGATGCCATACTTCAAAGTCAGATTGAAATATCATCTCATGCATTGATCATTGGAATCTACGATGAATTTTGTTATCTAGATTATTTCTTTATCAATAATAGGTTTATTATTGTAATTATTTTTTTGTAAAAGTACATAAAGAGTACATAATATATAAGGTGTAATAACTCAACAAATATTTTTTAAGAGGATTTTTCATTTAGAAGAATTTATTATGGCATAATCTCTCCATATTCACTTAATAAGTCGCAGTTTCGAGTCTCCTTATCTTTGGTTAAAAAAAATACTATGTTTTCATACAATAATATAAAATTATTAAAAAAAATGTTCTTCTCGTTGTTGAAGAGAATAAAAAATCCCCTTAAAAAATATTTGTTGAGTTATGTACTCTCACAAAAAAATAATTACAATGATAAGTCTATTATTGATAAAAAAATAATCTAGGTAACAGATTTGATGGCTCTAGAGCTTCCAAGTTTTTGCTTGATAATCTTGTTGATCGATTCGTTTGTAAGTCTTTCTTTCTTTGTTTCTTTCTTGTTTTTTCTTTTGAAGCAGTTAAAGTAGATAGAAATTAATTCATGTTCCTGTTTTTGAATTTAATTTTTTTATCAATTGCTTTTTATTTTTAATCATAATTTGTTAAAGAAGCCGCATAGTAACTCTAGTTATTTTTTATGGTTATTGGGATTAGAATTTCAAATTGGGTCAATTGTTTTTTATCTTGTGCAAATCAACTGTGTTATTATTTGTCTCAGTTAGTTAAAAATAATATTATAGTTGAAAAGGTGAATCACTCAACTTAGTGTTCCTGTAGCAACTGCTATCGATCATAAAAAAAATGGACCAGAGACATTGTTAGTAGAATTAGATCAGACCAACCGATTCAACCGAAAAATCGGTGAGTTATTACACTTTATATATTATGTACTCTTTATGTACTCTCACAAAAAGAGAAAGCAGTAGTGATAATAGTAATATTATCATAGGGGTATAAGTTTTTATTTTCCTCTACTTTACAAAGTTACAAGAAAGTCCACTCTTTGAATAACTACAAACAATAAACAGTTCTGATTATTTATAAAGTGAATAACTACAAACAGATAATTGCATTTGGAAAACAGTAATGGTAGTTGAGCATCATCCGCATTGATGAATGATAATAAATTTAAGCAAGAAACTTATTTTTTAAAATAACTCTTCTTTGGTCGGGTCAAAGTAAGTACCCCTTTAATTTGGATGAGAAAGAAAAAGGAATCCTTATACCAAACCAGAAAGGCTTTTAACCTTTTACCTTTGTCTTTTTTTTGTGTGTCCTTACTTTGATGATTGAGATATCTCATTCAATCATATTCACTTTCTAATTATAGAACAACAACAACAACAATAATGGAATCTTGTGTAGCCATATTCCATGCCTATGATTAATTGATTTATGCTTTCCTATGTATATATTTAAAACCTCTATTTATAATGTGCATGGCTAATTTTTTTAGCTTAATATAAGATAAAAGTTCAGATAACAACTAACTATTTTCTCACTGCCAATAGAAACAAAGTAGAACAGAAAATGAGAGATAAGAATTGCAGATTTTATACAATAGTGATTCCATATGCATGGAAAAAGCACCTTATACTTGAATGAACAGTCTAAACAAACCAAATTCTTCATCAAAGTTAAATAGCAATACAGAAAATGAAGGGAAAGAAAAAGAGAGAAGAAAGCTTAACAACAAGAAAGCTTTTCTGTACTTGAAGATAGTTAAACATAGACAAACATATATATCTTGTTCCCTAATTCGAATGCCTTAATGACTTGAAGAATTTCTCACTTTGTCAGAAAACTTCCATCCTTTGAGGAACTGGAGTCTTAATGACTTGAAGAATTTGAACAACTTCTGCCATAGAAGGCCTGCTAGAAGGTATCTGAGAAGTGCAAACCATTGCAAGCTTTAAAACTGGCAAAACTTCATCTTCTGGATACTCATTCATGCATGGATCAACACACTCCAACACATTCCCTTGCTCAAGAAGAACTCTAACATGATCATTGAGTATTAGCACATTGTCCTCACCATACTCCACTGGCCTTCTACCTGTCACAAGCTCAAGAATCATCACTCCAAAACCATACACATCACACTTCTCATTCACCCTTAAGCTCTGGCATGCTAACTCTGGTGCAACATAGCCTAATGCACTCTGGAACCTGTTGCTCATAACATGCTTGTCAAGCTTTGTTAGAAGCCTTGCCAACCCGAAATCCGATATCTTCGGATTGAAGTTTTCGTCAAGAAGGATGTTGCTTGGCTTTATGTTGTAGTGAATTATGGGTGGCCGGAATGAGTGGTGCAAATGTGCAAGACCCTTTGCTGTTCCAAGCAAGATCTTGAACCTATTAGCCCAAGAAAGTGGAGGAATTGAAGAGATTCTCTCATGAAGCTTGGATTGGAGGCTACCATTTGATGCATACTCAGTTACTAGAAGCTGAATTTGAGGTGTCCAATAGTAACCTTTCAATGCAATCAAATTTGGATGCCTTGCTTTTCCAAGGATCCTAACTTCTCTGTCGAAATCTTCAGGATATTGGATTATGTTTGAGGTTATGAGTTTCTTGATTGCAACAATTCTTCCATGTGATCCCAATGGAACTTTGTACACTGTTCCAAACACTCCTTCACCAATCTCTGATGCCTTGTTGAGCAAGGATTCCGGATTGCTGATCCAATCCGGCGAGCCGGACTGTGAATCAAGCAGAATTAGCTTCCCTGTGGCTGGACTTCCGGATCTTGAAGAACTCGAACACATGCTTTCCAAGGCATTGTCCACAAATTTTAACCTTCTTCTTACAGAAACATTGAGTAGGCTAATAGCAATAACTCCTAATATGATCACAAATGAGGCTGCAATCGCGACAATGGCCGAAACACTAAGGAATCTGTGGTGATGACTTAGGCCAGTAGCCATAGATGATTCATTTCTTTGCCTAGGAGAGCCTATTTGGTTGTTGTATGCATTTGGATCAAGAACTAGTGGCTTTGGTACATTCATCATACATGGACCTGTCAGCAATGGTGAACAAAGACCATAGTTTCCTTCCAAGGAACTCTTGTCCAAGTTATGAAATATGCTTCCTGTTGGAAGCCTACCTGTGAGCTTGTTGTATGATATGTTCACAGCAAGAAGGTTTTGGAGCATTCCAAGCTCCATTGGTATCTCTCCACTCAGTTCATTGAACTCCAATCTCAGAATCTTGAGCTTGCTTAGCCTTGACATGGACTTTGGGATTGAACCACTTAAATTATTGTGACACAAACTCCTGCATAAAAGATAGAGAAGAATTAGTATCTTTAAAAAAAGTTTGAATAAGTTGTGACATAAACATGATTAAGAAATGATAATAGAGGTTGAGAAACAGGAAGCATACAGCATGTAAAGAGATGAACAATTTCCAATCTGCTCTGGAATAGACCCCTCCAATGAATTTCCATCAAGTTGAAGAACAGCCAAGTTACCCGAATCACATATATCGGATGGAACTGAGCCGATCAAGGCGCTGTTTCGAAGATCCAAGACTGTTAGATTCTGAAGCAGACCAAACTCTGGAGGCATATGAGAATGAAGATCATTCCAAGACAAATTCAAGTATCTAAGCTTTGAAAGTAGCCCCATTTCAGCAGGGATATTCCCCTGAAGATTATTCTCTGAGAGATCCAATTTGATGAGACTTTCCAATAGCCTGCTTGACCCTGCTGGGATTGGACCTGTTAAATGATTATGAGAAAAATCTATTTCCTCCAATCCAAGGCCAAACAAGCCCTCTGGTATGCTTCCATTGAAACCATTCCCTCTAAGCTTGATCACTGATAACTCTGTGCAAGAAACTAATGAAGCCGGAATGTTCCCTTCGAGTTTGTTATTCGCAACACTCAGATATGCCAATGATCTCAATTCTCCAATGGAATCCGGAATAGTTCCCATGAACTGATTGTTGGAAAGATCCAAGTGTTCAAGACTAGTCATGGTACCAATCCATTGAGGAAACTCGCCGGCGAAAATATTCTTCGATGTACTTAAATAGCTCAGAGATTTAAGCCTGTTCAATGACTCTGGTAACACTCCATTGAACTGATTATCACTCAAATCAAGCTTATTCAAATGAAGACAGAGTCCAATATCATTAGGCAGTGGACCAGAAAACTGGTTTTTCCTTAACAAGATCTCTTTCAAGTTATGAATTGAAGAAATTCCATTAGGCAAAGAACCTGATAAGGCATTGCTTGAAAGATCCAATTGCCTAAGCCTAGTCAATGACCAAACAGCAGCAAAATCAACATAACCGGAGAAACGGTTATTCGAAAGATCAATGCTATTCAATGAAGAACATCTAGAGATTGTGCTAGGAATTTGTCCTTCAAACATGTTATTGGACACAGAAAAGTAGTGAAGGGAATTGCAACTGTCAAAGAAACTTTGAGGGATTTGTCCTGAGAATGAGTTGTGAGAAAGATCAAGAGACCTAATTGAACTCATATTAAGAAATGAAGTTGGTATTTGACCAGAGAAGCCATTGTGACTTAGATTTAGACTCTGAATGGTGCTGGAAAGTGTAAGTGAAGGAGTAATGCTACCATTGAAATTGTTATGAGAAAGAGACAATACCATTAGATGCTGCAACTTCTCAAGGCCTCTTCCAATTCTTCCAGATAATCCCAACCCATCAAGATTGATCTCAGTGACTCTTCCTGTTGCTGGATTGCACTGAACCCGGTTCCATGAACAAGCACTTGAATCATCTTCATTCCATGAAGCAAGAGATGAAGAAGGGTCATGGAGGTCTGATTTGAACACAATTAGGCCAAGAACATCATCATTCAGCTGAACATTATTCATGTCATTGCTGTCTCCATAGCAAAAACTCAAAACTGAAACAACAATCAGCAAACTCAGAAACTGAAAACTTGCCATTATTCTTGTTCTTTGGTAGTTTAGCTTATAGCTACAGCATCATGGTTTATTTATGATAATATATGGTATGATATTAAAACTTAGTATATAGCTAGATGAATGAAAAGGATGTTACAAAGGGAAGTGTTCACGAGAAGATAGAGGAATAATGTGATGATATGATTTTACAAAAATGGTGTGAGAGAAATTAAAAGAGATTAAAAAAAGGTAGTTTATTATTATTTTTTTGTCCATGGTATCCATCAGTCCAACAGGATTAGAATTAATTTGTTGCAGATCTGAATTTTATGGCTACTAAATTGTTGTATGTATAAAACAGAATTCAAATTCCTAACACCTGCTTAAGTGGACGAGTGAGCAACTCGACCAATCCAAATTGGTCAAAGAAAAGAAAGGTAGTTAAAGGGTGAATAATTGGTATGTAATGTAATATAAGGAAGTGTTTGATTAGTGAAGTCCGTGAGTGTGAGGAAACAATTTAGGACCAACAAAGATGGGTAGTAGCTACTGACAAAATGTGCCACCACATTACAACATACAAGGCTCATCTCATCTCATGGCCCTTTTGTCTTTCTGCCAAACGAGGAGGCTTTGTCGTATCCTACACCCTCTTCCTACACCCTACACGTTCCTTCTCTTTCACAACCATTGTTTTTCAACCATTAGGAAACTTCATTTTGCTTTTACCTCAGCTTTGTAAGTATCATTTTTTTTAGTTTTTGATATTCTAAAGAGTAATATTAGCAAACTAAGTCAATGAGTTATAGTTCAAATGACATAGTTTTTCCGTACTCACCTTAAAAATTGTGGGTTCGAATATCTTTATCTTTGATTAAAAAATAAAACTTTTATTAAACAAATCTATTATGAAGCTCATTAAAAATAAACTTTTGTTGAGTTTAATTTGTAATTTTTTTAATTAAATTTTGGATACTTTTATTTTTAAGAATTTTGAGTGATTTTTTTTATGTTAAATATTAGTTATAATATTACAATATTAGCTCTCAAAATTTCTTCTATTTTAAAAATGGTTTGTGGATTTTGAATTGTACCGTATTAATTATTTGGTTTAATTATTTTGTTAGTTTTTATAATTTTATCAAATTTTTAATTAAATTTTTTTTCTTTTTAATTAGATTCCTATGTTATATTAGATTTTGTAACTAAATTTTTATGATGACAAAAATATTAAAATTAATGAAATATTTTGTTAAATTATACAAAATATTCAAAGTAATTACAAAATATATTTAAATGACACGTGTCATGATCACAGTACGTTTTCAACACATGGTAGCATGTCAAGAGGCATTCGAACTAAATTAGATGAGCATGATATCTATAATAGTTTCATAAATTTTTTTAATCAAATAATTTAATCTCAACAAATTTTACTTGAATAAATTGAATTAATAATTTTAAAATTTCTTAAAGACGATTAAGTTATTATTAAATAATGATAGAAATTGATATATTTAATTTTAGCATGAGTATTGATTTTGTCTAATACAGATTGATTTAATAATTAAAATTTATGAAAAATTAAAATGTTCGATTAAAATTTTTTAAGAATTGAGATATCAAATACGATTTTAGAGAGAGAAAAAAAATAACAAATTAAAAATTTTAACATGTTACAAACCTAATAATATAGTAACTAGTAAATAGTTAGTTAGCGAGTTATTAATTATGTGTATATATAGGATTGTAGATAAAAAATAAAAAATTATCACTATTGAAATAAGAATAGCTAGTGTGTGCATGAGTGTACGTTGAGATGCTCTATTTTTTGTTTTAATGTTTGTTTGAAGAATAATTTTGTGTGCATATCCTATAGTTATATTTACTGTTTATCTTGTGAGGACTTTTGTACTTGTACGATGATGGTTCAAATGAGTAACTGTATTTTTATTCATGAGCCAATTATTTTTTATGGTACATTGATTTTGGTGCTACTACTTCAGCTTGGTTAACAATAAATATGCGCTGGCAAGGTTCTCTTTCTCTCTTCTGAGATTGCACATAAATAATTAGAGCATATAATTCCAAACCATAAAGTCATGTGCTTTTATTTTTCTATGATGCTTTTAATTGAAATAAAATCTACTTGTCCTCCTGTCTGCTAAAAGGGAATCTTGATTCTACTATATCATCAATATCTTATCTCATTCGTTTAAAAAAATAACGGTAGATTTATTTTAAAATAAAATATTATTTTTGTGCTCAATATTTAAAATAAATTTTATTTATGTTTTTAATGTTAATTCGTTTTATTTGTATTTTTAATGTTTATAAAAATAATTTAATATTATTTTTCATTATACATTATGAGTTTTAGTTGAAATTTTAAAAATTTCTGCTTAAAATTAAAATATAAATATCTAAAACAAAACTAATAATTCACTTTAAATAATAGCTCATTAAAAGTTAAAGTTAATTTTTATAATATTTACATAATTTATTTTTTTAAAGATATAATATAATTAAACCTGAACATAAATAGAGAGTATAATATTAATAAAATCAAACACATCCAAATAAAATCTAATTGAAAATAAATATATTCAAATGAGAATAATTAAAAAAATATAATCTAATTCGTTAGTATAATTAATGACAAGATAACATTAAATCATTTTTATAAATATTAAAAATACAAATAAGACGATTTAAACTTTAAGGATACAAATATGATTTATCCTAAACATTAAAAACAAAAACGATATTTTATACTTTTATTTTATTTATAATGTAATAGAAAAATAAACCTTAGCTTTCAATAATAATCAACATACCCTAAGTTCATATTTTAGTTGTATAAGATCAATAAAGCATCCCGTTAGTTTGGTAGTTATTAGATAGAAGACAATTAGTTAAGTGATTAGCGACTGAAAAAACTTAGAAAGACTTAAATATAAATTTAAATATAATGATCCGATCGATCCATAGATCAAATTAAATAAATATAAACTTCAGCTATATAAATATATCCAACGGTCATATTCATAGGCATTGCACACATATATATATTAAAATCTATATTTGCTTGAATTTGTGGTCACCGAATATGAGTTAAGTTTTACTTTGGTTTTTAAAATTAATGAGTTGTATTGATTTAGTTCTTGATTTTTTAATTGTTACAATTTAATTTTTCAAATTTAAAAAAAGTACATTAATGTAATTTTTTGTATATTTTCTATCACCGAAATTCAATGCTAGTAGAGATGTGGCTCAAACTTTGACACATAGACATATTAAAACGACATCATATGTATTTTGGCGCTAAAGAAGATATTAAATAACGTCGTTTAAGAGGTATGATAAGGAATTTGGTTATGACAAAATTGTTCAAACCTTTAAGTGCCGTTTATTAATACCTTTTAGCGCCAAAATGCGTATGACGACAAGGCTCAGTGACGGATCCAAAAAATTTTAGAAGTGGAGGCAAAATAATATAATAAAATAATAAAAAATATATATTAATATTAATACATCTAAAAGTATAGTAATTTAATTTAAAAATATTTTTCTCATTTCAATATTTCGGTAATATTGCATGAGTAATACATTTATTATTAATACTTGTGCTTATTCAAGCATTTAATATCCGTCAAATTACATTTATATTGATTATTTTTTATATGATACAAAAAAATTATAACTCAATACTAAAAAATTTATAAGGAATATAACTCGAATGAACTAATTTAGAATTTTAACTATTTTTAATTTTGATGTTTGAATTTTTTTTAAAGTTATGCGAAAGAGACAAAAAAAATTATGAAAAAATAAAAATTCAAATTAAACAATCATAGTTATCTTTATATGTAGGTATAGACAAAATAATATATTTTTTTCTATTAAACAAATATCAAATAATTTTTTGATATTTAATTGCAAAGTTGATATTTTATAATATTATAATAATTTTTTTTAACGAAAACAATATTATATGTATGTATAAACAAAATTAAATTAAACAAAACAATAAAAATTAAATAAATGATATATATTATAAAAAAATATTAAATACTAATAATCTCATTTATATTTAAAAAGTTGAGTTTAACTCTAGGTAATTAAATAATTAGAAGCTTTAATTTTAGGCAATTAATCAATTAGATTATTATTAGTTATTATTAATATTTGTTTTGAATTTATATAATACAATAATTTTTATTATTGTATTAATATTTAATAATATAAATATTTCTTACACATAATTTTTTTTGAAGTGCGGGGTAAATAAATTATTGTAATGAGGTAATTCTCTACACATATATACTTGTTATTAGTTTTTTGAAAGTTCAATGAAATAATTGTCGTCACACCTCTACACATAAATTCGTCCCTTAATCAAGGTTTGAGGTATGTCACTAATACCATTGAATTTTAGTGACGAAAATATACGAAAAACTATATTGATATACTTTTTTAAATTTAAAAGACTAAATTATAATAATTAAAAAATTAATTACTAAATTAGTGCAACTTGCTCATAATAGAAACCAAATTGGAGCTTAACTCTACTAAGTATTGATTATGTATTTGTCTCATCACTACATAAACAACATTTCGAGAAACAATACTTTCAAAAATAATATTCTAAGGCAGTGAAAGTCTTAGTAAAGGAATTTACTTAGCTAAAGACAAGTTGTCATAATAATAATAAATAAAAAAAAGATTGAATTTATATAGAAGATAATATAATATAGATAAGAAGAACTATTAAACTCTTAATGATATCGATGTTTATGTTCATCAATCAAAATGCATCATATCATTACCTTAGCTTCTTAGTTTATAGGCCTATAGCAATAGGTGACAAAAACCATATTATTATTGCCGTTTTGAAAGGGTTATTACTTATTAGGGTATTGACTAATTAGAAAAAGCCAATGTATGTTTACCATCCACTTGCAATAAATTACAATTGCAATATATTATTATCTCACATAAGGGATCCTATTAGCAAATTGAACCTTTTATTTGCGTTATTAAACTTATTATATTTCACTCTAGTAGGAAATAGTTTTACTATTTCTTTGTTTACAAATATATATAGGGTTTGTGGCAAAGTATAATGAAAAGTTCAAATATTTAACCTAAGCTATAACTATATAATATTACCAAATTTTAATTAGTTAATAGGGATAAGTATTATTTTAGTTCCTCACGTTGAGGGTCGGAATCGAATTCGTCCCTGATCTAATTTTCGATTTAGAATCGTCTTTAACATTTTTTTTCGTATTAAAATCGTCATTTTTAATAAAATTTTTAATTTTATTCCTAAACTACCCTTACTTTAATAAAAATTATAAAATTAAGAAAAATAAAACAAGGGGAGACCGGGAAAGGGGAGGAGGAGGGGGAGGTGGAAGATGATTCTAAATCAAAAATTAGATCATGGACGGGTTCAATTTCGACTCTTAACGTGAGGGACCAAAACAATACTTATCCCTAGTTAATATAATTATTTTTTATTATAAAATTATTTTTAACCTTCACTTTAGAGAATTTAAAGTTTGACTTAAAATTTAGAATTTAAAATAAAAAAATTAAAAATTATTGATTTTAACTACTTAACCCTAGTTAAACTCATATTTATATGTGTGTGTACGGAAACTCAAACATGTAATTAATTAAGTGATTAATTGTTATGTAAACAGTTCCCTTTTATCTTCTTTATTTGAATCCACACTTACTCAGATACATATGTTTAATTTGTAGTGAAACTGATGAAGTAATGATTATTATTTATTAGGAATCTTAAATCAAGTAACTCTTGATGATAATTAAGTTGCACTTTGATCAGCTAAATTTAATTTAACTAGTTTCCAATGTGAAACAAACTGAATCTTCCAATTTTGAATTGAGTATGAAATTAAAGAGGAATTATTGATTCAGGAATTGGAGCCCACCGACCATCCTATAGAACTGTTTAGTGTAAACCTTTTTGCATGCATTGCCTTCAATAATTCTCTACATGTCATGTTCAAGAACAATTATTCCTTGCAAAGTTTAAAACTAATAATTATCTATTTGGTTCATGGTCATGGAGGTGTTTCTTTTTTTGTTTTTATGACTTCAATTATTCCCACAATTTTATAGTGTACTTGTTAGAAATAATTAACCAAGAGGAATGGTTGTAGTAAACGAATTTGAAATTATCTTTAATTTCCTTTTTTTTTAACCAAAAATAGGAAAACTAGAATCAGCGACTTCTTAAGTGAGTATGGAAAGACTATACTATTTGAACTATAACTCATTGACTTTAAGAAAAAGATACATACTGATTTCATCCGGACTCGAATTATCTTTAATTTCTTTATTAATGGCAATAACCCTTTACATATATATAATTTAATGAGTTTAATTTATATAAAAAAAGTCATAAATCATTTAGCTTATCAAAATGTTTTTACACGTATATAGTCGTTGTTAAATATTTAACTATTCAAGCATGTCTCTTCTCATTCACTTAACCTTTTGAAAAAAAAAATAATTTTATAACATAATATTAGAATTTTAATAATAAAAAATTTAGAATTTGATTTTTGTTAATGCTTAAAAAATTTCAGTATAAAAAAAAAGTATATGCAAATTTTAGATAAATTCAAAAAATTAAATTTTCAAAAAGAGTAATTTAATTTCATGATAGTAGCAAGAAAGAACTCCAACTTATATTTATCATATATTCATATTGTGAGATACATTAGAAACTTATAATATCTTAATTCATTGCATGCCCTAACTACCTTAGCTTGTTGATGTGATATATATTAATTAATCATATGATGATGCTCCTAAAAGTGAACCAATAGAATCCGTGACGATCATGATTCATCAAAGTGGTTCAAAGAAAACAAAGAAGAGAGGAAGAAGTGAATAAATATGGAAATGTGAATTGTGAACGTGGAAGAGCAAGGATTTGATGGTTATAATATTGGGAGAGCCATGTATTAATGTATTTTTTGTCTTTGCCATATATGGGACCAATGCAATTAAGTAGGGTTGCGCGTGATGGGCACCGCCATACCCATCAATATCAACAATCATGCGTCACGGGTTTCCCTTGGGTCCCTACTCTCTCCACTCCATTGCCTTAGCTTTGTTTCTTTCTCCCTATTTTCTTTTTCCATTTTATTGTTAATAATTGTAAGAGTTTAATTTTGATATACTGATAATATAAAATATTTTATACAGTGAATATCTATTTATTTAGATGATCAGTTATGTAATTAATATAAAAAATCGTTATTTTTATTGATGTCCCCTATGTTTAGGTGCAAGTTAAATAGTTAATGTTATGTACTTTGACTGTTTCTCTTCTTGTGCTTAAATTTCGATTTAATTAATGATATCTTGGACTATAATAAGTATTAAGAACTTGAATACCTTGCTTTTCTTAATTAATTAGGATAAGTGTTGATAAAGAAAATTTTTAAACCAACTTGAATTAGTCGATTGGTCAACTCACTCGTCCGCTTAAGTAAGTGTTGGAGGTTCGAATTCTATCTTGTACATGCAGCAACCCATTGATTAGTGGCAGACCCTTAAATGAAGCTCAGATCCGCGACGGATTAGTCCTTAACCTGTCGGGTTAGGAAATACCGTAGACAATTAAAAAAAATTTTTCAATTTGAAAGTTGGACAGGAGCTCCTGTGAAAAAAGTCAAACGTAACAGGTGGCTGATTGGTTTTTTTGCTATTATTTGAAATACGTGGTTGGAAAGGAATGCCACGATTTTCAAGAATCAAAGAAATATGCGTTGTGGAAGTTATTATCAAGTCGATTAGGAGCTACAAAGAGTGGGTTGGCTTTGTTCAGTCTAGTTGTTGATGGCAATGTCCGAGATCATTTCAATTTTTTTGTTTAGTGTTTGTATTGTAACTCTGGACTTTCTAAATGCTCCACCTTACTGTGTTGATCTTCTTATTTCAAAAAAAAATTCAATTTTTTAAGTATTTCTAGGCACCTCAAACTCAAAGAGTGGTTATCTATATGAATTTAATTTTTTTAATTATTTTAGTTGGTGTATAGTAATACATACATATATAAGTATATGAATGATCAAATCATACATATGGCCATATATATGGGACCCGATACAAATAGTACTTTCTTAAATTATTTAAATATCATGTTTCTGCTTAAAGTTTTAGGAATAGTATTATATGTATCAATGTATGGTCAATTTCTTGTAAATTGAAAGGTGAATTTTCGCGAAATTAGAAAATAGTAGTTCATTTGATACTGACAATCAAAAAATAAAATTATATGATTGAACATTTGTGACAAATTAGAGAAGCAAAACATAAAAACTAAATCATATATATGATTCAAGATAAAAGTTCTTCATACTCCCTACTAGATATATACATGGGACATAACTTTTTAAACGTTACAACTTTATGCACCAAAAAAGAAAAGATCTGAGTGTCACTTTGAGCTCTTCTTTGGTCCTGAATCCAATTAAAGCATAGTGGAGTACAGGATATAAATTTCTGAAACTCAAATAAAACAAGCAATAAAAAGCAAAAACACATCAATCATAAAATTTTATCTACACTATCTGATAAGGAATAGTTAACAAATACAAAAATAATTTTTGTACACTAGAAATCGGTATATTTATCTATATTTTTATAAATTGATTCACGTATTTTTTAACTAAATAATTAGCTATCAAAATAATCAAATATGTTATAGTAAAATAGTTGAATTTATAAGAGACGCATAATTAAATTTGTTTATAATAGTATAATAAAAAATTTTTATGAGATGTTAATATGGTTGTTTTTTTTTTCTGTGGTATTGTTAAATATGTATTTTATGGTAACAAAATTGGAAATGAGTAAAAAACAAATGGAAAGGACATTAGCCCAGTGGTCCTGAACTGAATGTTGCTTCCTAACAAAACTGGTCTGATCCATTTGCAAACTTTGTGCAACCGACAATAATGGGCCTTGCATTATATTTCAGTATTGTGAACATGTTAATTGAAAAATAAATAAATAAATTTTAAAAAAATATTAAACATTCAATATATTAAAGAAATAAAAGATCTATGAAACAATTCATCATTAATTAAATATTTTCCATTCCAATATATAGCTGTCTTTGTTTATAGCACACGAACACTGAAATAGGAACATTGAAATACAAAATCGTGTTTAATAAATGAGATACAAAAGAAATTATGTTTAAAAATATTAAATTAGTGTATTTTGTATCAATCTTGACAGAAAAAATATAAAAATACTAACAAAAAATACTTCTTATTTTATTTTTTTATTTTTTATTAATTTTTTATAATTTATTTTTTTATTGTTATATTTTTTCTTCAATTTTTTTGAATGAAAAAATAAAAATAAATTAAACATTTATACTTTATTTTTGTTTATTATCATCAAATAAAATACAAAAATACTAATTTTTATTTTTATTTTTTATATTTTATTTTTAATGTTTTGTCTTATCCTTATCCTATTCTCATAACCAAACGCAGGTTATATTATTGCAACCGCCGCTACATACAAAATAACTAAGGAAATTAGAGAAAAATATTATTTGGTGCATGAGATGAAAATTACACTATTATAATAAAGATGGATCATAAGATTACATGTTCAGGGATAAACCTCAATAAGAGACATATATCCTGTTAAAGGTGAAATTTTGTAATGTTGACAATTTGCCTCTATAAAAAGTTTCTTCCATTCTTGTGTAGTTCTCTCTTTTCCATTATAATATGTTGTGACAGTTAAATCCATCTGAAGTTTTGCTTGAGTAATATCAGGGTGATCTTGCTTTCCATCGTCTATAACAATATCTATGATAATTATTTTTCCTCTTTTCTTATTATTTGAAATTGCATCTTTGCACTTGTTCAATATCTTCAAGCAATCATTGTCACCCCAATCATGTAAAATCCACTGAAAATAATAGAATGGAGAAAAGATTAAAAGAATATATATATATAGTAATACCCATAAATTACTTGCAAACAATGCAAATTTTATTATTGATCTATCTTGAGATTTTGTGAAAATCAATTTGACTTTCTTCTATTTCTATTTTCTTTTTTTTTAAATATTATTAATCCCTCTTGGGATTTAAATAATATCAGAGTCATTGTATTTTATGAATATAATTAACACCAAAAATATTTTTAAATATAACTCTAGCTTCTTCTACAGGATGGCTTATATAGAAGTCCAATATCATTTAAAATAAACAAAATTTGAATTAGATAAACAATTTACTTCAAATACTACTACAAGAAATTAATGGAATAACTACCGATTTTAGAGACTAATAAAATTAGTTACTAATAGCGACCAATTTAATGATCGATTAATTTTTTTATATACAAAAAAAAGTTAGTTGCTAAAACGGCTGCTAATTTTTAATTTAGCGACCGCCACTAAAATTATTCTAGTTAGTCACTAAATCAGTCGCTAAATTAAAAATTAGTGGCCAAATTTATATCTTGACTAAATCTTAGTTATATTATAAATGCGCACATATATGAATAGGTATATACCTTAAGTAAAACTGCTTCAGCCTTAGGGATAGATTGAAACATATCCCCACCAACATAACTCAAATTATTGGTTCCCTTAAGATTTTCTACAACCTGTGGAAGGTCAAAAACTATGCATTTCAAATGTGGAAATGTGTGAGAGATATGCTTGGCTACCATTCCAGTTCCTCCAGCAACATCTACAATTGATTCCAACCCTTCAAAGATAACACCATGATCTTTCAATGCCAAGTTTATGATTTGAGAGTCACTAGCAGTTGCATCATTGAAGGATGTCATATGTGTAGGACTTTTGCTAAGAAAGTCCCAAATTCCTGTTTGGAATATATAGAATATGGTAAATTATTGGAACAATGAAAAGATCAAAATAAACCAAATATATAAATGACAAGATCTTGAAAACGTTATATTGCAATTTTAAGGAATTTATCAAATGATCATTTTTAAGTGTGACTTGCATGATGATGATATATATTCTCTTATAATATAATGAAAATTTTATAAATAATTTATCTAATAATAATAAAAATTAATTTCCCTCCACTCTACCACTCTTGATGAATTAAAAGAATTATCAGAGTGGATTTGTAAATTTAAATTGACTCAAACAACTTTTACTAAGAAGATAACTTTTTCTTAAGCAGACTTCAGTCACTTTTTTTTTCAAAATTATATATTTTTTTCGTATAATGATGTCAACTGAACCAGTGAGCGGATAAATTCGAATTGACTTATATTTTAAATGAATCAAGAAAATGTCAATTCGACTCGATTTTTCTGAGTTAATGAGTTAGACAAGTCGACTCATTTAAATTCTATTTTTTCAAATCACTTCATAATTTTTGCAATAATTTTTTACTTGATATTCATACAAATAAAAAATTTCAAACATATATTCATATATGTTTATAATAAATTATTTAAAGTCTAAAAAAATAGTTAACAAAAAAATTTATATATAAAAAAAGACTTTATATACTCAAAAAAAATATTCAGTTGTCACAACTCGTTTTGATGGCTAGTAATTAAGGTAGTGTTTGGTGGAGAGATAGAAATAGAAAGATTGAGACTGAGAGGCAAAGATTAAGAGACAGAGATTGAAATAAATCTCAGTATTCTGTTTGGTGTAAAATGAGAGACAGAAATTAAAACAAAAATGAAATTCTAATTTAATTTGCACAAAAGTAAAATTAGAATTAATTAATTGAAATAAGATTATTTTAGATATAAAATGTTATTAAAGTTTCAGTCTCCATCTCTAAAAATTTTAATCCTCTATGTCTTTATATTTTGGAAGTACTGAAATATTGAAATTTTAAAGACAAAGACATAAATTTTAATACCAATTTTCGAACCAACAAATATAATAGTTTCAGTCTTTTAATCTTTGTCTCAGTACTTTAAAACAAACGGTACTACGTAAGGGATCAAAGTACTTATCCATATGAATCCTATATTGATGATATCAACCATAAACTATATGTGACATTATGTCATACCTGTTCCTAAGGCCAAGGCAAATGGTGCTTGATCTCCGTCATCATGAATCCACTTCCCCAAGTGGTGGTACGAGGTTAAAATAGAGGGGTCAAGAACAAAGTCAACCACAGAAGATAAACAATGGTTGGTGCCTCGAACAAGAAGCTCCGATGAATTGGTGAGAGCATATGCTTCCTTTTCTTCTTGATTTTCTTGGATTCTAACTACATCAAAGAATCCAATGTGTGCAAGATAACGCATTAAGCGATGCACACCACTAATCTTAGCCGTTGGAACTTGTAACTTGGAAACCAACTCATGAAGAGTCATAGGTTGACCATGGTTGTGAATTATGTTTGGTACGCTTTGGTCAACGCACCACTTAAGGCAAAGAGAGTCAAAGAAGGCAAAAAGGTGTTTGTACAAATGAACTTGACCTTCAAAGATCTTATTTACTTCACGGCCATTAGTGGATAATGAATTTGAAGCCATGATTAATTGCAAAGGAAGCTTTGTATGTGATGATACTTTGTTTTTTGTGATGTCTAATTAGCATTTGCATGGATTTATATATAGAGAGTTTTGCAAGAAGGTTTTGCTAATTTTAATAAGCTCGAATATTCTTAATCAAATTTTCCTCTCCCACCAAATATCGACTTTTCACAAAAAGACAAAAATAGAACCTTAGAGAAATAGAGAATGCTAAATAATAATAATAATAATTTCTTAAGTTAGTTGTTAATTTTGATCAGTAATTAATTAGAACGGTCATTTAAAAATAAATCTATAATTAACGTAACTAACGAAAAATATACACATTTAAAAATTGAAAATTATATATGTAAAAAAAATTTCAAGAGTTAGTAATTTTATTTTCAAAAATATTATTTGTACACTAAAATCAGCCATTAAAATCATTTACCAATGTATTGCGTATAAATATATGTATAATTTAATTTATTTTCAACGTATATTTATATTCTAATATGTATTTTATATTGATAGCTGATTTTAGTATACACATAATATAATTTTTTTATTTTATATTGGTTAATACTTTTAATTAACAGTTAAATATTTTTAGTCTAACAGTGTAATTAATAACATACTTTTACCCAATATTTTTTTTAAAATTTATATCAACTGGTATTTTAAATTACAGAGTAACAAATCAAATAGAGTTTACTAGAAAACCAATTTGTCGTAAACAATAATTATGTCAAGGTTCAATGGTTCATGATGTACATATCAATCTTAGTCAATAATAAATTAATAATGTATATATCAACTTGTAGAGAAGTAAGGATTAAAATATTCGTAGTCTTCGCATGAAATATTTTTTTGTGAGCCAAGTCTTTTTATAGAAATAGTTTACATCACAAGACTAACCCATAAACAATAATTATTATATTATTAGATATATCTATTTAGGTCATATTTTATCAACTTAAATTTTTTATAAGGAGTGATGATGATTTCATAATATATTATAGAATTTCTATTCCAATAAAGATTATTATTAGAATATGGGCTAACACTTCGACTTTTTTTTAATGGATTTCCATTACGTGTTATGCGTTATTATGAGTTATTGAGATGTATCGCATTAATATGGAGTTAATTTTTTTTAAACAATAATACACAAATCCGAAGGTAAATATTGTGAGAGAGAGAAAACTTAGTCTCTTATTTGTGCTCAAATTTGATTAATGAACAAATTGAATTTTAGGTATTGATGGGTAAATTGGAGGATAAATTTTATAATTTAAAAAATAAAAAAATTTTAAAAACTCAAATTGATGGATTTTTAAAATTTTTGTCATACTAAATCGGACCCTCTAATTTATTAACAATAATACTCAAAATCTCATTAATAATAAATAATCAAAATTAAAAAATATAACACTTCCTCAAAAACTACAAATTAAACTCGGAAGGGAGATGAAGCAAGTATCACACAGTAAAATTCAAATGAAATTGTTGCATAACATACACTTTGGCTTTATTTAATACATAGAACCTAAAATCATTCAAGACACACGTTGCATTGCCTTTCACCATTATTTAGTAGATATACATATTATTATAAAAAACTATTCATCAAGACATTACAACTTTATTTATTTCATTTAACCATTATTGTTTAAATATATATCTCAATAAGAGACATATGTCCGGTTAAAGGTGAAATTTTGTAGTCTTGATGACACTCTGCTTCCATGAAGAGTTTCTTCCATTCTTCTGTGGTTCTTTCTTTTCCATTATTTGCTATCACTGCTAAATCCAATTGAAGCTTTGCTAGGGTTATTTCAGGCTGATCTTGTTTTTCATCATCTATCACAATATCTATGATAATTATTTTCCCTCTTTTATTATTACTTGAAGAAACAGCATCTTTGCATTTTTTCAATATCTTTATGCAATTATCATCATCCCAATCATGTAAAATATAACATCCCGAATTTTTGAAAAAATTAAATAATTAATTATTCATAATTTATTATTGTATTTAAAGAAAATTATTTTTTTTACAATAATTAAATAAATTTTATAATACTTTAAATCTAAATTTTTTTTAAAAGTTTTAAGTTATTTTTATTATTATAATAAGATATCTCAAAAATATATATATATATATATAAGAATTTTCATTATTATTATTATTATTATTACTATTATTATTATTATATAATCACTTAATTTCACGCTAATATTATCATTATTATATTATATTATTTATTTTCCTTTTGGCCGAAGCCTTAAAGGAACTAAAAAGAAAGAAAACTAAAGCATAACTTATATATACATTTACATATATATATGAAATTGAAACTGAAACGTGGCATGCATGCATGTATATGTATATAAATGACACCTAATGAAGCTTTGATAACCACAAAGCTTCAGTTAATATTATCAATCCATACTTATCTTCCTTTTCCCTTCGTTAATCACCAATTGAACTAAAAAGAAAAGAGAGAGTAAGCCGTGAGTGAGAAGAACGAAAACCTTGGAACCTCAACTCTTTTGAGCCCGATTTCTTGTGATTTGTAATTCCAGTCAAAAATATAATCCGGTAAGAGTATTCGTAACCTCCTCCTCTACACGTTGGCACCATTTTTGATTAGTGGAAGTTGACAATGACGTAGCTCCTCTTTCTTTTGGGGTTTGGCCAACGAGAGTTTTAGGAGGCATAGACGATTCTGGACACTTTCTTCTTCGATAGCTCGGTTAGAAAGCTTCTCCAGAGCTTTGAATATTTTGATTCCGTACGAAGGTATGGTTTTGGTTTCTCGTAGTTAACATTTAATGTCACGTGAAAACTCAGGCTAGAAGACCTTAAGATAGGAATGGACTGAATGTATAATTGATGGATTGTGTATATGGAATAGAATGTGTGGTTCAGCTGTTGTTAATAATTTGCTGTTGAAGTTGGTTGATTTTGGAAAAAGATTTAATATTAGTATTTGTTTGATTTTGAAACAATTTGTTGCTGGAAATGATTTGAAAGATTGAGAGGTTTTTGGTTTAATAGTTGGGACCCTTGAAGAGTGGCAGAAATTTGAGTCTTAGAAGAGATATTGCCAAAATTTCTATAAGAATTGAAGTTTGGATTTGAAGTGTTATTTTTAAATGGAAAGAGATTATTAGATGGCTTGTGTATTTGAGACTATTTGTTGACCCTCTGTCGCAAGATGTGACCGGGCACTTTAACTCCCCGGATTCCCCCATGGGCATGCATATATATTGAATATTATATTTGAGCTTGGAGTTCGTCTCCATGGAATACTATATTATTGAGCTTGGAGTATGACTCCATGAAATATTATATTTGAGCTTGGAGTTTAACTCCATGGAACATTATCGAGCTTGGGGATGCGCGCACAGAGGGACTGTCCAATGGTTAACTACCAGGACTTGTCGGGTTGGCTGTATAACCGACAGATGAGACTCATCAGCCATAGGACAGGCATACATCATATGCATTTGTTTGTTTGCTTGAGTGTGCATTGTTTTGGTTTGCTTAACTGTTTAATTCTGCTTATCCGCTACTTGTTCTACTTGCTGTAAATGCTTCTCTCTGGCTTTCCCGAGACCTTTTATATTAACTATGCGGGCACCTTTACCATACTGAGAACCTCCGGTTCTCATTCCATACTATGTTGTTGTTTTTCAGATGCAGGTCGAGAGGCATCTCGTTAGGCGTCTGGACTCTTGAGGCGGAGTGGTTACTGGGATATTTTGTTATGCTATGATGTATATATATGTACTTAGCTTTCTCTCCGCATGACTTATTCTTTTTGATCCTCTTAGAGGTTTATGGAGAGGCAGGATTGTATATATGTACTTGTGGGTTTTGGATATATATGTATATATGTGTAAATATTCTCCGGCCAGTCTTGACTTCGCAGGCTGAGCTAGGAGCTTGATATTATGTATCTTTGGCACTCTATTCCCACTTCTGTTATCTTGTGTTAAATAGTTATGGTTTTGTTTAGCACGTAAGCTAACTCGTTCCTTGAGCGTAGCGCCTTTATTGTGCGATTTTTATTTCCCCCTTTTCTTCAGGGCTCCTAGCATACTATAATTCTTCTGCTATTATATGTACTCATTTTATTTTAGAGGTCGTAATACCTCACCACCTTCGTTTTACGACTTAAGCGTAAAGCTTAGTGTGGTAGGGTGTTACATAAAATCCACTGAAAACAAAAACAAAACAATTAAAAAAAATCATATACAACTTTTTTAAAAATAATAATAATAATCTTTATCACCATTTATTCTTATATTTGATGAAATACGGTGGAAACTCAGGTGCAGTCGATTTCATGTGAAGTTGATAGTTTAAAGCGATTAGATAATTTGACTGATTTGACTAAAGTTTTATCCAATAACTCTCAGATATCAATTTCACATAAAGTCGACTGGACTTGAGTTTCCACCATGAAATATATATACCTTAAGTAGAACTGCATCAGCCTTAGGAATAGATTGGAACATGTTCCCACCAACAAAACTCAAATTGTTGGTTCCTTCAAGATTTTTCACAACCTGTGGAAGATCAAAAACTATGCATTTCAAATGTGGAAAAGTCTCAGAGATATACTTGGCTACCATTCCAGTTCCTCCAGCAACATCTACAATTGATTCCAACCCTTCAAAGATAACACCATGATCTCTCAATGCCAAGTTTATGATTTGAGAGTCACTAGCAGTTGCATCATTGAAGTATTTCATCTGTTTGGGATTTTTGCTAAGAAAGTCCCAAATATCTGTTTGGAAATACAGAATAGAAGAAACAACAATGTGAATATTTCAACTCAACTTTCAAATCACATTTGCCCTTTGTGGCTTTACCGTAATTATTGAAAAAGTAAATAAATTTGAGACAATAAGTTAAAATTATATCATTAATTTAACATTCATAACTTTATTCATGTAATATATGTAATTATATATTTATTATATATAATATTACTCAATTATTTTAGTAATAATTAAAAAATATAAAATAAAATAATTAATGTTTGAGAAGTATTCAAAATAAGATATTTTTAGATTGTTTTAGATTAATTTTTTATTGTCTGATCTTTTGAGTTTTTTTTATTATATTATATATTTTATATATTGAATGTATATTATGAAAACATAGATTTGACGAGTGAATGAGGAGAGGAAGCAATAGATTCTCTACAATGCTTTTTTTTTTTCATTCCAATACAACCACATTTATTTACAAGAAGAGAGATATCCAGCTATATGAAAGCAAATAGGAGTGGAGTTAAATAAAATATTAGCAGAGTAAAAAATATTTAAATAATAAAATAAGATTAAAATAAAATTTTAAAGGAGACTAAATTAAAATTTACATATAATTTATATGTAAAAAATTAAAATTAAAAGGAACGATTGTCTCTCTCTTTTTATAGGTAGCTCCAAAACAAAGACTCTATTTTTGCAGAGTGGTGTTAACAAACCTAAAAATAGGATTAACAATAGGTAAGGTAGAGTTTGGATTCTATCCTAATCTTATTTGCGGGTTGAGAATCTCTCAATCCTAATTATACATGTCCTTTAAAATTTTAAACTCTATTTTATCTTATTTTACTCGCAAAAATATCAAAATTTTTTAAAATAAATATAAAATTTAATAATTCTAAATTTCATACATATTAATAAAATAAAAAATAAAAAATTAATATTTTAATTTACTGAACTAATTAACTAATTTAGTAGTTACTCATTTATTACAAGTCATTAAATAAAAAAATTATAAGTTTAATTCTTATCTCTTTGGCTATATACTTAATTTTTATAAAATTATGTGTTATATAATAAAATAATATATTTATGAAATGTTTTATTATTTTAAATTAATTAATTACTAAAAAATTAGACCGGTTCAATTAGTTCGCAGATTATTATCGTTTTTTTAATCTTATTATCTTAATATTATTTATTAAGACCAAATGGGACTTAAAAATAGACATTTATTAAAAAAAGGAAAGAAATATTGTAATACCTGTTCCCATGGCGACGGCAAATGGTGTTTGATTTCCCTCATCATGAATCCACTTCCCAAGTTGTTGGTATGAACTTGAGAAAGTAGGGTCAAGCATAAGGTCAACCATTGGAGCTAAACAATAATCACTACCTCTAACAAGGAGCTTTGAGACACAAGTAAGAGCATATGCTTCCTTTTCTTCTTCATCTTCTTGGCTAATTCTTACTATGTCAAAGAATCTATTGTGTGCAAGATAACGCATTAAACGGTGCACACCACTTACCTTAGCCAGTGGAACTTTCAAAGTTGACACCAACTCATGAAGAGTCATAGGTTGACCATGGCTGTGGATTATGTTTGGTATGCTTTGGTCAACACACCACTTAAGGCAAAGAGAGTCAAAGAAGGCAAAAAGGTGTTTATACAAGTGAACTTGACCTTCAAAGATCTCATCTGCTTCACGGCCACTAATGAATAATGAAAATGATGCCATGATGATGATGATGATAGTTATAATGATGAACTCGAATATGCTTAATCAAAACTTAAAAAGAAAGGATTATGTTATGATGATATCAAAGGTTTTATGATTGAAAAGTTTAGAATTTAATCTTGAACCCTAAAAAAAATTTAAGTATAAAACGAAAAAAAAAATTATTAAAAATATTTATATCTTCAAAGATAAAAAAATTTTATTGATCTCCAAAGGAAAATTGATTCATCCGTGCACTGGGGCGGCCGAGCTATAGCGATTCTGAGTAGGGAGTCGTCAGAGAGGGAGAGCTATACGTCGGCTAGGACTAAACACTACAGTAAGAATACCTGTAAAAGATATTCTGATGCTTAAGTCAATAAAAAACTTTAGTAAGTATATCAAGCGAATATAAAACTGAAACTAAAACCTGATCTTTAGCCGAGGATATATACTCAATTTTATAGATGCTGCTTCACTCATTTATTGCAGATAAGTCTGAGGTTGTAGATTGATTATCGTGTTCCATTTTAAGAGATTAGATTTTGTTGAACACGTTTTTTACTTTCAAATATGTGGGCCCAACCTTATTATTTTTGTTTCAAGGTTTATGGGTGGTCCAGGTATAAGTTACCTATCAGAAATAATAGGTCTAATTTGGACAACTAATAAAAGAAGTGGTAAGTACCAACCTTATTACATCAGTAACACATAGAGATTAGAAAATAAAGTAACATAGAAAGAAAGGGATAAGAAAAGGAACGTGAATAAGAAATATTATGGGTGAGCTTCAAAGAACTCTGTAACCGCGTTCTTCACCCAACAATTTATTAAGCTATGAACAATTGATTCTGGTTCTATTCTGCATCTAGGGCAATTGGCAGAGAAATTGGGAAATCTACTCCGAAACCGATGGTTCACAGGGATACCTTCATGAATAGCTCGCCACACAAAAAGCTTGCATTGGCCTTTAATATTCTTTAATATATCTTTTTTTATTAATATAATTATGTCGTCCTTAACAATATATAAGGCAGAAACTAGTTGAAATTAAACTATAAACACAAGCATACAAGGCAAAAACACACATTTACCGAAAAACCAAGCCAATAGAATTAGAGTGGTCAAACGGTCCAACTTCATCAATTAGGTTTTTGGTTTTTTTAAAATTGTGAATTATACGAGTTAGTCTGTTTATTTTTTATTATTTGAGTTTTAATTTTTTTAAGTCCAAACCATTTGTGCCTTATCTAATGGATTAAATGGATTGATTAGTTTATTTTCTAAAAAATTAGATAAAAGATTTAAGCTATTTTTTTTAACAAAAAATATCATTTTCTTACCAAGAATTTTAAACAAAATTTGTTAGTGAGCCAGGTCAGATTTTTGGATTGAATAAAAAAAATATTGAAAAAAATTATTTTAGAAAATAAAAAAAAATTAAATGAGTCGACTGTTTATTTTGTAAGCTAGTTTATTTTATTTTATTTTTTTGTTAAATGAACTGATTAGTTTAACTAGTTATATTTTGGATTAATCCGAATGAACCCATTAAATCTAAAATTTAAATACACTACATTTTAAAAATAAAAATTTGTCTGTTTAAATGAATAAACTTGCTAGTTTGACGAATTTAAACTATTTTGACGACCTAACTAAAATCTCTTGATGCTAGCTAGCTTCGGGTGTGTTTGGATTTGCGTTGGAAAGGAGAGAAGCGCTTTTGAGCTTCTTGAACGCTTCATCTTTGTGTTTGGCAACATTTTTATCCTCTAAACGCAGAAGTGATTTCTATCTTTCAACCTACGTTTATCAAAAGCTATAAATTCTAGCTTTTCCGTTTAGCTTTTCACGTTGGATTAAAAATTATGTCCTATGTACCAGTTATGTCCTTTATTATTTATGTTTGTTTTTTTATAATATTTTTTTTAATACTCTCTTATTTATATTATTATTTTTTTATAAAATTTCTGTTTTTTTGTTTACATGAGTTTTTTTTACTGTTATTGTTATTTTTTTTATATAGAATATTTTTTTACTTTGTATTATGATTCTATTAATCTTATTAGAGTACTAAAGAATATTAAAAGTACTAAAAAATTATTAAAATTTATTTAAATATTTAAAATAAAATTATAAGATAACATAAAATAATTATTTAAATTTATGTCATTTTCTATAATTTTTTATCTAAAAGTGATTTTGAATAATGTAATCCAAACAATATTTAGTTTATTATAATCATTTTGAATAAAAATTGCCAAACATAAATCACGTTAATACTAACCTTTGTTTGCAAACTGTAATCCAAACACACACTTCGTATACGATCATTTTCAATAAGTTAACATCGGATTATTATAAACGAACTATCTAACATTCATCTTTATACAAAGACAAAGAATTATTTTGATAGTATATTATTCAGCATGTAAAATCAGAGAATGATTCTAGAAGTTAGTTAGCTATGCTTAGTCAGCTCAATTTAGTTAAGTTGTTATTATTAGTTAATGAAATTAGTTAGAGTTGTACAAATCATTTTTTTGCTATTCTCTCCGTCAGACTCAACTACTCAAGTCTAATATTTTTCATGGTATCATAACTTGATCTCCAACCATAGCTTTTGTAACATTCACAGCAATTCCAATTTCAATGAAGTTCGATAAAAATAATTTCTTGCAATAAAATGATCAAATTGAATCAACAATTAAAGAAAACGATTATTTGATGAGTCACATAACTGGAAATGGAATTTCAAAGAAGTTCCTCACATCAGAAGCTAGTAGAATCATAAATCTTGAATATGTAAAATGAAAGAAACAAGATCCTCTCCTCAAATCTTGAATCCTTGCCTCAATGGCAAAGCCATTCTTGGTTGTGTATTCACTTTTCGTATATAGAAAAAAGTTAGGATACGTTTGATTTATGTTTTTATTTTTAGTATTTTTTATTTTTTAATTAAATATTGTGAAAAAAATAAAATTTTATTTTTCGATTTTACTTTATGATTTTTTTTTACAAAATTTAAAAAATAAAAAACATTGAAAATAAAAACAAAAAATAAAAACGCAAATTAAACTAAACCCATCTTTATAATCTCATTTCTCTTCTCAAATTAAAACTAAGGTGATGCAATCGAAGAACAAACTTAATTCAATCAAAATTCTTGGTTCGGTAAATGAATATTTGCTTGAAATAAAAGGACAACTGACTCACTGATTTCAGTGGAAGAACGAGTATGTAAGCGGTGTGATTATCATGTTAAGTGGTTTGAAGGTAGAAGTAGCTATCAAGCTCAAGGATCTCAATTCAAAATTCAAAATGACATTGTTGCATAACATAAACCTTAACTTTATTCAGTACATAGCATCTAAAATCATTCAAGACATTGGCTTAGCTTTCACCATTATTTATTAGTAGATATACATATTACAAAAATATTATTCTTATACTAAAATCAATCGTTAAAATCAGTCATCAATATATTTATGTATATTCCAATATATATTTTATATTGATAATTGATTTTAATACACACATAACATAATCAAATATATTATATATATATAAAACTATTCATCAAGACATTACAACTTTATTTATTTCATTTAACCATCATTAAATGTGTCACAACATTTAGTGTTTAAATATATATCTCAATAAGAGACATATGTCCGGTTAAAGGTGAAATTTTATAGTCTTGACAATCTGTTTCCATGAAGAGTTTCTTCCATTCTTCTTTGGTTCTTTCTTTCCCATTATAATATGCTGTCACCACTAAATCCAATTGAAGCTTTGCTTGGGTAATTTCAGGCTGATCCTTTTTTTCATCATCTATCACAATATCTATAATAATTATTTTTCCTCTTTTATTATTACTTGAAGAAACAGCATCTTTGCATTTTTTCAATATCTTGATGCAATTATCATCATCCCAATCATGCAAAATCCACTGAAAAACAAAAAGAAAACAATTTAATAAAAATTATATATAACTTTTTTAAAAATAATAATAATAATCTTTAGGGTAAAGTATACTTTTTGCCCCTGAAATTTGGTGAAAATTTCAAAAATACCCCTAAGTTTTATTTTGTTTCAATTTTATCCAAAAAAATATTCGATTTGCATCAAATATACCCTTGACAGCTAAATTTTCAAAAAATTTAAGATCAATTTAACAATAATGTATGAAAATTATGTTTGATTTACTTGTATCGAAGGTTGTTCTTATGAAATTGTTATTGAATTGGTCTTAAATTTGTTAAAAAATTAGCCGTTATGAGTATATTTGATACAAATCGAAAACTTTTGAGACAAAATTAAAATGAAACTTATAAATATTTTTAAAATTTTTATCAAATTTTAATAATAAAAAGTATACTTTACCCTAATCTTTATCATCATGCATTATTTATTCCTAGATTTGATGAAACATATATATACCTTAAGTAGAACTACATCAGCTTTAGGGATAGATTGAAACATGTCCCCACCAACATAACTCAAATTGTTGGTTCCTTTAAGATTTTTCACAACCTGTGGAAGATCAAAAACTATGCATTTCAAATGTGGAAAAGTCTCAGAGATATACTTGGCTACCATTCCAGTTCCTCCAGCAACATCTACAATTGATTCCAATCCTTCAAAGACAACACCATGATCTCTCAATGCCAAGTTTATGATTTGAGAGTCACTAGCAGTTGCATCATTGAAGTATTTCATATGTGTAGGGTTTTCGTTAAGAAAGTCCCAAATATCTGTCAGGAAAATATAGAAAACAAGAAAACAAGTATTTAAATATTATTATATTTTCTCTAGAGAGATAATGTTCTACCTAGCTATATATGAAATGAATATATTCCATCTGATTTTAGATAAGTGTTAGATTATAGTCAAGGACTTAATTTTTAAAAAATAATTAGAAACATGTTGGTTTTATGCAAATTAACTTGACTGTATAAATTAAAATTATATTTAATTAAAAGTTTGATTTTAATATACAAACTAAAATTTTTGTGTAAATAATTGTTTTTTTTTAATTGCGTTTTTTTATATAGTTAAGCTTGATTCATGAATGAAGCAGAAAACACAGGCTCCAAAGAAAAAAAAATATATAAACAAGAGATCACAAAACACAAAATTAAACAAACAATAGAAAAGACATAATTAGCCACTACACTTTAACAAAAAAGTTGGTTTTATATACAATAAGTGAAAATTATCTTATTAATTTAATATATATAACTTTTATGTATATAATACCTATAATTATATGTAAATTATGTTTAATATTAGTATCAAGGGTGTAACTTAGTAAATTTATCTAGAGTGGTTAATTAATAAGAGTTAACTATAATTAGAAATCTGTTATAACTAACTAATTAAGTGGTAAGATATTAGTTAGTTCTCTTTTTATATAATTGTATACCTTAGCAGAGTGTATATGATGGTAGAATTAACTAATATTTAACCACCTAACTAGTTAGTTATAACAGATTTTTAATCCTAGTTAATTCTTATTAACCACTCTAGTTAGATTAATTAAGTTACATTATTAATAAGTCAATTATTTCAGTAGTAATTAAGAATATAAAATAAAATAAATAATAATTAAAATATTAAATAATATAATTTTAAACAGTTTTAAGTTGATTTTATTTATTTTTTGAATGTTTTTGTATTAAAAAACTTCTTTTAGTAAAACTCAATTACTAAAAAAAGGATTTGAATTTTCTAAAGTTTGAATTGTACTTTAAAGAATAAAGTGTAATCTCTCATTATTTATTTTATAAGTGGGACAAAAAATAAATATAAAAAAAACTATTTAAGAGTAGAAAATTATACTTTACTCTTTAAAGTAAAATTCAAACTTTAAAGGATTCAAATCTAAGAAAAAGAGTATACTACTACGTTAAAAATAAACACTAATTTAAATCCGAACAAAAACATTGTAATACATACATACCTGTACCCAATGCCATGGCAAATGGTGTTTGATTCCCCTCATCATGAACCCACTTCCCAAGTTGTTGGTATGAACTTAAGATAGTTGGGTCAAGAACATGGTCAACCATTGGAGCTAAACAATGATCACTACCTCTAACAAGGAGCTTTGAGACACAAGTAAGAGCATATGCTTCCTTTTCTTCTTCATCTTCTTGGCTAATTCTTACTATGTCAAAGAATCCAATGTGTGCAAGATAACGCATTAAACGGTGCACACCACTAACCTTAGCTAATGGAACTTGTAACTTGGAAACCAACTCATGAAGAGTCATAGGTTGACCATGGTTGTGGATTATGTTTGGTATGCTTTGATCCACACACCACTTAAGGCAAAGAGAATCTAAGAATGCAAACATGTGTTTGTACAACTGAACTTGACCTTCAAAGATCTCATTTGATGCTTTGAGACCATTGTTAATTATGTGTGAAGCCATGATTGCAAGTGAAACTAATTGTGTGTTTGTGATGATTAATTACTAGCATTTGAATCACCTTATATAGAGTTTGGCTTAGCTTCTTTTTACTATTTAGTCAAATTATTTTCCTCTCTACAGTAAGAGAATCACGTAAAATGAAAAACTCATTTTTAACAGTTGAAAGCACGTGGGCGTCTAATTAAGAATAAATTAATAATTAGTGTATAATCTAAGTTTATATTGATAAGTAATATATAATATAATACTTCCACAACATCAACTTGTAGTAGAAACGAATGAATTATTTAATCGTAGTCATTAGATAAAATTAACCAAATAAAATAATCTAAAAGTGATTTGGAAACGTTAAAAAATAGAACGTTTAATGTCACTTAAAACGTTCCAAATTAGTAAAATTTTAAAGGTGAACACGCTTAATTAGCTAGTATAAACCACTTTAAATCAATCACGTAACAATTACAATATAATTACACTTAACTTTGAAATATTCTAGAATTGGATTAGCTAGACATCAACAACTAACGATTAATAGTAAAATTGATATCGAGGTGGGCCAATTATACTTTCCCTTTTCTCCTTTCCAAATTTCTCACATGACGAGAATCAAATTATTGGGAAATGAAAAACTATTGAGAACATGCTTGCTTTATTTATTATTATATATTTTTTTTCCATTCAACTGTTTACTGCTTTTACATGTAGATGATTAAGAAGGGGTGAATAGTCTAAGAGATAAGAGAGATATCTCCTACACTGTACTCCAGAATATTTTTCTTTCATTAACACTATATATATGGTGGACCGCATATACAATTTTTTTTCAAACACTTGGATAGAAATTAGATTTATGTATGGATTGCACAATACAAGATTGATGGTAATTGAAATTTGATGTTTAAACTTTAACACCAAATTATATATTAATACCGTTGTTGAAAAGATTAAAGTGGCCTATATTATATGGGTAGTGCTAGGGAGCCAATGGTCTAAGCGTACAATGTGTACATGGGTTAAATCTTTAGTCCATGAATAAAATGAACATCACCCATACTATTCAGAATAATCATCCAGATACCAGGGATAATAAACATCTCCCAAAAATTTAAGTTGATTTTGAAGTTCACCAAGGATCGAACCCTTGACCTTTCGGATCTAGAACTATAATATCATGTCATGAATCCACTCATCCCAAAAGCATAACCTGATAGGACAATGTAGCACTAATGGTCATATCTTTAATACTTCCTAAACCTCCATTGTACATATTGTACGCTTAGACTATTGGCTCCCTATACTTTCTCATATTATATACATTCAACATACACGCAAATCCACTCAAACCCACCATCCATATATGTTATTGAAAGTTTGTTAATGGCCTATAAAAAGAAGTGAGTAAACTACTATTTGTATCCATAAAAATTGAAAACGCTGAAAAAAATTACCATTTATACCATAAAACATGAATTTCATATAACAAAATTATTCAAACACTAAAAAAGCATATAAAAATCCTAAATTACCCTTATCATTATCTGCATCATCTTTTTTTTTTCCACCAATACCACCACCATCACTAACCACATTCTCTCTCTCTCTCTCTCTCCTTCCATTTTCTGAGTTCGTCGTCGCCGCTAGAGTCCGTCAACTCTGCCAACTCTTTTCTCTCTCTCTCTTCTCTCTCTTTCCTTCTATATTTTGCTTCTCTCTCTTCTACTTTTTCAAATGGTTACGTGATGTAGGTTCAGTGGTCTCTAAGTTTGTAAACTAGGGAAGAGCGGGTGGAACCGCGGACTGGACAGGGGCTGGAGCTCTGTGTCAGCGAGAGATGGAGGACTAGCTGGAACGGGTTGGGACAGCGGTAGCGATCAGGCAGCAGCGGCGGCTCTAGGGTTGCGAAAGGCGGCAAAAACAGAAGGCGACGGTGGTCCTGGGCTCGCTGAGGTGAGGCAATGGGAAGAAGAAGAAAGAGTGAGGAAAAGGGTGGAGGGGGAAAGGACGCGACGGCAGTGAGTGGAGGTTGGGTGGGACTTGACGGCGCCAGTGACTGTTGAGTGCCACAGCAGTGGTTACGCAAAGGAGCAAAGAAGGGAACAAGGGTAAGAAAGGGCGATAGAGAGGAAGAAGAGGGGAAATCAGGTGAGGGGGCGATAGCTTGGTGGTCGCCGATAGTGGTGCGGTAGTCTGAGATAATTTTTCTTTTTCTATTGTTGTTGTTGTTGCTGCTTTATGTGAAGAAGATGCTAATGGAGTTATAGTGGTGGTGGTGGTGGTGGTAGTGACGAAGGAAATGAGGTGATGGTGCCTTTGAACTTAAAGTTTGGCTTAGGCGAGGACGAGACAGGGAAGGAGAGAGGAAGGGGTGGATGATGCGGATGATGATAAGGGTAATTTGGAATTTTTATGTGATTTTTTAGTGTTTGGATAATTTTGTTATATGAAACTCATGTTTTATGGATATAAATAGTAATTTATTTTTTTATTGGTAGATGTGTCAGCGTTTTCAACTTTCGTGGGTAGAAATGATAGTTTACTCATGATCTCCTTTTAAAATTTATTTATTTTTGTTTTTGACTAAATTAGGAATTTTGTTTGTTGTTGAGTCTGTCAAGTTAAAATTTTAAAAGATAATTTTATTTTGTCTCTTCATTATGCAACCAGGAACAGAACAATTCTTTACTTTTAGATAGCTGTAACTTCTAAGAAATAGACAATAAAAAAGATATTTTTATTTTGTCTCTTATCGAAAGATATCAGAAGAAAAGTAGAAAAGAGAGAATCACATAGCCAAGTATTATGATTCAACCACCATGTGTAATATGATCTACATCCAGTCTCTTTCACAACAGTAGAAGAATTTTCACTATCTTTCTCAAAAATTACAAACACCAATTTTCTTAAAACTCAACACAATCCTATCTGGAATAAAACCACCTTCTACCAAAGTTAAATTTGACTAGATTCATCCACGCACTAAGTGCTTACCTAATATAATAATAAGAAAATCTCTTCAAAATCATGTGTACAAAATAGAAAAACATATAAAAGAATTTAACATAATTTTCTGACTCTTTTTAGATAATTCTCTCTTTGTCTTTTCTCTTAATGGTTTTTACTGATTCCTCACTTAATACTTTTTTTTCATTGAAAAGAAACAAAAAAAAGATGAATACTTTTTTTTCATTGAAAAGAAACAAAAAAAAAGATGAATACTGAAAAACAAAAAGTTTAATGTAAACTCATGAAGAAGAAGAAGAAGGGATAATTTATAAGCTATGAAGACCCAAACTTATGTGTTCATTCCTTGCTTAAATTTTTGGCCATTTACTCCTTTAATAGAGAAGCAGTAAAGCTTCTAAAACTTGAGCTTTGTTTGAACATCTTTAACTTTTTCTTCTCCAAATAAGACAGCAGCAGTGCAGATAAGAGATGAAAGAGCAGTAGTAATTAAAGTTAACATGCAATCTTATCTAACTGCTTCTCTTCCTTCCTTAGCTTTTTCAAATGTTTTCAAGAATCTAATAAGTCATTCATCAATAATACTTTGATTTTAAGTTTTGTTCTTGACCCTTGATTTGTTGTTGAGTTTCATAATCTCCATTTTCTTCAAGTTTTTCGTTCGGTACATATAGAAGAAAAACATCTTTAACAAGCAACAATAAAAGACAAAGAAAGAAATGATTTTTTGATTCACCTTTAAATTTGATGTTGTTTTTGTGCTCTAACCTCTGACTTTCTTCTTTTTTCTGTTTTATTTCTTGATTTTGTTAATTACTTTTTTCTCTTGGATTTGAAATCTAAACAGAGCTTCCTTTTCTTGCTCAATTTTGGAACTAATTTACATGGGTATTAGAAAAGAGAGAATTAAAGAGAATGAGTTCGATCACTTTGCTTTAGTTCAGAGAAAAATGAGTTGCTTCTCTTTATCTTGGATAGTGATTTACAACTATTTCAGTTGCTTCTCTTCATGTTAGATAATAATTTGCAACTATTTTTTGGGTCATTGATAAATAGAATGAGTCGAATGCTTTTGATTATGGGCCTGAGTCATTATTGGACGTTGCTTGTTACTCTTTCGTTTGAATTTGGTCTGTACACTAGCCACTCAAGTTATTTACATAACTTTAGACTTTTGGTTTAATGTTATAATATTTGGTCATTATTAAATTATTATTATTGTTTTCTGGCATATATGTATTGTTTGATTCTTAATAATTTCAAAAGAAAAAATTTTAATATAAAACAAATAAAAAAAAAAAAAATTTATATAAAAATTTATACAAATCTAAATAAAATTTATATGAAGAGATGTTTTAAAATATTTGTTAAGTATAAAAACAAAATACATGAGATAAGTAAGGTAACTTAAAATGTAAGAAATTGATCAAAACTTATGAAACTACTTTCTGTTATAGCTTCTGTTAGAGAATTAGCTAGAGTGTTATCTTTAACTTTGTTATGTACATTTAGTTCTGCTGTATATAAGACTCAATCATAGCTAATCTGTAACACAATCATAATAATGTAAAGTATTTCATTTAAGATAATTTTTTTAGGTTTTGCAAATTCACGTGTTTTTTTATTTTTATTTTTTGTTCTCTTTAAATTAGTCTTCTCTTTCTCTTGATCTTTAGTACCTATTATAGTATTAGAATAGAAATGACAAAATTTTTTGAAACATGAAAATTCTCATAGAAATTGCTCTAAATAAAAATTTGAAGATGAAAATTTTTTTCTTTAAAGATGGATAGGAGATAAAATTCTCTTAAAGTAAGTACAGGAATCCGAGTAGAAATTTCTACCACATCCTCACTAATTTTTAAATTATTAATTTTATTTAAATATCTTTAATTTTTATTTTTAATATAATTTTTTTAGTCATTTCACATAATATAATATAATATAATATATTAAAAAACTTAATCCTAATTTAAAAATTGTCTTTCTTTCTTTTCATAACATTAACATTGTGTTATCTAGGGATATGCATGGCCTGGTCCGGTCTAACCCCGAACAATTTAGAGGCTATTTTGGTGTGATTTTATTGGGTCTAGGATCGGATAAGGATCTCAAAAATAGATCTGATCATTATTTCGGGTAGGGTCCGGCCATGGCTCGGGTGACCGAATTCGGCCCAGTGACTCAGTCATCATACACAATTAATATTTTGTATTATTAGTGATGGATGATGGCTTCTTATGTGAAATTTAAGTATTGTAAACCTTAATATTTTGTGTTATTAGTTATTATAAGACTATAAGTTAATGTTTTATATTTAAAATGCATAAGATTTTAGATTAATGCATAATATTATATTATCTATATTGATTTAAATATTTGGTGTTATTAGACAATATTAGTATTGATTATGGTTATGTTTAGAGAATAATTGGTTCTTGTTATATTTTTCTAAGTAAATTTTATCATGTCAAATAATGGTTTGAGTCTTGAAAATTTGGATATTTTCACATCCTAACTTATAAGAAGGTATCAAGGTAATGTAATGTTAATAGCCCGGTTTTCACCCGGTATAATCGTGGCAAAAAAATATATAAGTTTCATCGGGTTTAGAACCGGATTCGAGTCTAATAAATAGGTCCGGTATATATTTCGGGTCGATTTTGGATCACATTAAACCTGTTTCACCCGATTAATGCACACTCCTAATATTATCTTATATTTTTAGTTTTTTTTTTCTCTATGATGACTATAGTGTGTTATTTTATATTTTTAGACTGATGATCTTAAAAAATACTCTATTTTTATGTTATAATAATATTTTATGATCTTTTAAATTTTTTTAATTTTTATTAAAATTTTCATATAAATTATTAATATAAAGAGATAGTGAACAGAATTTCCGGAAAAAAATGAGATTCTACGAGAAATGAAGATGGGACACTATTCCTCACAGTGGAGATCGGAACAGGGACGAGGAGTAGGGAGGATTTCCCATCCGCCCTATATTAGAGCAAGGATCGATCCAGATACAAAATCAGAAATTGAATCACCTGAAATTATGCAACTCTTCACATACAACTACTACAATGACCACCACAATTTCATTCATCATTAGTCACCATTGGTTCCCAGAAATTTCTTTCAATTAGAGACAAACTTGATGAAATAAATTTTCTTAACTGGCAGCAACTTGCTCTCTTTACACTAGGATCAAATGATTTAGAAGATTATCTTAAAAAAAAAAATACAATTTCAACAATATATGATTTTGAATCAGATTACCATTCAAATACATTGTCCAAAACCTATAAGTACTGAAAACAAAAATGATAGAGTGCGGTGCAGCTATGCCTATCAAGTTTGGAACAAGATGCAAGACTATTTTGTAAAATTTTTGAAGTTGAAGATCAAACAATTGAAAATAGAATTAAAGAACATCAAGAAAGCAGGTTCATTTTGAGGATATTACTGATGGATTGAGTGAGGAATATGCAAACATCTTATTGATATATATACAAGAGTATTGTTTCTTTCTCATGAAATCATGCTTGAAAATTTTTTAAAAAATCTGATATTGGCATCATCCAATCAAATTTTACATAAACTAGCTTTCAATATAACAATAGAAGTACTGAAAAAGGTTGTGGCAGATCTTTTAGAGAAGGAAAATTAAATTAAAACTCCTCAAATCGACCATAATGTCAAGTTTGTGATAGATTTGGTCACGCAACATTTTAGTAATATCAGGGTCTATTTTAGCAAAAAAATAATTAAAGATAAAAACCACATCAAATTTAGATTATTTTTTGTGTTTAAAACAATTCTTTCAAATGATATATAAAATAAATACTAAAATTAGTTTTCAATAAATTTTAGATTGAATGTTTTTTTTCTAACAATTTTTTTTTAAATTTTTTATAACTACTCTAATTTGACATATTAGATTTTCTGTCATTTTTAATAAAATTTTTAATATCTATATTAAACAAATAAATTTTTAATAAATTTTATCATAAAATAATTAAATTTTTAAAATATTATTATAAAATAAAATTATTTTTGTTCAAAATAACAGAAAAACCAATTCATCTAACGAAAATAATTTTTAAAAATTTTAAGAATAATAAAAATGTATTAAAGATAAAAAAATATTGAATTTAAAATCCTTTAAATGGAAACTTGTCACTATTCCTGATTGACAAAATTGAAACTTGTCGGTTGTCACTAATAATTAGATCCACATGATGACATAAAACATTGGTTAGAACTAAACTCAAAGCGAGAGGGGTGAGAATTCATAGTAGTTATCAGAAATAAGGGGGAAAAGAGAAAGACTATTTTAATAAAAACATTAAAAATATATATATATATATATTTTAAATATTTATATATGTTATATTATTGTTGGATATTTTTATTAAATTAATTTATTATAGCAATAATAATAAATTCAGTTGTTTATATTATAATTATTAAATTCGATTTAATTCGATCGAATTATATTATTTAAATTAAATATTTTTAAATATTTTGATAAAAAGATAATTATATCCTTGATTTTTATTTTTCGGACATTTAAATTCCTAAAGATTTAAAAATACAATTAAATTTTTAAAAAATTTGAACTTATTATTATTGTTATAAAAAAATTAATTTTATTCTAATTTGTTAAGAAATTCAAAAATAATTGGTTCATTAATACGTTCAATAATAATGCAATACGTAAATGTGTTTACAAAAATATGTTCTACACATTTTTATGGGAGGATCCCAAATCAATGAAGAATATGACGCGTGTTATGGATTTAGAGACTCATATCATAAATTAAATATACAATGCAAAGGCTGAAAATTTCTTAAAGTTTTTCTTTTGGTAATAATAAAAGAACTTTCTAACAAATAAAATTAAGTACACATGAAGATTCTAATTTAGTTTATTAAAAAATACATATTGTATATGATTTTTTTATTATAGAAAAATGATTTTTTTATTTTTCATTAAAAAATACTATACATCATTTTTATAGTGTCGTATCCCATATAGTAACAATTTTTCTAGTTACAAACACGATTTAAAGGTGAGTTAGTACACCATTATATTGTTTTCATTCAATGAACATATATGTGTGGTGTATTTTGATCTTTCATATGCACCACTCATTTGGATATATATTTTATGTTGACTACTACCTTAATAAGACAGAAGTTAGTCATCATTAGGGTCCGTTTGGAAAGTTGGAAAAAGTAATTTTTTTAACTTTTGACTTATAAAAAGTAATAATATTAATATTTAGTGTAATTTTTAAAATTAAATTGTAGTTTTTTAAAGAATTATTTAGGAATTTATAGAAAAGTTAAAAAAAATAATTTCTATCATAACACTACTACTTTTTATTATTTAAGTTACTCTTCTAAAAAGAACTTAATTAAATTATTCTCAGACTGAGCCTTAATTGTCAAATTATAATAATTGGTTAATGATTGAAAAAATTAATAGTTAAATAGCATTTCACTAAATTATTTGAAAAAAATATAAAATTGATCTTTAATAATACTTTTAGTATTAGGTGAATTATTCTCTTAAAAAAGAAAAATTAATAAATTATCTAGTATTTTCTTTTCTAAACAATGTTAGAAATATTAGAATTTTAATATACTTTTCAAACAATGACAAATTAATATTTAAACTTTGTTTCAATAATCAAATATTGATACTTGACTTCTTTAGAGGAAGAAGCTAATTAACAAACTAAGGCAAAAACTAAGGTAAATGGTTAGTGACCGTTAAAGTACATACATAAGTCTCTAATATATTGACACTAAACTAATTAAACTCAAAGGGGACTATTAATGGTATTTATTAACATAGTGAGATAAAAAATATTGTTACAAGGGTTAAGGGTATATGTAGAATTATAGTAAATTGAGCTCTCCTTAGAAATAATAGAACTAAGCAAGCACGCACAGAGAGACAAATACACAGCATTTAGGGCAAAACCACAAAAGTAAAGCACTATCCAAAAAAAATATACTATACATTAATAAATTTATTTAAAAAATTAATTTATTTAAGATAGGATAGTTCTGATACGTTAATATAAGTAGAAAATACAGTTACAAAAAATATTACTTGTGACAAAAAGTTAAATTTTAGCTGCTGTAATAATATTCCGTGATAAATAAAAGATACGTTCATTTATTTTTATCACGATTTAATATCTACTTAATATACTAAAACTGGTTTTCCCCCAGCTAATAAGGGTGACGTGTCACTCTCTCGTGAGTCTGTTTTCCCTCTAAAATGAATAAAATTTTTCATCTATTCTAAATTATTTATTATAATTATATTATTATATTATATTTAATATTTAATGAATAATATATAATTATACTAATTTAAGAACATATCTTCATTATAATTATATCAAATCAATATTTAATGCACTATTAAACTACTTATCAATTATAATGCGTAATTACTGTACATAATAAAAAATTGCCTTAATAATAAGTAATTTACATATTTATTTTTGTTTTACTAAAGTCTATAAATAGTGTTTTTCTGTGGTACATGAATCTAAATTTGAGAGTCAGCTCATAATTTTATATTTAGTATTTTTTTACTACTTCATAGAATAAGAATGTATTCTTCGTTTTTTATTGAAGTTGATTCTTTTAAGGTACAATTTATAATTTTTTATAATATTTTTCATATACTCATTCTATTATATTATTCTTTTAATAATTTATTAATTGTTGTTATTCTAAGTTGTTCTTATCGTCTAATGTTCCAATTCAATTGTCTTTTACCACAATCGTTTACAATGCATCACATCTATAAAATACCTCATCGAGTTGTCTTCACTGATTCTGGGTTTTCCCCCGACTAATGAAAGTGATGTATCACTTTCTCGTGAACCTATTTTCCCTCCAAAATGAATGCATTTAATGAATAATGCATACTTATACTAATTTAAAAATATCTTTATTTTAATTATATAAAATCAATATTTAATTTATTATTAAACTACTTATCAATTATTAATTAAAAATATTTTTTTTTATTTTAAT
>NC_029775.3:119805997-119810558 GCF_000817695.3 Arachis duranensis
TTACAATTAATTATATTAATAATAACAATAATAATAATAATATAATATGATAATTATATGATAATGACACCGGTTATTAATAACTAATTTATATTTCTCTAAATAAATTTATTTTATAAAAATATCTTTATTATAATTATATTACAATATTACAATTAATATTTAATGAATAATGCACAATTCTACTAATTTAAGAAAATATCTTTATTATCTATCTATTCTATTTATTCTATTATATAAAAATCGAATTTATTCTATTCTATCTATTCATTTAATTCGTCAAAGCAAATCAATTATAATTAATTAATTATATCAATTAATTAATTTGATTAGCCATTCAAATCTCACAATTTATTATAATTTATATAAATTAATTAATTATAATCAATATTCAATGCGTTATTAAACTACATATCAATTATCAATATTTTTAATCATTCTAATTATATCAATTGATATAGTTCTAATCTGCATTTAAGTATAATAATTTTATTAGAAGATAATTGATGCACATATTAATAGTGACCTATTTAATTTGATATCAATTAATGAATAATAATAATAATAATAATAAAAGGTCTACATGGTACATGCATTATATTTTAAAAAAGGTAAAATATATTTAAAAAAAAATAGGATATCAATAATTAATTGTGATTAATATCAACATCAATAATTAATTCTTATAATTATTTTTGTACGACTAAAAGTTTCGTATAGTGTTTTTTTTATGTAGAATAAAAAAATTTTGTGATTCATAACATTTTCATAAAGTTTTATCGTATGAACACAAGATTAATTAGATAACAAATTGAATTTTAATTAATATATTTTATTTTCTGTTCATTAACACATTAAATTTTAATTATTGTGTTTTATTTTGTACTCATATTTTTATTCATTAGTTATTTTATTTTTTATATTTACAGTAAATATTGAATGTAAAAAATTCTTAAAATAATATTGAATGTTATATATTTTATTTATTTAGAGTCATAATTAAATTTGATATAATTATAGTAAGTATCTAGAATTAATAATAACATGATACTACAATTTTAAGTTGTATAATATAATAAAAAAAAATGTATCAATTTATGTATGCCTCCTATTAGAACCGTCAAAATTGGCTAAACTCATCGGACCAATCCGTTTACCCATTTAAATGGACGGACTTTACCTCTAAAATTAAACCCGTTTAAATTTCGGGCTAGCCTGTGTGCTAAATGGGTGGTAAGCTTGTTTAAATTTCGAGTTAAACGGGTTGAGCCCGATTAACCCGAAAAAAATGACGGGTTAAACGGGTGGCACGTTTAATTTTTTTACATTTTTTTTCAAAAAAAGCAGCATTTTTAGTTTATATTTCTCTCGATCCGACCCGAAAATCCGACTCATCAACTAAAAAATTATTATTTTTAAAGGTTTTTGACCTAAAAGTGGTATTTTTTGTCAAAATATTTTTCAAAAAATAAAATTAAATGATAAACGGGCTGGCCCGTTTAACCATTGGACTGACCATAAACGGTCCGGACTAGAAATTAAAATTCTGCCCTGCGAATAAAGTGGGCTTAAACGGGCCAGCCCATTTAACCCACTGGCTTAATGGGTTGGGCCTAAATGGACCGGACTAGCCCGTTTGACAGCCCTACTTCCTATATAGCAATGATATTATATATATTTATATATCTCCTCTTTTAGCTCTTTTCTAAAAATATTGACATATAATTAATGTAGATAACATATATATTGAGTAAGTATTTCCATTGAATTAATTATAAAGGTTAATAAAATATAATGAAATAAATTTCACCTAACTGTAGTAAGTATCTCCATTGAAGATATTTGCTAATTATTACCATGTATAATTAGTGTATATATATAGAGAGAGAAGGAGTAATAGTGAATTGTTACAATTATTTAATTTATCATTTAAAAAATTCGTATCTCGGACATAAATTTTCTTCTGTTTATTATTTTTCATACCTAAGGGCTACTAATTACGATTCTATCAACAGTGTTACCTATGGTACGGTAGATTATGTAATGAAAAAGTTTGAAAAATAAAGGCAAGAATTATAAGGTTATGGAAAGTCCCATACAAATTTGACAAGAACAAGACGACTTATGTAGAAATGGTTCTCATGGATGATAAGATAAGTTGATTATTTTCCATGATTCTTTCAAGTGATGCTAGGTCCATCTTATAAATATTTTTTGTTTATATTTTAAATTTATTTGACAAGTAAACCCTCGCACGAATCAAAGAAAGTACGATTTTATAAATTTATAAGTGTTAATAGTCTTTATATTTAATTTGTTTAATAGTGTGATAATATAGCTAATATATTTGTTGGTGGATTTAACTATTATTACTATATTATTTATGATCACATTCAGTATACATGTGTGATTTATTGAAAAAAGTACATTATTAAAACCGATTAATAACTATTTTAGAATTAATCCAATTAACACCGAATTAAAAAAAAAAACAATGCATAATATGTTACTTTTTTATTAATCAAATTATTATAATTTAAATTAATTTCAAAAAAATAATTTAAAATTATAATTTCAATTTTCTCACGTGCATGGCACGAGTGATTATACTTGTTAATAGTTAAAATTTGGTGGCTAAATCCTATTTTTATAGTAATGACATGGTCCAAATATATCAACCCCCAATAACAAGGCAGAATATAAACCTCTTTAAACATTATCAACTACTAATTAAGTTACATACATCTATCTAAGAGTCATCAGAGCCTCTATTTTCATTTTTAAAAAAATTGTTTGGTAGATATATATTAATAAACTGTATGAAATTTTAAGAGATAAGAACTAATTAAATTTAAATCAAAAATTAAAGATAATTACATCTAACATTTAAAAAATTAAAAATTAAAAAATATAAAAATGAATAAATTTTAAATAATTAAATAAAAATTAATTACTAAATAAAAAACAACATAAAAATTCACTTGAAACTTGTCATTAGCAAGCAGAAACATGGGAAACCAATGTAGAATATGACGCGGGATATGGATTTATTGACTCGATCATAAACATCCAATGCAAAGGCTGAAATTAAAATTTCTTAAAGTTTTTCTTTTGGTAATAATAAAAGATTTTTTATGTGAAAAATAAAATTGAATAAACATGAAAATTATAATTTAATTTATTAAAAAATACATATTGTATATGACTTTTTTGTTATAAAAAAACAATATTTACTTTTTATTAAAAAAATACTATACATTATATAACATAAAAATAATTTCAAATATTTTAAACAAGTGATTGTTCTGGTGATTTTAACTGTTTATTTTAATTATAAAATATATATATTATATATTAATTATTAAAATAACTGAAATATTATTATTTCAACAACATTCAAAATTTTTCTATAGTACATTCCATACAATAACAATTGTTTCTAGTAACAAGTCACCAAAAAAAAATTGTTTCTAGTAACAAACACGATATAAATTAAGAAACACGATATAAATCAAGATTGAATTAGTACATCGTTGTTTTTATTCAATGAACATATATAAGTGGTGTATTTTGATTCTTTCATATGCACCACTCATTTGGATTTGCAAGTATTTTGATTCTTTCATATGCGCCACTCATTTATTTGGATTTGCAATTCTATGATGATTACCTTTATTAACAGGAACCAAGAAGAATTTTGTGTATCTGTCCTAGCAGGCTAGCACGCATGTCACCCGTTTATCGGTTTATATCACTTATCATTTGTCCTTATCTTTAGAGACAAAAACAATACTTTACTCTAATATTAAATTGAGATGTGTTTTTTATATCATTTATTTAGAACTCATTTGATGAGAATATTCAGTTACTCGTCAAGGAATCTGCCATATCAAAGTTAGGTGTGTAATGCTAACGAGCCATAACTTAAATGGTATAATTTTCTCATATTTACTTAAGAGATCGCGAATTCGAGTATCTTTATCTTTGATAAAAAAATGAGTAAAGTATCGTTTTTGTCCCTAACGTTTGGAGTAAGTCCCAAAGTTGTCTCTAACGTTTCAATCGTTTTATTTAAATCCCTAACGTTTTAAAATCGTCTCAATTTTGTCCTGCCCTCAATTCTGTTAATGGATTCCTAACGACAGGACAATATTAAGTCAATTTTAAAACGTTAGGAATTTAAATAAGACGATTGAAATGTTAGGAACAGTTTTGGAACTTACCCTAATTTTTAGGGACAAAAAGGATATTTACTCTTTAACGTTATATTGTTATTCATAGTTTTTCTCTCTTTCATTTAAACTAAAAAAAAAAAGTCAAAATCTCTCCTATATTCAAATCATAATAATTTAATAACTGATTTTAATATATATATAATATCATCATAATAATAATAATAATTAAAGAACATTCTCTTAATCCCGTATTCTAATCTGTCCTTTTCCCTTCATACCCTTCCTCTCAAGCCTACAACATCTTCGCCATTGCAGCACTCGAATTACAACGCGAGGAGCCATCGGCGTTAAAAGGGAAATAAGATCAAATTTAAGGTTTGTTTGGG
>NC_029775.3:119810940-119831952 GCF_000817695.3 Arachis duranensis
ATAAAATAAAAATAAATATATAATATTAAATAATTTTTTTAAATGATAATAATGGTCTTTTAACAAAATATATTTGTTGAGTAAAGATTGATTTTGAAAAATATATATAATAACAAATATTTATTGGATTAAAAGCCTAATTTAGTTTAACGAGTGTGTTAGTAGTATAAATTTAGTGTTTCACTTCTCAATCCAAATTCATGTTCCTTTAGAACACTTCTAATGCATTAACTTAAAGTTCCAACCCAATATACTTAATAAGCACTGTTTAAAAAATACAATTTAAGAGAGAGGATTTCTAAATATTCATGTTTGGAATAAAAGAAGGAAAGGTAAAGAGACATTTGGCATTATTACGGAATAGTTGAAGCTTGAGAAAAACAATAAAAATACAAGGACAATACCACTACTCCAAAGACATTAGTAAAGTAAAATTCAGAGGATGAAAAGGCAAATGCAACATGCAAAAACAAATGTAGAAATCTTAAAGACAGCAAAGAGATAATGGAGCAAATACAAGAGTGTAGAGGATGTGGAATAGTTCCTCGGACAACAGAGATAGTGGAGCACAATGAAAAAAGTATTGCATGTCGATAGAGACAACTTCAACGGGCAGAATAAAAAAAATTGAAGAGACAATGATAAAATTTCAAGAGCAAGCATCATCTTATAAAGTGGTCTACATAACATCCTTTGTAGACAAGAAAAATAGACTGATACAAGAGCATCATTTCAAAATACTTGAGTTGAAATCATTCTTTTTCAATCTGGGCTTTATTTTAGATTTTTTTTTGTTATGATATCTAATACTATCTTTCTGAAATGGAGAAAAAGACTTATGATGGTGAGTAAAAAAATGTAAAAAAAGCTATGAGGAAAGAGGCAAGAGAAATGCATGAAAAAGTCAAAGAAATTGTTTGTATAATTTAGTTTTGTTGAACTAGAATTAGTTTTCCTTACTAAGTTGGGATAGCACTTGATAGTAACTAGACTTAGGTATAAACTAAGAGTTTGATACTAGATAAATTAAGGTGTAATTCATTGGTATTAGTGTGTGTAATCAGTTTGATTATAGTGAAAATTCCACCATAGTTGTGGTGGAGATTGGTGTAGGTTTCGTGGTACTAGAAAATCGAACCAGGATACATGCTGGCCTCATTCTCTTCTTTCCTTCTCTGTTTTTTTTAGAGACAAAAAATAAAAATTTCCTACATAATCACCTTCTACGAAAAACAGATAAAAAGAACTTCATTTTAGAATAGAACTTGATTCAATCCCCCTCTCAAGTTCTAATAATTCCATCAATTGGTATCAGGAGCAAAGTCTCAAAGAGTAAAGCTTCACAACTTGGAGCAAAAATTTATGGCCAACAACATGGGTACTAACATCATGGTATACATTATCATCAAAGGACAGTCTAACAATAGACTTCCCTACTTCAATGACAGCAACTACTCATACTGAAAAGAGAGAATAAGAATTTTCGTGCAGTCAATTGACTACAACATCTGAAAGATTATTGTCAATGGACCTGACATTCCAACAAAGCAAAATACTGAGGGGGATGTGGTTCCAAAAGAAGATAATGAATGGACAGAGAAAGAAAAGATGAAGGTTGAATTCAATGCCAAGACAATCAACCTAATACAATGTACTATCAGTTTTGAAGAATACAAAAAAATTTCAAGATGCAACACTGTCAAAAAAATCTGGAACAAGTTGAGACTCACCCATGAAGGAACCAAACAAGTAAGAGAGATCAGAATTGATATGTTGATTAAAGAGTACAAGATGTTCACATGAAATAGAATGAAAGTATTAATGAGATGTTCATAACGTTCTCAATAATCATCAACAACTTGGATACCATGGGGAAGAGCTATTCCGAAGAAACATTAGTAAGGAAGATATTAAGGAGCCTTACTAAAAAGTGGAAATGAAAAATATAGTCATCTTTGAAAGAAATAATTTGATAAAAATCACTTATGATAAACTAAGAGGCAAGATGCTAGTCTATGAAACTACTCACATGTCTCCAGACAGAGATGATAAAAAAATATCATTAAAATCAAGAATGATAGTCAAAGAAGAGGAATCTGATGTCAGCATTTCATATGAGGAAATAGTGCTTTTTGCAAAAAAAAATGAGGCGATTAATGAGATTCAAAAGTAAAAGTAAAGGAAAAACTTCATCCAAGAATTTAAAAAAGGATCAATCAAAGTTTACTTCTCACCACTGCAAGGAGCCAAGCCACTTAAAATTTGATTGCCCTCGATTGAAGAAAGGAGAAAAAAAAGATAAAAAGGTGCAGAAAAAAACAACTTGGGAAGACTTAGAAAATGATAATGATTCTGAAGATGAAAGAGAGTCTAATCGTGAGTTTCAAATGTGCTTGATGGATGATTACACGAACATGGATGAGATAGATCTCTCTGACTTATCCATTAATGAGTTGCATTCTATTATCAAAGACTTTACTGTAAATTCTAAATAACTCTTTGATAAATATATAAAATGCAAGAAAGATAATGAAGCATTGAGAGCTGAAAATAAACTTTTATCAGACAAGGTAAAGGCAATCGAAGCTTCTGATGTAAATTTTGTGAAAGAAAAAAATGATGCTTTGAGAACTGAATTAAACAAATTCAAATTTAAGCATTTGGTTTCAGTCTTTACTAATTTAATTGCTGAAAATGAAAGGCTGAATGAGAAAATTAAGAATCTTAATGAAGACTTAGCAAAATTTGTTCAAAGTTCTCAAAATCTTGAAAAATTACTTGCTTGTAAAAGATTTAGTTTTGAAAAATCTGGACTTGGATTCATAGAAAAAAAGAAATATGTTTTCAAACAAACATTCATAAAATCTAAAACTTTCTCTTCTAAAAATGTTAAGCAAAAAATTTTCAGCAAGCCACAAAATTCAAAAAATAAGAACTATTACTATAAGTGCAATAGAAATGGTCATGTTCCTTAACGATGTTTCATTTTTTCAAGATTTTTTGGTGATAGCAAAAATTATAAAATTATTCATGATTTTAATGTTCTTGGACAACAACAAAAATTTCACATAAGAGGATTCAAATGGATTTGGATACTTAAGGTAAGTTGAAGAACATGCAGGTTTGCCTTATATCCAAGAAGAAATCGAACATGTTGTATCTTGATAGTAGATGTTCAAGGCATATGACCAGGAAGGCTACCTTCTTCATCAAACTCAACAAGTATGATGGATGGTTTGTCACTTTCATAGATGATGGTAAAAGTAAAATAATTACCACTGGTAAGGTTTGCAAAGATTTCTCTACTTGTATAGATAGTATTTTTCTAGTAGATGGGTTAAAGCATAATCTATTGAGCACAAGTCAATTGTGTGACATTGAATATGTAGTAACCTTTAAAAAATTAGATTGTTGAGTCATAAATGAAAAAAAAATAGGGATTGTTTTGTTTATTGCAAAAAGATGTGACAATATATATGATCTCACTCTAGATGATCTTAAGATTCAACATGTAACTTTTTTTTCAATAGAATCTGAAAATGGATGTCGCATAGGAGATTAGGACATGCTAGCATGTTCCAAATCTTTAAACTTGTTAAAAGAGGGTTAGTAAGAGGTCTTCCTAACTTCAAGTTTGATAAAGACATCACGTATGATACTTGTCAAATAGGTAAACAAACCAAAAGTTCTTTCAAATCCAAAGAAGATGCTTTTACTAAGAAACCATTGGAATTGTTGTAGCTTGACCTGTTTATACCAACTAAGACTCAAAGTCTTGAAGAAAAAAACTATGGAATGGTTATTATGGATGACTATACTAGGTTTGATTGGGTATTTTTCCTAGCTCATAAGCATGAAGGATTTTTTATTTTTGAAAAATTTAACAAGAAGATTCAAAATAAAAAGGATCTAAAAATTGTCTTAATTCGAAGTGATCATGGTAAAGAATTTGAAAACTAATATTTTGAATCTTTTTGTGATGAACATGGCATATCACATAACTTCTCTTGTCTTAGAACACCACAGCAAAATGGTGTTGTGAAAAGGAGAAATAGAAGTTTATAAGAAATGATTATAGTTAAATATTGTATGAATATGAAGTTCCTAAATTTTTATGGGTTGAAGCTATAAATACAACTTGTTATGTTTTAAATTGAACACTCACAAAAAAGTTTTTGAAGAAAATACCCTATAAAAATTTGAAAAGACATCCTCCTAATCTAAATTATTTTTCTGTGTTTGGATGAAAGTGTTTTATATTAAACATTAAAGAAAATTTGGATAAATTTGATCCAAAAATACATGAAGATATTTTTCTTAGTTACTGCACAAATAACAAGGCTTATAGGGTCTATAACAAGAATTCTAGGATTGTTGAGGAGACTATGTATATCACATTCTGTGAATCTAACAATATTCCTAGTGTTTATATTGATGAGAGTCCAGAAATTGAAGTTGAAGTGACCAAATTCACTGAGACAGATCAACAAAAATCAAGTTCTCAAGAAACTATACCTGCAAGCTACAAGAATCTCAATTCTGTAGGAGACAATTTGGAATTATCTCCTGTTGCAACAGAAAATCTTGATGCAAAAGCAAATGTGGATCAAGATGAACCTGAATCTTCAACCCAAATCAAAAAACCTAGAGAATGAAAATTTCTGAAAAGTTATTAAGAGAAATTCATAATTGGTGATCCCTCAAAAGAAATGACAACTAGATCATCTTTAAAAAGAGTCGAATCAAATAATTCAACTCTTATCTCAAAGATTGAACCTCTAACTATCCAAGAAGCACTTGCTGGTCCATCTTAGGTGTTAGCTATAAAGGAGAAATTACAGCAGTTTGAAAAGAATCAAGTTTAGACCATTGTACCTCATTCAAATGGAAAGAAAGTCACAAGTACAAAAATGAATTTTCAGAAATAAATTGGGTGAAAATAGAATTATTGTCCGAAACAAAGCAAGATTAGTTGCTCAAGGTTATAATCAAGATGAGGGTATTAATTTTGTTGAATCATTCGCACATGTAGATCGAATGGAGGCCATTAGATATCTCTTAGCCTATGCGGCTCATTGTGAATTCAAGCTATTCCAAACGGATGTAAACTGTGAATTTCTTAATTGAAAAAAAAAACTTTTCAAATTATGTTTACAAACTTGCTAAAGCCTTCTATGATTTAAGGCAATCTCTTAAAGTTTGGTATGAGAGGTTTAGTTCATTTTTGTTAAAAAATGATTTTCAAAGAGGAACCACTAACACCACTCTATTTATTAGAAATTACCATGGTTATTTCATTCTTGTGCAAGTTTATGTTGATAATATAATCATTTTTTGTTCTGTCAATGAGGATTTGTGTTCAAATTTTGCTAGGATTATGACTAGTGAATTTGACATAAACATGATGGGAGAGTTTACTTTCTTTCTAGACTTGCAAATTAAACTAACTGTAGAGAGTATTTTTGTTCATAAAAAAAATATGTCAAAAAACTTGTCAAAAGATTTGGGCTGGACTGTGCCAAGCCAATGGGAATCTCATGCATCTCAACAGCATCAAGCTAGACAAAGATGAACATGCTAGAGATGTGAATGAGACAAGATATAGAAAAATGATTGATTCTTTAGTGTATCTTACTTCATCAAGGCCTAATATCATTCAAAGTATTTGTGTGTGTTCAAGATTTCAATCTAAGCCCAAAGAATCACATCTCTCAGCTATGAAGAGGATTATCCGATATGTGTTTGGTACCACTAATTATGATTTATGGTATCCCAAAACTGATTTCTTTTAATTAGTGGATTATTGTGATGCAGATTTTGTTGAGGATAGAGTTCATAGAAGAAGAACTAGTGACATTTGTTTCTTTCTTGGCAAATTACTCAATATATGATCAAGCAAAAAGTAAGCAACGGTTGCCTTGTCCACTGTCGAAGCTGAGTATATTGCAGCCTCTTCATGTTGCTCTCAATTATTATGGTTAAAAATTCAGTTGGCTGATTACAAATTGAATACATCTAATATTCTTTTATTTTGTGACAATATGAGTGCTATAAATATTTCAAAAAAAATCCTGTTGTGCACTAAAGAACAAAGCACATTGAAGTTAAATTTCATTCTATAAGAGAACATATACAAAATAAAAATTTATACATTTAATTTGTTAAATCAGAATATCAACTAGTTGATATTTTTACTAAACCATTGATTGAAGAGAGATTTTGTAAGTTGCATACTGCATTGGGCATTATTGATTTATCTAATGTTTCTTGATCTTGATAATGTTCTAGTTCAGTGTTTTATCTCATAAGTCGAGATGAGATTATTTTAGACAAATGATGAGTGGGTTTCATTAATTAAATTGTCACTACCTGAAATCGTTGGAGGCATATCAGATTTGGTGGCCCTAGTATGTTTGCTTGTCTACTCTCAACTGGACCACTTGTGTTTGAATGTGTTGGGCCTACTTTAAACTTGGACTTTAAGATAATTATTTTTAGTTTTAATTTTTTTCATTTTCTGAAAACCTGGTTCATTTGGTTACAGCTGTGAAATTCAATTATTTTCAGAAAAATTTCAACACTTTCAAGATGAGACATTTGCACAACTATAGGTTTATATTAATGCTCCACTTCATGCACCGTTTCACACACACCTCTCTTCACTCCTTCACCTCACTCTTCATATTCTGCAACTGACCAGTGATTTATAAGAATGACCTGTAAGAAAAGAGTTGTCCGCAGAGACTATCATAGTGGTGTTCATACTTCCCGTTATGATCACTCTACTCCCATCTCCTTAAACTCTCAGTCATCTCCTTCTCCAACCAACTCTCCTCCATCTCCTCCTCCAACCACTTTTCTTGAAGAAATGGCTCGCACCAAAATCATTGTTCGCTATACTGGAGTGGCTCCGAGGCCAACTCCATCTCAGCCAAGTTCCTCTCAGCTGAGTTCTTCTTGTTAGAAGAGACCTATCAGCAAAGAAGAAATAGAGCTCCCTCCATCTCCTACTCGCTTTAGTCATGGTACGGTCATTGATTTTCAACTTCGCGCTATTTCTAAACCTAAACTTTCAAATTCCATTACCTATAAATCCTTTGATGCTAATTTTACAAAAGTTCCACATGATTTTCGTCACTATAACTCCTTCATGAACTACATATTTTTCTATAAAAATATCATTTAGCGCCCTATATGCCCTCTAGGCTTGTCAATCTTGAAAGTCTTCGTAGAAAATGTCCAAACTTTATGCCTCTGTTTGCATTTCAAGGGGATCCCCCATCTTTTCCATTTTCGTGAAAAAATCTATCCTGATCTTGTGAGACAGCTCTACAGCAACATGTCCTACAAAGAAGAGAGAATTGCTTCTTTCGTTAAGAGTCGCACCATTATTTTTGACAAATATAATCTCAATAAAGCCCTAGATTACTAGGAAAAGAGGATCAATGTGTTCACCTCTGGTAAGTGGGATGAGTTTTTGAATGTGTCTTGTTTTGAAGTCCTAGGGACTGTCTGTGTTAACATTCCTCTCCTTGAAGGTACCACTCCCACTCACAAGTCACTTGGTCCAGTCCGTGCCTAGTTGCATAGGATTAGGAATTACATTATTCTGCCTCAAAGTGGCTCTTTTCAATGAGTCTCATTATGTGATACACTGGTTATGTTTTCTCTCCTTTTCACAATGTTCATTTCATTTGCTTATTTATTGTTGAGGCACATGCATGCATGTGTTAGTTCGAAAAATGCTTTGCCCTATGCCATACTGCTCAATTTTTTTTAAAGTATTATAATAATTTTGGGACTGAAATTTCTAGAGAGTTTAATTCTTACATAAAAGGGGGTGGTGCAGTAAAAAAAACAGTGACTAAGCATAGAAGCATTGATGAGGAAACTAAAGCTCCATTTCAAGGTCATGATCTATTGATTCCTAAGTCAAACTCCACCAAAATCAGACTCATGTGACTGATATCATGAAGGATGTACTGTAAGAATTCGTAAATCTGACGGATCTTCTCATCAACTTTAGGGCTGAAGCCTGAAGGTATGGAAAAAACTGCGCTTAAGAAGACGAAAGGCCACATTCTCTTTCTCAGGAACTATGTAGAGAAAATTGAAGCTGGGTGTAGCAGTACAGACAATGATGATGAGGATGAAGGCTACGATGACTCCAACTCTGATGCCTAGATTGTCTCATCTCTACTCTGGCAAACTATCTCTATCTTCATTTACAGAGTATTTTTTAGATTCTTTTATTTTATTTTGGATGATTGTAGCCACTTAAATATTTTGCAGTAATTGCTACTTAAGACTGCCTATGTTAGGCCACTAACAATTTTTTGCAGGTTCTTTCATTTTCTTCCTTGATGACAAAATGGAAAGAAAAGAAAAGTTAGAATTGACTTAGAATGTTGATGATGCTTAATAATATCTACTGCCTTATATGTTAATGCTTAACTTTATTTGCTTTATGTTACTGTTGCTGTGTTATATTTCTTTGGTATTAATTTTTTGGTTGCTTTAAATTATCTCTATTTTAAGAGTAAGCCTTGATTAAAGAGGAGAAATTTTGACATTAAAGGGAGCACTACACATTTTGGATGATTATCAAAGGAAAGTATTCTCAACTTATTTCAATTAAATTTTCAATTTATATATGTATCCTTTTTAATCATTTAGTAATCAAGAAAAAGATTGTTGAGTAAATAATAATATATCTATGATGACAAGCATTCATTGCATTAAAAACCCAAATTTGATGTAACGAGTGTATTAATAGTGCAGGTCCAGTGTTTCACTTCTTAATCCAAATTCATGTTGTTTCAGCATACTTCCAATGTACTAACTTAAGGTTCCAGCCCAATATACTTAATAATTACCGTTCAGAAATACAAGCTAAGAGAGAGGGTCCTAAACATTCCTACATGGAATAAAAAAAGAAATGGTAACAAAATATTTGGCACTATTATGGGACAGCTGGGACTCTAGAAAAGCAATAAAGAAGGACAATACCACTATTCCAAAGACATCAGTAAAACAAAATTCAGAGGATGGAAGAGCAAATGCAATACGCAAATAAAAACAAATGAAGAAACCTTAAGGACAGCAAAGAGATAGTGGAGCAAATACAAGAGTGCAGAGAAGGTAAAGTAGCTCCTCGAACAGCAGAGATAGCGGAGTAAAATGAAAAAAGTATTACATGTCAATAGAGATAGCTTCAACGAACAGAATCAAGAAGAAAATTGAAGAGGCAGTAATGAAATTTCAAGAGCAAGCATCATCCTATAAAGTAGTCTACAAACATCCTATAGAATCTTTATCCGCACTAATAACTCTTCCAATCAGTAAGTTCCACTTACCATATTTCTAGATCTATTGTTGTTTTTGTCTATGCTAATACACAGAAAGGAATCATAACAAATCGAGAATCAAAAGCGAACCCCCCAAAATTAGAAAACCTAAAATTAGAACCCAAAACCCGCAAAAATTCACAAGACAATTGAAAATTGATATATACCTTGTCTATCTCAATTAGCCATTACAATTCATCATCACTATCAAAATTACACACACCTTCAAACTGAAAAGTGAGAGCCAATTAGAGAATGAACAAGAAAGAGAGGATACAGAATAGAGAATATTTACCTGGTGACAAAAGATACCGCGATGGTGAAGAAGAGATGAGTGGTGACGCAACGGCTTGGAGACGGTGCAGCAGCTCAGCGGCAAGCTCCAGTCGACGGTAGCACGGCGACAGAACTCAACGGTGGCGAGACATCCCTCCTTCCTCCCTTTGAGGTCCTCGGCGGTGGCACAGCAGCCCAACGGTGGCAGAATTGCGACGGCGCGCAACAAGCCCTAGCAACGGTGTTAAAGATTTAGTGGCGATGGAGCACCCCCTTCTTCTCTCCTCCATCGTGTTTCCTCTCTTTCTCGAGCTCTCTCTCTTTCACTGGCGCTCGACGACGATGGCGACGATGGCTGAGCCCTAGCTGGCGTCATCCTCTCTTTCTTTCCTTCCCCTCTCCTCTCCTCTTCTTCTTCTTCTTCTTTCCATTCTCTCCTTTTCTGATTTCTTATCTCTTTTGTGTGTGTATGTTGAGTGAGGATGAGAGTGTATGTTGCGTGAGTGAGGGTGAGGGCAAAAAATTTTTTACTATGTGTTTATTTGGTGTTCTTATATTAGAAAATATTTCTAAAGCGCATCTAAAATATAACAAATAGGTTATTTTTTAAAAATGCTCTCTTTGGTGAAAAAAATATACCCATAGATATTAAGATAAGGCTACGCTTTATAAGTGATTTTTATAATATCTAAGAAGATACTTTTCAAGTAATACTACAACCGTGTTTTATATTTTTCAAATGTAGTTAAAAAAATGTAGTTTAATAGATGATTTTTTGTTGTGTAGTTAAATAGCATTTTTTAAAAGAGTAATACTACTACACATCTAAGTTATTTTATAGACCACATTCAATCAAATTAAATAATAAGACTTGAAATAATGTTAATCATAATTAATTTTTGTTATATTAAATCAACTTAATCGAACTTGATTAACAAAAAAATTTAAATGATGTGTAATATTATTCTTCTCGAAATGATTTAAAAAAAAGTTACAAATTGATCTTTAATAATACTTGTAGAATTAGATATATAGATCATTCTATTAAAAAAGAACATTAATAGATTATCTAATATTTTCTTTTCTAAATAATGTTCGTAATAATATTAGGTTTTATTAAAACTGAAAGATAATTATCTTTTTAATATCTTTTTTAAACAATGAAAATTAATATTTAAACTTTGTTTCAATAATCAAATATTGATACTTGACTCTTTCTTTTCTTTTTTTGTTTTTGTTTTTTTATTACAAAGGAAGAAGCTACAAAAGGGCTTAATGGTTAGTGAACGCTAAAGTACATAAGTCCCTAATATATTGACGGTAGCGTTTGTCAGAGAGATAAAGATAGAAAGATTGAAATTAATAGATAGAGATTAAGAGATAAAGATTGAAATAAATTTTAGTATTTTGTTTGATGTAAAATGGAAGATAAAAATTAAAATAAGAATAAAACTCTAATTTAATTTATACAAAAGGTAAAATTGAAATTAAGTAATTAAAATGATAGTATTTTAGGTATAAAATATTATTAAAGTTTCAGTTTTTATTTCTAAAAATTTTAGTTTTCTGTGTCCTCACTTTTTAGAAGTGTTGAGACAAAAATTTTAATACCAATCTCAAAATTAACAAAAATGATGCTAAATCTTAGTTTCTTCCTATTTTAGTACCTCAAAACAAACGTTGCCTAAACTAATTAAACTCAAAGGGGCTTAATGGTATTCATTAGTATGGTGAGATAATAAAAAGTACAAAAAATACTATTTGTACACTAAAATTAGTTACTAAAATTAGCTACTAATATATTTGTGTATAAATATATGTGTAGTTTAATATATTTTTAATATGTGTTTATATTTTAGTATGTATTTTATACTGATAACTGATTTTAATGATTAATTTTAGTGTACACGTAATATAACTCTAAAAAATATGTTGTTACAAGGGTATATGTAGAATTATAGTAAATTGGGCTCCCCTTAAAATTAAACTAAACAAACACACACAGAGAGACAAATGCACAGCATTTAGGGCAAAACCACAAAGGTAAATTAAAGCACTATCCTAACACATGAATATATCAACAATTACATGCATCTAACATGTAAAAACTTCGATAATACTAAAAAAATAAAAAAATCAAAACTTATTTTATTTAATATTTATTAATTATTATAACAATTAATAAATACTAAATAAAATAAATTTTAATTATTTTTTGCTAACATTTTTTGTTACTAAATATTTTTGTAAAAAATTAAAGATTAATTAGTCCAAAGTTGTTAACCCATTTCGCGTTTAGTCAATTATTATGTGCTTGATACGTGTAAATCAGCGTAAAGATAAAAGAGAAGCGTTGATACGTGTAGAAATTAAATATATATATATATATTGGAAAGTAGAAAATTTTAAAGGTTAGTAAAGACTGAATAGTCAAAACGTGTTACTGTAGATAATATCACGTGTTATGAATCACTCACATGTTAATTGCATGCAAACTTGTTCATGTTTTAAATTACTCTAGCCAAATCATCATACCATGCAAACGTGTTATTTCCATCCACATGATGATATCACATATCTTACATCTATAAATAAAGAAACACAACTACACTAAACAACACATCAAACTAAACCCTAATAATAATCACATACACATACATCTTAGCTTAAACCTAAAATTGAACTTCATCAATTTACTTCACTTCCAAGCCATGGAATCTTCTCTTATTAGCTCTCTACTATTTTGGTATCTCCTTCTCTTACTTGTTGGATTCATCACCCCATTTCTCAAATTCCTCAAACACCAAATAACTTCAAAACGCAAACAAACTACATTACTTCCTCCGGGACCAAAACCATGGCCTATAATTGGTAACCTACCTGAAATGCTAGCAAACAAACCAACATCTAGATGGATACATAAGATCATGAGTGATCTAAACACCGAAATCGCATGCATTCGTCTAGGTAACATTCATGTTATTCCCATCACTAGTCCTGAAATTGCTCGCGAATTATTGACAAAACAAGATTCAATTTTCGCGTCGAGGCCTATGAATTGGTCTAGTGAACATGTCTCAAGTGGGTTCTTGAGTACAATAGCAGCTCCCTATGGAGAACAATGGAAGAAAATGAAGAGAGTTATGGCCAATGAATTGGTGTCTCCAAGAAAACTTCAATGGCTACAAGACAAGAGGGTGGAGGAAGCCGACAACATCGTCCTCTATGTTTACAATCAATGCAACAAGAATGGTGGCGGTCTTGTGGATGCGAGGATTGTGGCACGACATTATTGTGGCAACATTATTAGAAGGTGGGATATCAATTCAAAAAAAAAACTTTTCTTTTCTTTTTTAATTTCAACTAGAAAATTGACTATTTTTTAGTTAATAACAATTTATTTTTTTACATTAAATTTTATATTATAAATTATAAATTTTAAATTTTTTAAAAAATATTTTACACTAAAAAATTGACTAATATTTATTAATTAAAAATTAGTTAAACCATATGTGTATTAATGTACATGTCGATTATGTGATATGATTAAATTTCATGATGACAAAGAAATATACTAGAAGACAAAAATAAATTTAAAAAATAGACAAATACAGAAACAGACAAAATATTATTTGTTTTAGAAAAAAAAAAGTTGGTCAATTTTTTTGTTAACCAAAATATTATGAGAAATGCAGATACAAATGGAAATATAACTTTTTTATTTGTAATAGTTTATATTTAGTGTTTCTATATTTTTTTTTATCCAAAAAACCCTAGAAAATTTAAACACGAGGCCTTAATAAATAAAGGGCTTAATATTTTGAGACTTTTTAAAATTTATTCTTTGCACACATTGAATTGTATTATTATTATTCCAACAGGTTGGTATTCAATTCAAGGCACTTTGGTAAAGGAAGGGAAGATGGAGGACCCGGATTTGAGGAGGTGGAACATATTGATGCAATTTTCACTGTTTTGAGATACCTCTTTGCATTCTCTATCTCTGATTATGTTGCATGCTTGAGAGAGCTTGACTTGGGGAAAAGAACATGTGAAGAGGACTTGCTTGATGTTCTAATCTCATTGAAAGATGCAAATGATAATCCACTTTTGACTGTTGATGAAATTAAGTGTCAAATTATGGTAATAACACTTGATACTCTACTATTTAACTTTTCAGTGCATAAGTTACACATTTTTAATGAACATTATTAAAGGTTGATATATAATCAAGGTGGAATTAAGAGAAAATGTTTTAAAAAATTACATATTGAGTGCAATGATGAGTATATTAAAGTCTTTTTCAATTCATAAGTAAAACAAGAGTTCTGATTTTTACCAAATATCAAATTTAACTTTCATGCTTATATAATTGATGTAAAAGAGTTTTACACATATAATTAATTATGTATTAATATATTATTAACAAAAAGTTTATATTGTTAATGCATTAAATTTTTTTATATAAAAATTTATATACAATTATCTATATATAAAGTTAACTGTTTTAATAATTTTTAATTATTAATTTTATATAAAAATAACTGCATGTACATATTCAACTTTTTTTTAAATAATGTTGAGTTTTCAAATAAAATTAGGGAGAGACATCCATTATTTAATTATATACATGCATACACATGAATCTTCAATTTGATTTTTTGATGAAAATTTAGATACAGTCACGTAGTTAAAAGTTGTTAAATAATTTAATTGATTTGACTAAATTTTTATTTAACGGTTTTCAACTGTCAATCTCACCTTCACCAAATTTCCAGGATATGATGATTGCAACCGTGGACAATCCATCGAATGCCTTTGAATGGGGACTCGCCGAGATGCTAAATCAGCCGGAGACGCTCCGAAAGGCGGTGGAGGAGTTAGATACCGTGGTTGGCAAGGAAAGACAAGTGCAAGAATCAGACATTCCAAAACTCAATTACATAAAAGCATGTGCAAGAGAAGTGTTTCGCCTTCATCCCATTGATGATATCAACGCTACCCATGTTTCCATGGAAGACACATTTGTTGCCAACAACACATACTTCATTCCAAAGGGTAGCCACATTGTTCTAAGACGGCAAGGAATCGGACAAAATCCAAGAATATGGGAAGAACCCTTGAAGTTTAAACCCGAACGCCATTTAGAAAAAGATAACAATAATATTGACGGGTTTAAGAATTTGAGTTTAAATGAGCCGAGTTTGAAGTTGATTACGTTTAGCACTGGAAGACGGGGATGTCCCGGAATCAATCTTGGTTCTACCATGACAGTTATGTTGTTTGCTAGGATGTTGCATGGCTTCAATTGGAGTGTGCCACCCAATGAGACAACCATTGACCTCTCCGAAAGAGAAGAAGGTACCATAAAAGCAAAGCCACTCATGGCATTTGCAACGCCGCGGTTGCCGGCGGAGGTTTATGGAGTTTCTACTTAAGCTATTATTATGGAAATGTTCGATCGGTAATAAAAACAATTAGCCAAAATCAAGTTTGATTTAAGGTGAAAATTCAGGTGGAATCGACTACGTGAAATTGATAGTTGAGAGCTGTTAAATAGTTTGACTGATTTGACTAAATTTTCATCTAACGACTCTTAACTATCAACTTCACATGAATCGACTGCACCTGAGTTTCCTCCTAGATTTTGTTTTATTTAATATTTATTAATTATTATTAAAATTAATAAATATTAAATAAAATAAGTTTGGGCTATTTTTTTGTTTTTTTTTTTAGTATTATTGATATAAATATTTGATTAAGTAATTAAGACAGTAATAATATATAAAACATTTGTTAAACTAGTTTTAGGGGGTGAAATCATGTGCTCCCAAAATAGATGATAAATTATAGTTTCTATTTTAAAGGTATGTAATTTTTTATGAAACAGTTAATTCTTGAAATATTTTTATTTTAGTGCTTTAATATTTAAAGATTATATACTTTAATCTTTAAGAAATTTTCAGGTTCTCTGATCTGAGAATAGTTCAGTGCTTAATTTTATCTGATCTATTAATTATCTTTCACGTTAGTATTATAAAGTTCATTGTTGTTTTTAAATTTAAATTATAAAAAATGATAAAATAAAAATTAACTTCGCCGAAATAGTCTTTATTACTGAGATAAACAAAATAAATAAGAAAGTCCAAAGCATTCATTTACTGTCAAAATAAAGGAAACCTCTCCTACATATATAATAATAAAAACAAAAAAAAAAAGTAAAAACTCAGATACAGTGAATTTCATGTAAAGTTAATAATTAATAATTAATCGCACCTGAATTTTTATCAATAAAAAAACTTATATATACTCTTCATCAGTTTACCAAAGGTTTTCATATCAAATTTACCAAGTTTTTTAAAATATATTTGTACTAAGTAGTTGTGGTCCTATAATTTCGTCCTTATAATTTAAAAAAGTAAATATTCTAAAAATATTTAAAATCTACGTCAAACATAATAATAAATATTTTAAAATATTCAATTTTTTTAGAGACATTTGTTAGTACTAAATATCTAATTGAATATTTTGTGAAAATATAAAAATTTTTAAAATAATTAAACCTATTTTCAAATCATGTAATAATCTTGTTACTTTAAAGACTAAGTGGATAAGGGTTTTTTTATTTAAAATTAAGAGTTAAATTTAAAAAATTATGTCATTTGAGTTATAGTTCGTTAGAGGATAAAGATTTTTACTCTTATGTACATGATTAAGGTGTTTAACATGAATTTTTATTTTAAAAATATATATTCATTCAATCTTTCAGTATTTAAAACGGTGTGTTTTTTGGATGACTAAAATATGATTTCGATCGTTATTATTGTGCCAAGCAACTTCTCCCCACTAATAATTTCCTAAATGGTTTAAATAATGATGTAGTATAGAAATGTGATTAACAATGGTATAATATAAAATTATGGCATGGATGATGACAATTTGTTGGGAGGTAAAAATTTTATATTAAAGTAGTGGTGTACATCTAAATTTTTTTATGAACTAACTAAATTAAATAATAAGATTTGAAATAATATTAGTCATAACTAATTTTTATTATATTAGAATAATTTAATTCAATTTTATTAACAAAAAGACTATTTTTCATATTGAATATACTTTTGTACCATGTTTTTTTTTATATTTTATGTAATTTATCCCTGACACAAAAAAACTCTAATATCATATTTATTTCTAAATCCTAAATCGATTTTTCATTATATACACCAACAACTTTATCATATTTAAATTATTTCGGCGAGTTCTCCTATGATCCACTTATTTATTTGGACAAAACAGAATTGACAAAAAAAAAATATCCGAAACGTATTTTACAAAAATAAATTAATTTATTGGTTTAAGAATTTTTTGTGTTAGTTTTTTTTTTTTTTTTTTTGGTTTTTTTTTTTTTTTTTTGGTTTACCCAAACGGTATCCCTCAACCCGACAGGTTAAGGACTAATCCGTCGCGAATCTGAGCTCCATTTAAGGGTCTGCCGCTGGCCAATGGGTTGCTGCATGCACAAGGCGGGGTTCGAACTCCCGACACTTGCTTAAGCGGACGAGTGAGCTAACCACTTGACCAACCCAAGTTGGTTATTTTTTGTGTTAGTTGATATTAAATTTTTTATGAAGACTCATTAAACATAGAAGTATATTTTGATTTTGTTGGACTAATAATTAATACCAAATCACCTAAACTAAAACATCGCTATTATATTGTATGCCTATATTTCTTCAGGTATCTTTTCCCTTTACACGCTTGATGGACACCACATGCAATAATTGTGCAGCAACTGACAAATTGCATACAGCAACACAGCTCAATATATATATGTAATATGTTTGTTTATATTTTATAATCTAATAACACCTGTATATTTAATAGTTAATACACATGTAGAGTAGTTTTATGGTATCGTTAATTTTGAATTATTAAAATTATGCAAATAATTTTGGATTGATATTAAATTCACTGGTATGATTTATAATATATAATAAACTTTTAATGTAACAGAAGATTTTAAATGTGATTTTTAGATTTTAAATAAAAAATATTGAGAACAAAATTTTTTTCAACCAATAATTAGAAAATATTTCTCTTTTCTTTTAATTTTCTCTTTCTATTCCTGAATCTTTGCTTTTCACTATTTTATTAGTTAATTCTTGGATAAAAAAAAAGTTGGTTATCTAACAAATAAATTTTAAATATATATTTTTAATTTTGAGATGTGTGCAATTTTTGTTAACTAATTTTTATTATTTTTCTAACAATACTTTAAAAGCATAGCGACGACTGTCCAAGATCTTTAAAATAAAATGGACTGCTAATGATTATATTTGAAGGATGTTAAAACTTTAGTCAAATAAACAAAATTTCTCCTTCTTAGTCAAGAGGAACATAAAAAGTATCACTAGGTATATATGCCTTTATCTTAGGACTAGAATTAGAGAAACTAAGGATTAGAGAATTAGAAAAAAATTGAATATATGATTGAGATTGTATTGAAGTTGAGTTGAGGATGAGGAAAAAGAAGAATTGTGACTTAAAATGAACTAAGAAAATGGAATTGAAAGAAAAAAATTACAAAATTGGAGGGGACCATGGCCATAGCAGATAGCTCCACCTTTATTACACCTCTCTATTCTTTCATCATAAGAATCATTGTCTATATATAGATGAGTGAGCATCATGCTGGACATATGACTTGGCGATGCTAAAGGACAAGTTAAGATTGGTCAAGTCTAATATCAAAGATTACTGACAGAGGAAGTTTAGAGGTGAATATTTTTATTAAAATTTGATGAGCACTTAAACAGTATAAAAAATGAATATTCTCACATTATTAAATGTAATTTTATACTATTAAAAATATTAATAATAATTAATTGTTGATTCTCTAACCCTCGTCTAACAAATATATTCATCAATAATATATGGAAAGTTCTTTGGTGACTAAGATAATGGTATTTAAAAGTGACCAAAAATTGACCCACAAATTAAAAATTGACATGTGAAATTATTGAACATAGTAAAAAAACATTTTAAGAATATGCTTTTGTGAATTACATTAAAAATAAAAAAAAGTTAAGTTATATATATATGTAAAAGGAAAAAAGGATTAAAATAAATAATTATAAAAATTATTACAAAAATACATCTCTCAATCTTATCTCGTTTATTTACACGGTAAACGATATAATTATGAATATATTTCGTTTACACGATAAAATAGATATATAGAATTTGAAAAAATACACGTATCTCGTTTACAGTATAAACAAGATACATTCATAATTATCTCATTTATAATTTAAACGAGATATGTGTATTTGTAAATATAAAAATATAAATTTTAAAAATAATAAAAAATATTAATAATTTAAATGAAACCAAACTCTTAAAATAAAATGTTTCAAATAATAGAGAAAATATGTGGTTTCAAATAATAGAAAAGATGAATAGTTTCAAAATAACAAAGAAGATAGACGGTTTTAACTAACTAATTAATTAATGGGCGACTTGATCTATCACGTAATTTTAAATTGCCCATTTAAAATCAACACATTATTTTCTTATAAAGCAACCCATTTAATTATCTTCTTTGTTATTTTGAAACTGTTCATCTTCTTTATTATTTGAAACTGCCTATTTTCTCTATTATTTGAAACCTTTCATTTTAAGAGTTTGTTCTAATTTAAATTATTAATATTTTTTATTATTTTTAAAAATTATATTTTTATATTTACAAACACACATATCTTATTTACACAATAAACGAATCATTTTAAATATATCTTGTTTACACAATAAACAAAATACGTGTATTTTTTTAAATCTCATATATATAGTTTACGGTATAAACAAAATATATTCATAATTATATCGTTTACAATGTAAATAAACGAGATAAGATTGAGAGATATATTTTTGTAATAATTTTTATAATTATTTATTTCAATAAATAAAATATTTATTTAATATATTTAAATAAATCCCATTTTTATTAACTTCACAGTTTTTTTTATCTTTTTTTTCTTCTATGTATTTATATTTCTTTTATAACTTAGTTTTTCTCATTTATAATTGTTACGGTAGGTAACCAGAGATTAGTACGATGGATGGCGTTTGGCGGCCCAAGTGTGTGAAGGAGGAGAACTCCGGGTGGATCTGCAACTCGGGAGGCTCCGTCCAACTTGTGCTCGCGAGTGAATGGGGGGGTGGTACCTGCAAAGACACTCCGATGCCTAAGTTAGCAAGAGGGTGAGCAGGTCTAGAGAGTATTGGGCTTAGAGATACCTGAGGGGTGTCAGTGTATTTATAGTGGTGAGCCAATAACCACCGTTGGAGTAGTGCCGTATCTTTAGGGTGCTAACCGTCCCTATTATCTTGGGGAGGTTAAGATATGGCTTTATGAAGCGGTTAGAGAGATTTTAGGGGCGGTTACTCATTTGAATGAGTGTTTATCTGCCAGCCAATCTCACATCCGACTTCTTCAGACCAAGTCGTGGTTGATACCGACTTCTTATGTGAAGGTCGGTACTTAGCTAGGCTCTAATCCTTCAGGTTAGGCCTTTTTGTTGGACCTGGGCCTCTGCATTGGGCCAGGGTATGAACAATAATGTAATTCACAAAAAGCATATTCTTAAAATATTTTTCATTATATTCAACTATTTCATATGTCAACTTTTAATTTATGGATCAATCTTTGACCAGCTTTAGACACCATTATCTTGGTTACCAAAAAACTCTCCATAATATATTCCAAAGTCACCAAGCAAGTTCATGAATTAATCCACTAACTATTTCATCATTGACCACGAAACTTGGCAGCATATACTTTACCTCCTTACTTCATTATTCATATCCACACTGCTTCAGTGCTTCTTTGATTTGAATTGTTGTATACCACATCATGGCCGATGATGGAGTGGCCGGGGCGGCGCCTTCCTCGTCGCCGGCCCCGTGGTTGTGGGCGACGTCATCCTTATCATCAGAAGGAGGCATGTATGATGTTTTTCTGAACTTTAGAGGCGAGGACACAAGGTTCTTATTCACAGATTATCTCTATCATGGCCTGGCCGATGTAAAAGAACTGCAAGTATTCAGGGATGATCCGGGTCTGGAACTAGGTGACGAAATTAAACCTACTCTGATGGAAGCCATTAAAATATCAAGGACTCATATTGTTGTGATGAGTGAAAACTATGTATCTTCCTCATGGTGCCTCCTGGAACTAGAGCAGATGCTCAAGTACTCCAACAATGGAACAAAACGTCCCGTTTTTCCAGTTTTTTATCACGTGAAGCCCGCAGAAGTGAGATATCAGATTAGCACCAAATCTAAGGAAGCCATGGGAAAGCATGAAGAGAGACAAGGCAAAGACAAGGCG